>NW_022111327.1:26177-28989 GCF_000313985.2 Echinops telfairi
GGGAGGAGATGAGCCAGTCAGGGTGCAGTGTAGCAACGATGAAACACACAACTTTCCTTTAGTTCTTTAATGCTTCCTCACTCCACCCCACCCCCCACTATCATGATCCCAATTCTACCTTACAAATCTGGCTAAACCAGAGGATGTACACTAGCACAGATACTGAAAATACAGGGACTCCAGAACGGATGAACTCCTCAGGGACCAGTGGTGAGAGGGCGATACTGGGAGGGTGGAGGGAGGGTGGGAAAGGGGGAACCGATTGCAGGGATCTACATATAACGCCCTCCCTGGGGGACAGACAACAGAAAAGTGGATGAAGGGAGACGTTGGACAGAGTAAGACATGACAAAATGACTTTAAAAGTATCAAGCATTCTAGGGGTTGGCAGAGAGGGAGGGGCAAAATGAGAAGCTTGAAATCAAGGGCTCAATTAGAAAGCAAATGTTTTGAGAATGATGATGGCGACAAATGTGCTTGCCAATGAATGTATGTATGGATCCACTGTGTGATAAGAGTTGTATGAGCCCTCAATAAAATGATTTTAAAAAAATAGCATCTGGGTTCTTAAAGGCTTGAATACAAACAAGCGGCCATCTAGCTAAGTAGCAACAAAGTCCACATGGAAGAAGCACAGATGAGATCAGGTATCAGGCATCAAAGAACAAAAATTCATATCATTGTGAATGAGGTGGAGGGCAGAGTGGAGACCCAAAGCCCATCTGTAGACAATTGGACATCTCCTTGCAGAAGCATCACAAGGAAGAGATGAGCTAGTCAGGGTGTGGTAGAGTATCTATGAAATGTGCAACTTTTCTCTAGTTCTTTAATGCTTCCTCTCCCCACCCCCTCTCATGATCCCAATTCTACCTTCCAAATCTGGCTAGAGCAGAGCATGTACATGGATACAAAGAGCTGGAAACACAGGGAATCCAGGACAGATAAAGCCCTCAGCATCAATATTAATAGTAGCCATACCAGAAGGGGGGGGGGAGAAAAGGTGGGAAATGATCACAATGATCTACATATAACCCCTTCCAAAGGGGTACGGAAGAAAGAAAAATGGTGAAGGGGGAGACTTCGATCAGTGTAAGACATAAAAAAATGATTTATTACAAGGATCTACATATAACCTCCTCCCTGGGGGACGGACAACAGAAAAGTGGGTGAAGGGAGACATCGGAGAGTGTAAGGTGAGAAAAAATTTTTTATAAATTATCAAGGGTTCATGAGGGAGGAGGGAGGGGGAAAAATGAGCTGATGCCAGGGGCTTAAGTGGAGAGCAAATGTTTTGAGAATGATGTGGGCAGTGAATGTACAAATGTGCTTTACACAATTGATGTATGTATGCATTGTGATAAGAGTTGTATGAGCCCCTAATAAAATGATTAAAAAATAATTTATAAATTATCGGGGAGGGGGAGGGTATGGGAGGGAGGGGGAAAATAAGCTGATACCAGGGGCACAAGTAGAAAGAAAATATTTTGAAAACTATGGCAACAAACATACAAACGTTCTTGACACAATGGATGAATGTACGTATTGTGATAAGAGCTGTACGAGCCCCCAATAAAATTATTTTAAAAATTGATGTTTCATAGGGAGAAATTGTACGTCCTAAAAAGCTCTAGATTCTATGTTACCAAGTTCTCCCACTAGTTCTCCAGACATTCTACCCTGGGGTTCCACATAAGTATTATTTAGCACTTTTTCCCATTGGGAGGTTACTTCTCCCCATTTTCCTACAAGCAGAGATGTAAATGCCTTCTCTGAGGAATACATGTCCCCTCCCCCAATGTAAAATTGAATTTCCAGTAATGTGTCCTTATCATTCCATTGGGAATGTCTGTTATGGGAAGAACTAGCACAGTTTTATAGAGCAATAATGGAATATTCTATTCCCTCAAACTATAACTTGAAAAACAGGGTGAGATCTCCTCTGTTGAAGTGATAAATTTCAAATGTACATCTAGAAGGGGTGATATGTTTCCTGGATGGTAGGCAGGCTCTCTGTCTACCTCATTACTTATGGGACTGGATTAGAAGGATTCATGCCCTTGAAGCAATGACCTTCCTTCATCTTGGGATCTATTTGGTAATGGGTCATGCAATATTTGTCTTTTGTGATTGTAAATTTACTCTGCATAATGGTTTCCAGGCCCCTCCATGCTCAGTGTTGTCTTTTAGGATACATAGTATTCTATTGTGTTATATGTACCATCGTTTCTCGATCCGTTCTTCTAGTGTGCATTTAGGCTGCTTCCAGCTTCTTGCTATTGTGAACCTGTGCTGCAGTGAACACCGGAGAGCATATTTGTTTGTGTTCTGCCTCTTATCTCTTTGGAGTATATTCCTAGCAGAGTTATTACTGGGTGGCATGGTATGTCTATGTCCAGTTGTTTCAGTTATTGTTAGATCGCTTTCCACAATGGTTGTGGAAATATGTTCACATATTTACAAGCCCACCAGCAGTGTGAGTTCAAATTTCTCTGTACCCTCTCCAGCATTTGTTGTCTGTTTTGTTTGTTTTTGCATTTGGGTGTGCCATGATATCTCACGTTTGTTTTGCTATGCATCTTCTGGATGGCTAGTTCCAGAATTCTGTAGATTTTAGTAATTGGATCTTTTGTGTCATCGCTGAAGTTTTTCCACCATCAGTGGGATCTCATTTTACTCTTTAGATGAAATATTTTTGGCCTTTATCTCCTCTATCATTTCATCCTTTTTCTGTATGACTCCAAGCAGCATTCTGAAAATTTCTTTCTGTGGCAGCTCAATGTCTGCTTCTTCTATGTATTTTGTTATGTTCGGG
>NW_022111327.1:29722-66873 GCF_000313985.2 Echinops telfairi
GGGGAGCAGGGAGGGAGGGGAAAAATGAGGACCTAATGTCGGGGGTTTAAGTGGAGAGAAAATGTTTTGAGAATGATGTACAAATGCGCTTTACATAATTGATGTGTGTATGGATTCTGTTAACAGTTGTATGAGCCCCTAATAAAATGTTTAAAAAAAAACAGTAGCAAAATTATAGTTATGAAGTATCAATGAAAATAATTTTATGGTCTGGGTAGAATAGAGAAACAAGTCCACAGAAAATCATATATGTATGAGTTTTATATAACGTGTAAGTGTACATTCAGAAAGCATCCCGATCCCATTTGGTCCAAGCTCATAAGTCCAACTTAGCCCATATATCCAACACCAATCTACAAAGATCTCCTCAAACTCACAAATCACACACAGTGACGCCAAATGCAGGAGGATCACAGGCCAGTGGGTACAAAGTCTTTGAATGGAGTGGCAGTGCAAGCATCTCAGCGCTGGCAGGGGTCTCAGACCATCTGACTTCTCCAGCACTCAGGGCCGCATCAGGGTAGGTCCATGTGGTTTCTCCTCAGGGATGTCTTCCAGGAAGTGCACCTTGCCAGCGAAGGCAAAGGATTTGCTAAGGTAGACACACACTGGTCTCACCATCAGAGAACAAGAGACCAGAGAACTAGAAGGGTGAGGCTTGCCAAGCCATTTATCTCTCTGCCCTTCAATTAAACTGCCTTCAATTAATCCCACATGTGTTTATTGGCCAGGTGGGCACAATAAACCTTAACTAGCACAATGAGGAACTGTATTAAAGGGTCGGGGCATTAGGAAGGTTGAGAACCTTTGCCATAGGGTTTCTGAGAGTTAAAACCTGTATGGGAACAGACAGCCTCACCTTTTCCTTTGGAGCAGCTAGAGGTTTGAACAATGGAACTTGTGGTTAGCAGCTCAACACTTAACCCACTGCCCATTAGAGTTCCTTATTGAGAAGAGAATAAGGAACCAAGTCTACTGAAACCACTTCAGTATATAGAAAAGGATAGAATACTCCCAAATTTATTCTATAGAACCAGCTGAACCAAACCCAGGGAAAGAAGGGAGACATCAGACAGTGTAAGTAAAGACAAAATAATAATAATTTATAAATTGTCAAGGGTTCATGAGGGAGTGGGGAGCGGGGAGGGAGGGAAAAAAATGAGGAGCTGATACCGGGAGCTCAAGTAGAAAGCAAATGTTTTCAGAATGATGCTGGCAACAAATATACAAATGTGCTTGACACAATGGAAGGATGTATGGATTGTGATGAGTTGTACAAGCCCCCAATAAAATGATAAAAAAATTATACATCAGTATCTCTTATGAACATAGAAGAAAAATTCTAAAACAAAATCTAGCAAGTAGAATCTAATATCATATTTAAAAATGTATCATGATGAAGTGCAAGTCATACTGGTATATCAGTATAATTTAAGATTTAAAACTCAATCAATGTAATTTACCACATAAATTTTAAAATGGGAAAATATATGATCATCTCAATTGATGATGAAAGACATTTGACAAAATTCATCAAATATTCCTGATTAAATGCTCAACAAAATAGGAATAGAAGGGAAATCCCTCAATATAATGAAGCATACATTCAAAATGAGTGGCAAGCATTATTATCAATGGAAAGTACTCTCAGTGAAGATATACTTTGATTGGAAGTCTTAGCCAAAGTAATAAACTAAAAAAGGGAAATAAAAGGCCTTCAAATTGTAAATAAGAATTAAAATTATGTCTGTTTGCAGACCACGTGGTCCTAGACATAGAAAAAAAGCTGGCACTTAACAAGAAAACTAATGGAACTAATAGAAGGATTCAATAAAATGGCAAGGTATACAATCAACATACAAAAATCATTTGAATTCCTCTACCCAGTGGTTTTCAACTTGTGAGTCACAAGCCCTTTGGGGGTCAATGACCCTTTCACAGGGGTCCCCCAGTTCATAACAGTGGTAAAATTACAGTTATGAAGTAGCACTGAAAATAATGTTATCATTGGGGGTCACCATAACATGAGGAACTGTTTCAAAGGGTCACGCCATTAAGAAGGTTGAGAACCACCTCTACACTAACAAAGAGAACTCTGAAAGGAAAATAATACCATTTACAATAGCTACCAAAAAGATGAAATTATTAGGAATAAACCGAACCAGATGTGCAAAAGGCTGACACAAAGAAAACTACAAAATACTACTGGAAGATAATAGAGATTCGCATAAATGAAAGAGCACACCATACTCATGGATAAGACAATTTAACATTGTGAAATGTCAATACTTCCCAAAGCAATGTATAGATATAATGCATTCACAATGCAGAATTCATTACTATTCTTTAAAGATATTGAAAGACTAATCTCCAACTTTATGTGGAAATGAAAAACACCTGGATAAACAAAACACTACATAAAGGACTAAGTAGGAAGTCCCACACTTCTGGATCACAAGAACTGAGAACCCAGAAGTAAATTTGTCCACCTGATGGAAAGCTGATCTCTGCCTGACAAAGGATTGAAATCCATTAAATTAAATGGTGTTAACAAAACTGCATATCAATTTGGAAAAAAATGAAATAAAATCTGTAACTCGCAACATATAAAATCCACCTCAAGATAGTTCAAAGACCCCAATCTGAAACCTGAAACTTTAAAGATTATTAAACAAAAAGTAAGATAACACACTTTTAATGATGTTGTTAGCTGTTGTGAAGTCAATTCCAACTTATACAACGGAATGACACTGTGTAACCATTCTCACAAATGTAATGTTTGAACCCATTATTACAGCCACTGTGCCACGTGGAGAGGCTGTAACTTAAGGCATAAATAGTTGTAGGAACCATAACTAAAAATGCACAAACTATAGAAGATAAACTAGACAACTAACGTCTCCTAAAAGTTAAACACTTAAATTCATTAAAATATTTATCCAGAAGAGTAAAAAGATAATGCAAAGCCTGGGAAACATTTGTTTGCAATGAAGTGTTAGACAAGAGACTAATCTCTGTAATTTTTTGTTAATCATCTTATTAGGGGCTCATACAACTCATCACAATCGATACATTCATCAATTGTGTAAAGCACATTTGTACATTCATTGCCTTCATCATTCTCATAACATTTGCTCTCCACGTAGGCCCCTGGAATCAGCTGCTCATTTGTTGCCCTCCCTCCCCGCTCCCTCGTCCCTCATGAGCCCTTGATAATATGTAAATTATTTTGTCATATCTTACACTGTCCGAAGTCTCCCTTCACCTACTTTTCTGTTGTCCATCCCCCAGGGAGGAGGTTATATGTAGGTCCTTGTAATCGGTTCCCCTTTCCACCCTATCCTCCTTTCACCCTCCCAATATCGCCATTCTCACCACTGGTCCTGAAGGGATCATCCGCCCTAGATTCCCTGTGTTTCCAGTCCCTATCTGTACCAGTGTACATCCTCTGGTCTAGCCAGATTTGTAAGGTAGAATTGGGATCATGATAGTGGTGGGGAGGAAGCATTTAGGAACTAAAGGAAAGTTGTATGTTTCATCATTGCTACACTGGATCCTGACTTGCTTGTCTCCTCCCCGCGACCCTTCCATATGGGGACAACCAATTGCCTACAGATGGGATTTGAGTCTCCAGTCTGCACTCCTGCTTATTCACAATGATATGATTTTTTTGTTCTGATGATGCCTGATACCTTCAACACCTCATGATCACGCAGGCTGGTGTGCTTCTTCCATGTGGGCTTTGTTGCTTCTGAGCTAGATGGCCACTTGTTTATCTCCAAGCCTTTAAGACCCCAGATGCTATATCTTTTGATAGCCGGGCACCATCAGCTTTCTTCACCACATTTGCTTATGCACCCGCTTTGTCTTCAGCGATTGTGTCAGGAAGGTGAGCATTATGAAATGCCAGTTTAATAGAACAAAGTATTCTTGCATTGAGGGAGTACTTGAGTGGAGGCCCAATGTCCATCTGCTACCTTAATACTAAATATATATATATATATATGAACATAGATCTATTTTCCTATTACATATAAATATATTTACTTATGTACATGCCTGTATTTAGACCTCTATAAATGTCCTTTGCCTCCTAGCTCTTTCCTCTATTTTCTTTTACTTTCCTCTTGTCCCACTATCATGTTCGGCCTTCATTTGGGTTTCAGTAATTTCTCTCAGTTACATTGCCCTTGATCAAGCCCTACCAGGCCTCCTACACCGTCTTCACCACTGATTTGGATCCCTAGTTTTTCCCTTCTCCCTGGGTTTGTTAACACCACTTCCTTTCCCCCCAGCTTCCCCTCTTCCATGTCCCCCCTGGAACTGTCCGTCCCATTGTTTTCTTCTCCAGATTGTTCATACAACCCATCTTATTTAGACAGATCTGTGGATAATCTCTGTAATTATGGAAATCTTTGGCACTTCAATAACAAAAAGAAACAAATCACTTAAAAATGGGCAACAGTATGAACAGACATTTCACCAAAGAAGACATTTAAGTGGCCAAAAAATATGAAGACATGTTCCTGATGATTAGCTACTCAAATTCAACTCACTGCCATGGAGTCATTTCTGACTCATAGCAACCCTGCAAGACAGAAGGGAACTGCCACTTTGGGTTTCTGCGGTTGTTAATCATTATAGGAGCAGAAAGCCTGGCATGTTGGAACTTCTGACTTTGTGACTAGCACCTCAACATGTAACCTACTCTAGGGCTCCTTAGTTAGCCACTAGGGAGTTTCGAGTGTGAACGAGATATCATCTCACCTTGACATTAGCCGAGTTCAAAACTACAGAAACCACCAAATGCTGATGAGGGTGTCAAGAGATGGGAACTCTCATCCAGTGCTGGCCAGATTGTAAAATTGTAAAAGCACTGTGGAAAACTATATGCTTAAAATGTTTGAAATGTGAACACCATGTAATCCAGCAATTCTACTACTGAGCATATGTTCTACAGAAATAATAACAATAACAGATATATTCAAACCATGTCCACCACAGCATTAGTCACAAAAAGGAAAAAGATAGAAACAACCTATATGCCCAATAACATATGAAAGGATAAACAGAAACATTTGTATACATACAGACACATACACACAATGTAATACTACATAGTGTAAAGAGTAATGAGTAATATTTGAAACACCTTGTAATATGGATGAACATGGAAGACTGAATGCTGAGTGAAATAAATCCATAATGAAGAGGAAAATATTGTATGAGACCACTATTATTAAAAAAAGGTCAAAGATAGATTACAGAGTGAAAGAATCTTTTTGTGCTTCATATTGGGATAATCTCTGTTGTATTTTGTCATTGTTCATAGCCTTCTTGACTCTCTGCTATGTGTTTCTCTCTTTTTTGGTATGTGAAACCTAGGAATGGTGAATCTACAGAGAAAACAATGAAAATAAAGGTTCCTGGGAGATATGGTGGTGGAGTTCAGGGGGAAAAGGGAGCTGATATCAAGTAGTTCAAAAAGGAAGAAAATATTTTGAAGCTGATTTTGGTAGCATTTGTACAATACTGCTTGGTGTGATTGGACTATGGAATGGTAACATGTCTGGATTAGCTCCTAATAAAATGGTTTTGGAGGGGTAGAATAAAATATTTTTTGTCTGTTACCAGGAATGAGAGGAAACAGAAGGGAAACTTTACTAACTAGAGAATTGACACGTATGAGCATTAACTTGGGTAGTAGGAATGGCAGTACAGTATAGTCCTGGACCTCAACACTAATCTGTTCTAGAAGGAACATCAAGATGCAGTGCAGTAGAGTTTCGAATCAATTTTTCCTATAAGAAATAAATGAAAACTGTCGGGGGCCATGGGCCCCAACAGCCAAGATCTCATAAACAGGCTTTACTCTCAGCCTCAGGCCAGGATGGAGACTTTCCGTTTCCCTTTGCTGCCTTACAGAAAAGCCCTAATGGCCTTAACCTTTTCCCTTATTGGCTAACAAGCACCCTGTTAGCACATGTGCTGTTTCACCTAATTAGCATAAGGTAATGACATTCCCGCGGAATAATGCTGACCTCTGGAGCTAGGCGCGCTTTTGTAGCCTTCGGATTGGGCGTTATCAGTAGTAGCCTGATTTGCATGTCCCGCGGGCACCTCCTTCCTTTTTGCCTTGATAAGCTGCGGCTTGTGGGAAAATAGAGAACTGAGAGAACAGAGAATAAACAACCGCTCAGCCTGCTGTCTCGTCTCCATTCTTTGCGTCCCGCTCCTTCTATCCAGGACCCATGTTGCTGCTCCCGCTGGACAGGACAGGAAACAGATTAACTCATTCTCAACACTCAAGTTTTTACCCGAACCTTGCCTTTTATACCAAACATTACACATAAATTTCAAGGTAAATAAGTTCAGATTTAAATAATATAATTTAAATGAGAAACTCAATTTGGATTCATATGATAGAAGAATTGGCCTTAATGAACATAATCTTACATAATCCTTACAGAATGATTATACTCATTTTCCATATGAGCAAACAGAATCAGAGCGTTTGAGTTGCCCAAGATAACACAGCTTGTCAAGGATAGAGTGAGAATTGGGGCTTGGACTGCATGTTTACAACTGTGGCTTTTATCTTGAAAGCAATGAGCCATTAGAGAGTTTATTATTGTTCAAAGTTGTGTTAGTACTATCTATATTTGATGTTGATGTAATTTATGGTTCACAGAAGTTACATAAATTGTAGTACAGATGGATTCTGTGTATTTTCCACTCAACTTTCTCCAATGATAATAATGTATAAAGAAATCAAAGTACACAATGGAGTGCATAAGCAAATATGGTGAAGAAAGCGGATGGTGCCTGACTACCAATAGATATACTGTCTGGGATTATAAAGGCTTCAAGATAAACAAGTGGTCATCTAGCTGAGAAACAACAAAACCCTCATGGAGGAAGCACACCAGCCTGTGTGATCATGAATGTGTCCACGGGATCAGGTATCTGACATCAAAGACCCAAAACAAAACAAACAAACAAGCAAACAAACAGAAACCATATCAATGGGAATGAGGAGGAAGGCAGAGTAGAGACCCACAGCCCATCAGTAGTCAATTGGGCACCCCCTCTCAGAAGGCCACAATGAAGAGAAGAGCCAGTCAGGGTGCAGTACAGTACTGATGAAACATACAACCTTCCTCTAGTTCTTTAATACTTCCTCCCACCCTAAAACCACGACCCCAATTCTATCTTACAAATATGGCTAGACCAGAACATGTATACGGGTACAGTTAAGCGCTCGCAACACAGATAATCCAGAACAGATAAACCCCTCAGGACCAATAAGGTAAGCAGCAATACTAGGAGGGTAAGGGTCAGGGGGGTGGGCGGGGAGTAGGGGGGAACCGATCACAATGATCGATGTATGGCTCCTATCCCAGGGGGAGTGACAGCAGAAAAAGTGGATGAAATGAGACAGTAGTTGGTGTAAGACATGGAAAAAAAAGGATAATTTATAAATTATCAAGGGGGCATGGGAAGGGAGGGGGAAATGAGCAGCTGATGCCAGGAGCTTAGGTAGAAAGAAAATGTTCTTTAAAAAGATGATGACAACATATGTAAAGATGTGTTTGATAAAATGGATATATGCATGGATTGTGATAAGAGCTGTAAGAGCCCCCAATAAAATAAAATAAAAAGAGTAACTCTTTCAAAAATATGCAGGTGCAGTTCGACTCTGTCCTATTGGGTCACTATGTGTAGATGGCTGTTAGTGTGAAGTTTGGAGTTGAAACCTTGCTACAAAGCCAAGAAGGCCAGAGCTACTGCAAAGGATGGTGGAGACTCCGTATTTTCATAAATTTTAAGCAAGCACTGCCTAATAGCCTTCCCAAAACAGACCTCCCCTCCCGCATTCCTGTCTTAATTTTAAAACAGCACTGGGTGGTGCCCAACTACCACTACCAGTAATATGCCTTTTTTTTTCCTTTAAAAAAATCATTTTATTAGGGGCTCATACAACTCTTATCACTATCCATACATACATCAATATGCCTTTTATTAGAACCTAGTCATACCGAACAAAGATTCTGTAAAAGATCAGGCCAGGGAACCAGGCCGCAGGGTTCACCATGAACCACTTCATCCCCATCCAGAACCAGGTGGGCAAAACCCGCCTGACCACGTGATCCATGCAATTTGAGGACCAGAAAGCAGAAACTGAAGAGTTGCACACCATGGTCTCCGTCCAAGACGCCAAGCACATCAATGTTGTGAAGTTCCAGAACTTGAAGATCATCTACTGATGTCAATGACAACACCCTGGCCTACCTGGAGGCTAACGGCAACTTAGTGGAGGACTTAAATGAGCATTTCCACAATATCTGTGAGCTAGACCTGGTGTTCATGTTCAACTTCTACAAGGCTTACTGGATCATGGACCAGATAGATGTTCCAGGCCAGGGACATCTGAGAGAAAAGCCAGACTAAGGTGCTGAAGGAGCTGCTTATGCTTCAGATACTGGAGTGGGAGTGGGGGGCAACCTCACCAGGAGCCCATCTTCCTTGCTGCCACCACCAAACTCTACCTGGGCATCCCTCTCCATCCCATTATTCAGGCCTGAAGCCAACCCGAGCCACCCCTCCCCCCAGCTGCCCAGGAGGAAGGGACCCAGCTAGGTCTGGAGCACTAGGGAGGACACCCTATTCCCCTCTGGGCTCCCAAGGGGAGCAGAGGCCACTTCCAGTTTACTAAGTAATCATGCAGAAGCCCTGTGATGGTGTGTGTGTGTGTGTGTGTGTGTGTATGTGTGTGTGTGTGTGTGTGTAGCCCACGAAAAACCTGTGATCCCCCACTCTGTGCTGAAAAAAAAAAAACAACCGGTGAATTCGGATCAAACAGGGAAGTCAGAGTTTCAAATTCTCCTATATCCAGACTTTCTGAAGCCAATGAAACAAGATAAACCCTTGAAACTATTGCGTTGAGAGAAACTTTAAACACAACTCTCAAAGTCTTATTTAAACCAAATAAAACACAAATGAAACCAACTCTCATCGACTGGATTCTGACTCATACAAACCCAATATGAGAGAACAGGCACTTTGAGTTTCCAAAGCTGTAAATCTCTATGGGAGGACCAACCCTCATATTTCTCTGGAAATCAAACACTGGTTTGGCACAATTAACAAAGAAGGTCTGCTCTGAGCATCCAGAGACCCCTATACTGGGTTTCAAGCTGTAAATCTTTGCCTTGTAAAGACTCTTGCTGAGAGCCTTCTCTTTTCTCCCCCAGATCATGTGGTGGGTTTGAATAGAGCCCTGTGTAAAGTAGGAGCAGACTACCCAATACGAATGATAAGTGCAGGCTTACTGATGCTTCCCGAGTAACCTGTATTGAACAATTTCTCCCAGCTTGAAAACTGCGCAATTCCCACTACAGACGCAGCAGTATGCACAAGTCAACCTGTGCTGATTACTTAGCTGACTGGCTGCCCCCTGGGAAGAGGCTGTGTGGGGTGGCAAGAAACACAGATGGCAGCCATATAGACAAAGTGGAACCTTTGAGATGGTGGCGGGGTGTGTGTGTGTGAAATTGTTCACTCTGGAGTTAGTAAAGCAACACAAGGCAGCCCCTACTCACTTTGCTGATTGTGAGTTGAACACTGAGCACAGGCATTCTTGGATAGAACATGCACTTGGCAGGTTTTTCCATTTGGTCCATAGGTTCCTTATTGAAAATCTGGGAGGGGGGGCTTGGAGTTATCTCAAGAGGTGGATGCGGTTTCTTGCAGGGGACATGTGACCACCAGAACTCCTTGCAAGTCCAGCCTGAGTTCCTGCTCCCTGGAATCCCAGGAAAGGGCGCCATTTTCTGTGTTGCAGCAAAAGGAAACAAGTAAGCAAACCGAGAGCAAATCGTCTCCTCATCACTTTCTTTTTATCACAAAGCCGATTTTTGGACTTGGGTGCATATGAACTGGACAGTACTGTTCATTCGTTACAAACTTGGAGGAGGGGCAAGAACTAGGCTTTAGTGAATTGGGGCTGCAGAGGTGTCTGCTTTTGCCCTGGCAAAGGGCACCTGGCCAGGCGCCCACTGGAACCAACCATGACCCCCCGGGGCTGTGCGGAGGGACACGCGCCCACACTTCTCCAAGGATGCGCCCCTGCTCCAGTGCACACGCAGAACCCAATGGGCATTCACTGGGCAGCATGGCCAGGTCCTGCCCCAGGCAGCCGCCTCCAGTGGAGCGAAGAGGAATAAACTGCGAGCCAGAGCCACAGTTCTCCAAGTAAAGGGGCCCTATTTTCTAGGTTGGGTCTGTCCACGTGCGCGCCTCCAGCACTTGCACTCCCCACCCCCACCCCCACCGCTCGCCCACTAGAAAGTAACAACAGGGCTAGAAACACCAAGGATTGCCTCCTAAGGAACGAAAGCGCTGGCGCGGTAAATCCAGGAAGAGCTTTATCTATAGAGCCGCGCTAGAGCCGGGCTCTGGCTCACAAAGAGGCCCCCATGTCAGAAGACACGTCACAGGAGCCTGGAACGCAGCCCCGCCAAGGATACCCAGAGCTCCCCTGGGGCACAGGGCCTGGAGCTCTCCCGCTGCACTACAGAGGCCAGGACTGGATGAACCAGAAGGTCAGTGTCTCAACCAGGGCGGTGTCTGCAGGGGGCTGGCACTTCTCCAACCCCAAGGAGTGGATTTTCCCAGGGAGAGAGGAGAGAAAGTGGCATGGGGGTGGGGTGGGCCATGATGCAGCCATCCTCCCCACTGCTCTTCCACCTGGCCCCTCGTTTCCTGCCCAAGTGTTCCCCAGTCTATCACAACTGAGTCTTTTCTCTCTTATTTCACCCCACTCTAACTCCTCTCTTGGACCTCTTTCTAGAGGAAAGGGAGCAGTTCACAATAGCAGACTTTGAGTCCGGAGCCGCAGCCTCGGCATCCACCACCAAGGAGGCACCACCCCGGAGGAGGACGACTATGCTAGTACTGGAATTTACCAGCTGTTTGGGGAGGACAATTCGGACAACAGTGGAGGCTCCTTCCAAGATCCTGGGCAGCTGCCAGAGGAGCCAGGTGCCCAAGCTGAGAGGGATTCACAAGCCAGGGAGCCTGGGCAGCCTGGCCACAGGGCAAGTCCTTAAACCAGTTTCACACTGTACCCTGCCCTACTAGCTAGGTAAGCAGCTTTGTCATGGTGCCAAATTCTCTGGGATTGGGATTCCTCCTTAGGGGTAGAGGGGGGTGGGGTGGGGCAGGTGGATAAGTGGTGGTGGGGAGTTGGAAGGTGGTGTGGGGGATGCTTGGGGCATCCTTGCTCACAAGTTAAAGGCCCTCCTAGGGGCTTTGGTGGTTGGGAAGATGCTTTAAGGGGTTTTCAGGACTGGGATACAGGGGCTGTGCTAATGCAGAAGTGAATGAGCCTGGCACAGTTTTTTTAATTAAGATTTTGATCATTTATTTATAGCCAGTTTTTTCCTCGTTTTTTTTTTTTTAAAGCAGTCTCAAATAGTATATTTTGTGAGTGGTTGGATTTTTATTTTTTTAAAACACATCTGTAAATTTTGTGTTAGGCTATTACCCACAAGGTAGCAATTTGAAGCCACCAGCCAATCCACTGGAAAAAGATGAGGCTTTGATCTCCAGAAAGATTTACATCTTCAACCAACCCCAAGGGGCAGTTTTGTTCCCTTGTACAATAAACCGAAATAGTCTGGTTCAAGACATACCAAAGTAAAGGAGTTTGGGTAATTTGTTTATTTTCACAGAAGGTCTTCCTTAAAAAAGATTTCCAGGGTTTTTGTTTGCTATTCCATAAACAGAAAAATCGATTGAATCCTATTGAACTAATAAACTTGCAGACGGGCAGTTATATATATATATATAAAGTATATATATATACTTTACTCTCCTTTGGAAAACTCTCCCTAAAGGAAGCCCCCAACTGTATTACAAAGGAATAAAGTGGTAAGGGTGTAGGTGCTAGAAATTTTAAAACAAGCAAGAAATGTGCAGCAATGTATGAAGGGGGAGATGCTTTTAAAAAAGATCATGGAAAGTGAAATTTTGAAAGAATCTGTTCATGAACTTGTCGAAGTGCTCACCCTATAATTCCTTTTATACACAATTCCAAATACAGACCATTTGTCATCTCTCCCTCACAGGGGAGCTGGTGAAAGCTTGTATTTGACAGCAAGGAGAGTGCAGGGCAGTACCTCTTGAAAAGAGCGTTTGCCAGAGTAACCATTCTAAAACCTGCCTCCGGACAGTTTGGTTCTGGACATTGTCGAGTTGCTGTGTTTTTATTGTTTTTTCATGTCAGTCAAACTAGTTTTGAATAATGAGGGCTTCAGAGATAGAAATGGGATCAAGTGACCTTGAGCTTATGGAAATTGCCCATTACCAGAGAAACATGATTTCCTAAGGAAAAAAGAAAATGCATATATATATAAACATATATATCCAAAAAGCCTATGAGAGTCAGAACTTGAAGAGACTATTTGCTTTTCCTAAATTTTCTGCCTTTGACACAGTGCAGTCTTAACACTTCTCTTTTGCTATTAGTGTAAAATATTGTGGTTTACCTCCCCTGACAGCTTTCTGCCCAACACAGATTCTGGCTCTTGCAGGTTTCTACTGACCAAACACAACCAGGAAAGCTAGCCCCTCCTCATATCACACTTAGAGTCCATGCTATTCCCCTGTCCCTGTCATTATTGGCTTATCACTCACTTCCCCCTTCCCCTCTCCCGTGCCAGCCCCCAAACCTTTGATCCCATTGCCATCTCCTTGGAATTGTTTTCCTCTTTCCCTTATATAGATAGACACCAAAATAGAAAGAAAAGGAAAATAAACACAGCAACAACAAAAAAATCCCCCCCTCCAGAAAGGAGCTCATGCAAATAGTTCCATGTCTAACTATTGTCCTGGCCTCTAGTAGAGGAGTATCCCTCTGCTAAATAACATGCAGTCCTTGATTAAATTTATCAGTCAATATCCTTTTTCTTTGGGGCATTCATCTTTCAGGACCCGCTTACCCAATAGCACTTAAACCCTTTTAGTCCTCAGCGTTCATGTATGAGGGACACCCCTTCTATAAGACCCCATAGCTCTTCCTGCAGTCAAGGATTGAGTGATCTAGTGCCCCACCTCCCAACCCATGGAACCTTTAGACTTTTAGTTTGGACCCCTGGGGAATATCCATCAAGAGCTGCTCTGAGTCACAGGTCTGCTATGGAGATTACTCAGGGACTTCTTGTCTTTTCTACCATTGCTAGTCTGTTGTACTCCCCTCTTGGTTTGCCCCCATGTGGGCTGTCAGGCTGGCTGCTCTCCCAGAACTTTACCTGCCGTGTTGTCCTCTGTAGCACCATCATCTAGGGTTGGAATTTCATGTTTCCAGCTGGGGCTGGCCCTACAGTCCTCTCTGAGGACAGATGAGCTGCTCTGATCAGTAATGTCACCCTCAAGGTGTCATGAGTGGCGTGATCAATAATTACTTAACGCTCTGACATTTTCAAATGCTCGGTTTATTTACTGCAAACACATCAAACAATCTTGTCATCCTAAAATTAACACAATTTATCAAGTATAACAACATTAAAGTAAGTGTCAAAATATAGGGTCAACACATTACATTCATTATTATGTCAGCATCATAGTACCAAAGAGCATTGCCTTTATTGGTGTACTCACCCCAGGTAGAGTTGGGGAGAGCAGGAGTTGGTGTCTCCTTGGTTCCTAACTCTCTACCTGGGTTTATGTAGGCAGTTCAGCTGGCCCTTTGACGTCATTCTGGAAATTCCATAGTGTCCAGCCAAGCCTTATCAGGGTCCCCCAGATTTTCTGGGGTAGCTCTTCGGACCATCTCTTGGTTCTTGGCATTTAAGCTGGGCCTAAATATTATAGTTTCATTTATTTTGCAAAATAGAGTTTCTTGTGCTCAAGTCTCGCAAGGTAGTACAACTTCTTGCAAGGTAATTCTGTAATGCTCTTATCATAAGGCTTGCACCAAAATGAGGTCTACTCTCTCCCTTTCCTCTACCTCACAGCCAGGCCATCATCCTGGAAGGAGACTAAACATCTTTAGGGGAGTAGAAAACCATTATTTTTTCCCTCAGAGTAGCTAGTGCTTTTTTATAAAGTAGGCTAGGAGTTTGGAAACGGTGATTGTGCAATTCTTATTCATTTTGAAGTGTAGTTATTTATGCTTTGCCTCCATCCATGTCAGACATATCTTCTCAGATGTCAGTGCAATGCTATGGGGTAGAGTGTAAATTTGATTTCTTAAATAAATCCCAATGAATTCTATGTCTTCTTATGAGTAGTGTGGATGTTAAAGAGACTGTCAGGATTATCACTGTAAACAAATATTTCTATTCTCTAAGAACACAAATGACTCCTTCTGGAGACACACACTGTTGTTGGTCAAAAACTAAAGGACACAGTAATTGCAGAGGTAGCATACTGTGGTGGGCAGCATAACTGATAAAGCTAGACCCTTCTGAAGCCCAGCTCCAGGCAAATCTCAGCCTTCCACAAGAACTGCCTAGTTGGAACACAATTTTCTATTCCAGGCCCACAAATATTGGGTTAGATAAAAAGTAGGCAAGAGAAGTCTCTGACTAATTTCCCCATTGACCAAAGAAGATACAGAGATGAAGTGAAGGATTCTTAAAGTCAGAGTGTGAAAAAGGAGGCAATGAGACCCAGAGAGAAATAAATCCATGTTAATGGCCGGGCTTCCAAGCTGTTGCTGTGGTGTGAGGAGCTGGGCGGTGATAGGGGACTGGCGACTAGGTAATGCCTCAGGGAAGTATCCAGTGGGGCTCAAGGAGGGGGTTCTGGCCAGCTAGGCTGTAAAGGAAGGAAGGAAAAGAAGGAAGGAAGGAAGGAAAGGAAGGAAGGGCCAACTGAGGTCCATATATAGATCAGTCCCTAACATCTGCTAACAACCCTTATCACAAAGTCATGCAGTAAGACTTGTGTTTGGTGCAGTTGACTAGAGAAACAAATGCAGTGACACTTATTTATGTAGAAGAAAAAACTTTGTATCATGAAGTAAATATACATCAAGAAAGGGACCCAGCCCCGGACAACTGAAGTCCATTAGTCTGACACTAGTCCATAAATGCCTCTTCAGTCTCTCGCAGCCACATGCAATGATGCAGAAGGCAGAAAGATCACAGGCTTGGTAGGTACAGTGTGGATCCAAGGTCACAGGAAACTTGACAGGTTTGGCAGATGAGCCAATACCTATATTCCTGGTTTCCCCCCTTTCCATTCAACACGTGGATACAAGTAATCACCTAGTGAGCATTTCAAGCTGCCAGCAGGGTCACTTTAACATCCTGTCCTAGAAGTGAGAGTTCCTTCATGGCTCCAGATTTTCTCAGCTTAGGCGCAAACAATAAAACCCACCCTCTATCATGATCCCACTTCTACCTTACGGATCTGGCTGGACTAGGGGATGTACACTGGTGCAGATAGGAACTGGAAACACAGGGAATCCAGGGAGGATGATCCCTTCAGGACCAGTGGTGAGAGTGACAGTACTGGGAGGGTGGAAGGAGGGTGGGTTGGAAAGGAGAAACCGATTACAAGGATCTACATATAACCTCCTCCCTGGGGGATGGACAACAGAAAAGTGGGTGAAGGGAGACGTCGGACAGTACAAGATATGGCAAAATAATAACTTATAAATTATCAAGGGTTTGTGAGGAAGGGGTGAGCGGGGAGGGATGGGAAAAAATGAGGAGCTGATTCCAGGGGCTTAAATGGAGAAAAAATGTTTTGAGAATGATGAGGGCAATGAATGCCCAAATGTGCTTTACACAATTGATGTATGTATGGATTGTGATAAGAGTTATATGAGCCCCTAATAAAATGATTAAAAAAAAACTCCTGTTCAAAATTAAAAAAAAAAAGTAGTAGCCTTTTCTTTTTCTGGCTGCAGCTCTTCTGGCAAACCTTTTCAGATGCAAATGTCTTTATCAATGTAGTCACTGGGTAGGGCTTTCTTTTCTAAGCCTTCCTTGCAAGCAGTTCCTTCTATCCAATTAAGAGAGCCAAGTAATGGCTGAACGCAGTGGGCTTACAAACTCTGTCTAATCATACTTCACAATGCACATCTCTATCACACATTTTTTTTGTTTTTATTTATTTATTTAAAAAAATAATCATTTTATTAGGGGCTCATACAACTCATCACAATCTGTACATACGTCATCTGTGTCCAGCACTTTAGTACATATGTTGACTTCATCATTCTTACGACACCCACTTTCCACTTGAGCCCCTGGTGTTAGCTCATTTTCCCCCTCCCTCCCCCCTCCCCCCTCCCCCTGAACCCCCATTGTATCAATAACTGTAGGTATAAGATAAGATGTCAATAGAATCCTAGTACCACCAGATCCTTTAAATAATTCTTAAACCAGTCCTATTCAAACCTTTGTTATCTAAACTTT
Source organism: Echinops telfairi (assembly GCF_000313985.2). NCBI lineage: Eukaryota > Metazoa > Chordata > Mammalia > Afrosoricida > Tenrecidae > Echinops > Echinops telfairi. The sequence continues at coordinate 46,156 of NW_022111327.1, forward strand.
GCCTTTCATATGCGGTATATCCTTACATCCCAGGAGAGATCAAACTAGGACTAAGCAGCATAGATTGTGACTCAGAAAAGTTAGAGTTATTTCACCCCCTAAACTGCCATTAAACATCCATTAGATTAATTTGCTTCATGTCTGGTAGAAATCAGGAAAGACAGCTGCAAAGAATCAAGACTCGCTACCTGTTCTTCCCAGAAAACATCCAAGTAAACCAGTATCTGATCTCCAGCTATCCACAGAAGAAAAATCCTGTTCCATACAAATAGTATAAGGCAGAGGTGACACAAGGCCTGATTCTGAATTTTCATGACTTGTTTCTTTAGCACCCGACTCCTCAGTTACCCTAATGCGTTAGGCCAGGTTGACTAGAGAAACAAATCCAGTGACACTTGTATATATATAAGAAAGAATTTCATATCAAGACATACTTTTACAGCAAGAAAGTATACCAGCCCAGGTGAACTGGAGTCCATAAGTCTGGTACAAGTCACACATGCTAACCCATTGAACTATCACAGGGTGTCTGTGAGATACGTAGTGTGTTAGGCTGAGTGCTCTAGGGAAGCAAAATTACGACACTTATGAGTATATATTTATGTAAGAGGATCGGTTTATGCAGCAAGAAGGAATATAGCAGCTAATTAGTCCATGCAGCAGTACAGAGGGCTCAGTCCAACTCACTTTTGTGAAACAGTTAATATAGGGGAAGTCTTTCAACTCACATTGATTGCCAGGTCCAATGTCAAGGAAGCAGACAGTGGAGTCCTTCCCAGAGTCCTCCCTAGGGCTTCGCAGGCAAAGTCTGCCCAAAGGCAGACACTAGGGTGGGTCATCAATCATCAGTAGCTCAGGAGCATAGCTAACAGGGCCTCATGGAATGTTGCTTTCTCAAGCAAGGCAAGGAGACAGGATCCATCAGCCTCAAGCTCAAACTATGTACCCACCAGCAGTGTGGCTAAGCACTTCTAGAAGGAGCCTCAAACTCAAATTACATGATCTACCTATGAGTTGGCTTGGCCATAGGTGGTATAGCACACAGGTTGAGGCAGAGAACTACATAAAGCCTCAGCAAGGGTCCCACGGCAGAGGACCCATCCATTGCCATCCACTTGCTTTGGACCCAAAGTGAGCACATACCCTGTTGGAGAGGGCTTTGGAAATGTTTATGGAGCTGCTGGTGGCTTTGAGCCACCAAACTTGTGGTTAGCTTCCCAAGTCTTATTGACCAACACTGTATCAGAATTCCCAAGATAGAAGACTTGTGGAAATGCATGGCATTACCCCCATCAAACATACACACCACACGTGAAGGGGGTTCTCTGGTGCCTCCACTTCTTACTCCTCATCCTCAAAGATTTCTTGGGGTGTGGGGGGTGGTGATTTCTGATCCCATAAAGATCTATAGCCTCAGAACCCCAAGAAGCCACTTTCCACAGTTTCTACGGGGGCATTCACACTGACTCAGAATCCTGTCGATGGCACCAGGCTCTTGGGGGTGGGGTAGCTCTATGTGATGGCACCACCGTGGCATCAACTTTTCACTAGTGAGCTGGACACTGCTGCATAAGGAAGGTAGAAACCATTGATTCTGGAGGTGAACCGTAGAGTGTAAGTGTCGACCTCACCACATCTTAGGAGGCACTGAAATACCCAAAGGGTCCTTTGCTAACCTGCTGTCTTTTTCCATTGCTTTAGTTTCCTACTTCTGCATTACTTTTACCACCTAGAGCCAAAGGATTCAAAATATTGACGTCACCCACAACGAATAACAGTGGGATGTTCCCTAGCTGTTCATCCCCCTAGTCTGCGTGTGTAGTTGTGATTGGACGTGAACAGCCAACCCACCCATTCGTGGTTTGTTTCCTTATAAACCGGAGTTGAGTAGCACTCTGGACTGAGGCATTGAACATTAGCAGACTCCTGATCACCGGCTCTAATACACCTCCTCATTCCCCAGTATGGTGTGGTCCTGATTGACTTGGAAACCAGGTACAACTGAATGGCTGAGAAAATCAGCAGCTGTGAGCCACATTCTGTAAATGTCCTAATGCCCTGAGCACACCACATCTTAGGTGTCGTGTCTAAGAAAACTAGTCAGCTTTGAACTGTTCTCTCCCCTTCCTTCACTTTTCATGAGCAACCTTCTCATCGAGATTTTCCCCAACTCTGTGTTTAGAGTCACCCAACAGGGCCAAACTCCCTGCCAGCGAATTGATTCTGATCCACATCAACTTAGTGATCTGACATAGAGCTTCCCAGGGTAAATACTAATCAGAGCACTTAGCCTCATCCAGCCCTCCTCCCAACCACAGTGTGGCTGTTTGGTTTGAATTGAGAAATTGGCAGTTGCCAGGCCAATGCCAATAGCACACTTCAATGTGCCCAAGAAAGAGCTTGTCCAATGCAAACTCTGTCACACTAGGTCTGGTCCTGCAAGGGCCAAGGTTCCCTTTTCCAAGCATTGTCATAGTCTGCCTGTCCCCACCCTACTTTTTCATCTTCATCTTCACTCACTCACTCACTCACCCACCCTCTACTCAAACCAATTAGCGTGTGTGGTAGGCAAACTCTGCCATGGCCCCCAGTGATTCCCACTCTTGGAAAGTCACACCTTTTTGAAATCCTCTACCTTTGGAGGTAGACTGGACATAGTGACTGGATTCCTACCAGCAGCATTCTGAAAAAGAGGGGGCACCCCCATTGTCACAGTTGACTTACAAAAGACTGCCTGCCGTGCTTTGACTCTGTCCTCTTGCTGGTTGGAAGGACTCTTGTCCTGGCTCTGAGAAGCAAACTGTAGTCTTCTCAGGTGCTCCCCAAGAGGCCCACCTGGCAAGGATTTGACAAAGGAAGCTGCAGGCTCAGAGCTCCTGATGAAGAATAGAATCCTGCCAACAGTCTGTTGGGCAAGTATGCTAGGCTCCTACCCAGTTGAGCCTGGAGTTGACTGTGACCTTGTAAGTTGCAATCTCGGAAAACTAATGCGGCATTTCTGCTCCATAATCATCCTGTGCCCCCTCAGTTTGTTCGGTCCCTGTATTGTGGCCATGCCATCACTCCTGTTAAGAAAAAATGCTGCTGAGATCTGCCCAGAAAAGGAGCTGCTGGACCCTAATTTCTTGGTGGTCCATATGGGGAAAGACAAGTCCCATCAGGAGTCTCCATGTACAAAATCATCTGGCATATGTTCCAAAGTGACTCCTAAAGACTGTAAGTTTAAGAACTAGACTGTGCTGTGCCTCTAGCTGGACTCCCTGAGAAAGAAAAAAATTGTGTTTCTCTGTAGCTGGTTTGCCCCCAGAACTCTCTGGAGAGTCGAGAGGAGGGCAGAGCACTGGACACGCCAGGTTGCTCTTTAGGATACAATACCATTTTTCAGTTAGATCCCTTTCTACCCATAAGGGCAGTGATCTGAGTTCCCGTTGTGTACAGACTTTTATGCTTTTGTGGGATTGCTGGGAAATTTTTTTTGGCTGCTCGCCACGTGTCCTACCTAAGACAAGCCCAACCTTACCAAAGTCATTCTCATGGTGAAAAGGAAGTTGACCCAGAAAATCCAGAGGTTACCTCCATACCTCCCTGGTATGAGGGACCCAGGTGAGAAGAGGTTTAAAGGTCCATGGCCCTTCCCTCTGACTCCCAGGAGCCAGGCCCGTCATCCATAGGGGACCCTTGCTTGGTGCCTCAACTGGAGGTGCAGCTATACCCCACACTAAGCCCTTTACAGGATGCCATCAAAGGCGGCAACCAAGCAGCCAGGATTCATGTTCCCTTTAGCATGGGGACCTACAAATGTGGACAGTAGAGCCTAGCATCTTCACAGGATAGCCTGGTCAGTACATCTAAGAGTTCCAGGGTTTGATGGCCATCTTTCATAGGATTGCAAAGGATTTAATGATTATCCTGGCATACATTTGCTCTCCTGATGAAAGACGAAGAATCCCTGGTGCAGCTCTTCATCAAGTGGATGGTATGAGGGGCACCAACCCCCTATTAAATTGTGGGGCCCATGCAGTGCCTGGTGACGATCTGGGATGGAATCACCAACCAGGCAAGGCTGACAATGCCAGTCGAACTGCTTGGGATGGTATGCAGACTTTCAGATAAAGCCGGTGAACTATTCTAAATTGGCCAAACCAACTCCGACCCACTAAGAAAATCCAGCCATTTTCCAATACCAGCTGGTTCAATCTCTGACCAAGTTCACCAACTAAGTTCCTTAGTCACCTGAGGTAATTTTAACACTTATTTCATCAACGAGTCTTCCCAAGATAATAGACAAAAGCTCCAGAGAAAAGCCTTGGGGTCCCAGTCAGATCCAAAGGAGCCTTAAGGGATTTGGGGGCTTCCTAGGATGTGGTCTGATCAAGGTATTAGGACCATTGCAGGTTGTAGTTTGCCTCCCGAATCAAAGGCCCCAATGTAATCTAAGCATTAGATTGTAATGCATTAGAAGGATACTAATGTTTAGAAGGACCGGAGGAGCTTGGAATAGCAGTGTCCTGCTCCCAGGTGAAATCTGCACTCCAGGTTTGGGCCACAATATAGCGGTCCCCTTCAAGAGCCTGCTACCATCCAGTGGATACTGAGTCAGTGTGAGTGTCCCCACAGGACCTGGGAGAAGGGCTCCTTGGATTTCTGAGGCTGTCAATGTTCATGGGAGCAGATGAGTTGTCTTTCCCTTTCTTATCAGATGTTCTTTTCCAAGTGCCAACCTTATAATGCACAGGGCAGTGCATAACCCACCAGGGCTCCCTGTCAGTGGGTAAGGTAGTATTTAAAAAATCAAAAAGATGGGGTTGTGTCAAAGGGACACTTTACTGTTCTCAATGTGCCCAGAGCACCTCCTCTTCTCCAAGTTAAGATGCTCTGTGCCTTGGCTGGGTCCCTGAGCGGGCCCCAAGGGTGTGCATCAGAGGACTCGCCAAAAGATTGGAAGTGCAGACCTCCTCGACCCATGTCTTCATGGAAGAACGGCCTGGCCTTTATTCTGTGAAGATGACAGCCGGGAAAATCCTGTGCAGCAGTTCTGCTCTCCCGACGTGACTAACAGTGTGATGGGTTTGGATTTGTTTGTTATGTTTGAGAAATAGGTCCTCATGCTTTCCTCCCAAAGCATCTCAGTGTGGAATCAAAGGTCCAAGTTCATCCTTAGCAACTTAACACGAGGACTGTTCTATCAGGCAGCACACACTGCAGGCCTACTGCAGCAGAAGCTTTGCACATTGAGCAGCAGTACCCAGCTACGTGAAAAAATGCACACCAGGCCCTCCGATGGGGCCAACTCGCAAATCTGCTGTCATTGAGGGGGTTCTGATTCAGGAGTGGGTAGAATTGCCCCCTTTTTATTTCTGAGACTGTAACCCTCTTAAGGGAGCAGAATGCCTCTTATTTCTCCCGCAGGACCGCTGGTTGTTTGCAAAGCTGCCCTTGCACACAGGTAACCCAGACCTCTTGTAAGGCTCCTCTACGTTCCCAGCAGGCGCTCCGGAGATGTCTGTGAGTGGCTTAGGGACTTTTCAAGAGTCTGTAGCAAAATGAGGGAAATGACTCTCTGGGAACTGGTCCCCTTTCTTGATCGATGGTGATTTGTTGTTTTTGTTGATATTGTTGTTTTTTCCTTCCCACTTTTCAGATGTCAAACATTGCTTTTGATCAGTGCATGTCTGCTAATGGTCCCCATGAACAAGAACTTCTTTTGCTTGGAGACAAGAAGAATTGGATAGTGTGTGACTACAGTCAGGGAACACTGTGAACCAGAGATCCCCTCACAGGATCCTGATGGACATGAGAGAAATGCTGAACTGAATCTCAGATCCTCACGGACAGCTTTTCTGGAGACATAAAGAATAGCTCTGCACCTCTGAGGTGTGTTTTCCACCTTGATCCAAGGAATAGCCTCAGAAGTCTTTTTAGGCTCTGTAAGTTGAGTCTGGGCTGTGTCAAAGAGCCCCCTATAGGAGATGAGGCCTAAGACAGCCACTTGAAAGGTTCTATGGGGATATTTGGCAGGGAGGTGAGGTCATGGAAATAGGGAGGGAACCATTCAGAAGAGGCTGAGATGGTGACACAACTCAAAGATGCTACTGAATGGTTCAGGTAGGCTTGGGTGCACTGGTGTGTGTATCTTCCACAACTTTTTCCCAGCAAAACCTTTCCTTTTGGGAATTATATCTTAGTGTCCCTTTTTTTGGGGGGGGGGGCTGGGGGAACTGACCAACAGAGCACAGGAAACCTTGAGGGAAGTTGAGATGTGTTTAGCCCTCAAGGTTAACAACTTTCCTGGGAAGCCGGGGACATTCAGCAAACATTGCTGAATACATTAATGCTTCGAAAGTGGCAACATCTGAGCTTTGCCTTGCAAGAGACCATGCTGCAGGAAGGAAGTTATCTAGGCAAGTCATTCGACCCTGTGTTCAGTCAGAGGTATATCCGTTACCCACACTGGCATGACAAATGACTCCCAATACAACAACCTGAAAGCAAGCATGTTTCCCCCCCTCTCCCTCTCTCCAGCTACTCTATATTGTCTCCTGGACAGGTGGATGGTGCCACTGCTAGAGGATTTGAGGCTTTGCATGGGGTCAACCTGGGATTTCAATCCTCCATGGCTGTATGACATGGCCACTGGCCATCAGCACACCTTCATTATCTCACACTTGCGGGGACTCAGGACACCTGCAGGTCCGAGGCTCTTAAGGATGCTGCCTTCAAGTCCTGGCTCCACTGGGAAGGACCCTAGCTTATTTGCCTGACGGTTGGCAGGATTTTACAGTTCAACAGGAGCTCAGTCCAGCAGTCTCCCTAGTCGAATCCTTGTCACGTGAGCCTCTTCAGCGAACACAGAAGGAGACTACAGCTCACTTCACAGAGCCAGCACAACAGACCTTCCAACCAGCAAGAATAGAGAGTCCAAGGCCATCAGTCGATGTCTCTTCCAACATAATCTTGCCAATGGGTATGTCGTCTCCTTTGTGGAATTCTCTGGGTTAGAATCCAGTCATGTGGTCCAGTCTAATCCCAAGGGCAGAGGATTCTTAGACCCAAAGGTCTGGTTGTGCCAGACCGTAAAAGAAAATAAATGCTGACTGAGGGCATGTAGTACATTGAAGAGAGCGAGTCATGCTAGACATTGTTGGATGTAGAGAGTTGTTGTTGTTAGCTGCCATAGTTTTGGCTCTAACCCATAGCAACCCCATGCACAACAGAAGAAAATAACCCATGGTCTTGTGCCAGCCTCACAATTATTCCTACACCTGAGCCCATTGGTGCAGTCATTGTGTCAATCTATCTATGTATCTCATAGAGGGCCTTCCTATTTTTCACTGCCCACCACTTTACCAATCATGATGTCCTTCTCCAGGGACTGGTCTCTCCTGAAAATATGTGTAAAATATGTACGAACAAGTCTTACCATCCTTGCCTCTAAAGGTCACTCTGGCCTTGCTTTTTCCAACACATCTCAGTTTATTCTTTTAGCATCCCATGGTACTTTCAGTATTTTCCTCCAGCACCAAAATTCCAAGGCATTGATTCTTCTTCAGTGTTCCTTAGACAATGTCCAACTTTCACATGCATTTGATGCAATGGAGAATACCATGAATTGAGTCAGGTGCACCTTAGTCTTCAATGTAAAATCCTTGCTTTAAAATCCTCTAAAGAGTTCTAGTAAAAGCAGATATACCTAATGCAATATGTCTTTGGATCTCATGACTACAGCTTCCATGAGCGTTGATTGTGTATCCCAGCAAGACAAAATCTTTGACAACTTCAATTTTTCTCCATTTATCGCGATGTTCTCTATTGGTTTCGCTGTGAGGATTCTGGTCTTCCTTACGTTGAGTTGTAATCCATAGTGAAGGCCACAGTCCTTGATGTTCACCGAGTGCTTCAATTCCTCCACATGTTCAGCAAGCAAGGTTGTGTCATCTGCAGATCTCAGGTTGTTAGTAAGCCGTCCTCTTATTCTAATGCTACATTCCTCTTCATCTAATCCAGCTTCTCCGATGACTTGCTTGGCATACAGATTGAATAAGTATGGTAAGAGGATACAAGTTTGACACATATCTTTCTTGCTTTTAAACCGTGTACTATGCTTTGTTGTGTTTGCACCACTGTCTCTTGATCCATGTACAAATTTCTCATGAGCACAAATGAACTGTTTTGGAATTCTGTTTCTTCTCAATGTAATCCAAAGTTTAATATGGATCATGCAGGCAGGTGCCTTTGCCTAGTCAATGAAACAAAAGTAAATATCTTTCTGGTATTCTCTGCTTTGAGCCAAGATCCAGCTGATATCAGCAATGATAGCTCTTGTTGCACGTCCTCTTCTGAATCAGACCTGCACTTCTCGCAGTTTCCTGTCAAAGTACTCCTGTAACCATTGTTGGATTATCTTACACAAAATTTTACTTGCATGCAATATCAATGATATCATTCTGTAGTGTGAGCATTCTATTGGGTCATCTTCCTTTGGAATGGACACATGTATAGATCTCGTCCAGTCATCTGCCACGTAGCTGTCTTCCAAATTTCTAAACAAAGACAAGTATGTGCTTTCAGTGCTTCAGTTTGTTGAAAGATTTCAATGGGCATTCCATCAATTCCTGGACCTTTGATTTGGCTTTGTGTTCTCAAGCTGCCCTTTCAAATTTTCTATTCAGCTCTTTAACTTCATCCTTTCTTCCATTTGCTTTAGCTACTCTATGACTGAGAGCTAGTTTCAGAGTCACTATTGACATCCACTTTGATGTTTTCTTTCTTTCTTGGCTTTTGAATGAACTTTTGCTTTTTTCCCCATGAATGATGGTCTTGATGTCCTCCCACAGCTCGTCAGGTGTTCAGGCATTAGTCTTCGTTGAATCAAATCTGTTCTGGAGCTGTTCTTGAAATTCAGGTGGGGTAGTATGGTAGATATATATAATCATTCATCAGTTTGAGGATTAAGAGTGAGTGTAGGGGTTGAGTCTAGCTTGTCAATCAGATCATAGTCAATGAGGCTTCTGTGTGGGCCTGGCCCTCTCCCGAGAATTCTGAGAAATCTGGTACTTCCTCCTTGGAGGTGGGAATCACTTCTCTCTGTCAAACCCTGGGAGATATAGCAGCTGACAAGACACATGGACCCACCCTGATGCAGAGACCCCTGCCAGCACTGAGATGTTTCCAATGCCACGGGATCCAAGGACTTTCTACCCACTGTGATCTTCTCCATTCCAGATCATTGCACGTGTTTCATGAGTCTGAAGAGGACTTTATAGATTGGTATCACACATATGGGCTAATAACAGACGTATGGACTTGATCTGGACTGGGATGGGATGTTTTCTCAATGTTCTATTGCTCTTGTATATAAGACTCTTTCTTATACACATATGTGTGTCCATGGATTTATTTCTCTAGTCTACCCAGTTTAACACAGGTAGTCACATTCATATTTTTTGGCTTTATGCTGAACTAATATATGAGCAATTAATTCTCTCTTCCACAGTCAGTCCAGGTACTTTTTCTACACCAATTGTTTTATGATGAGCTGCCTAAAGATGAAGATAATAACTATAGCTATTTCTATTTAGGAAAAGGCAAAACTGGAAGTTATTTTTAAAAAAGTTACCAACCAATACGGTATTTGAAATCCTGGGCAAAGTTTTTCAGTTTTTAGGTTGCAGTTTAAAGCCTGATGATAATTTCCCTGGCCCTCAGTCCTATCCTGTGGGCTTTTTTGTCCACTCTGTTCATCTTTCAAAAATTTTAAATGAAAAGTAGTATGTGGTTGTAGTAAGTACTCTAAAGGTTGGTAATTTGGATCCACCGAGCTATACTATGGAAGAAATACTGAGCAATGTACTGGTATAAAGATTACAGCCAAGAAAAAAGTTCAGAACAGCTCTAATCTGCAACACTTGCATTCAACTTGAGGTAGAATCCAGTAGACAACAATGTTTTCTTGTATTTGTATGTGTTGACGGTTAAGTAGGATCTGTGCTAACATAGTAGGTTAAGTTTTGGGATGCTAACCTCAAGGTTGGGAGTTTCAATCCACCAATGGGCCTGTGGAAAAACATGAGGTAGTCCACTTCCATAAACACTGACAGCTCAGACCCTGAAGAGCAGTTGTACTCTGTCCTATGGATTGGAATTTTCTCGATGGCAGTGAGTTTTTGAGTACAGTTGATTCTGTATCAATTTTTTGCAAACTGTGAACAAAGGCAAACTAGGACAAGTACTCAGAACACTCTTGCCGCTCTCAGCGGAAAGTTTCTGTCTAATACACTGGGATTGGAGAGAAACTGCTAAGAGCCCTTTTGCATTCAACTCTGCGACCCATTATCTAAGTTTTGGGCTCCTATTTACCACGCCCACACCACTACTATGCCTACCAGTTAGCTAAACTGAAAATCCAAGTTCCGCTAAAGAACAACAGTTTCCCAAATGCTCAAAGGAACACGCTTCACTTTAGACGCCCTGGTGGTACAGTGAATTAAGCATTGGTCTTCTAACAGCTAGGGCAGTGGTTCAAATCCATGAGGTGTTTCATATGAAACAGATGAGGCTGTGGGCTACTCTGATGATTCACAGCCTCAGAAACCCTAGAGAAATTCTACTCTGTCCCATGGGGGTATCAGGAGTGAAATGTGACTTGAAAACAGCAAGGCAGCACAGTTTCTTGAGTGGATGGATCTCTCACTTTGACTACTGTCTCCTTCTTTTTAAAGGTACACACTTCTGGGCTCCCATGATACTTCAGTAACTTAGAGGTGCTCCTGCCCGAAAAAGCCTAGCATCCCCAGCAACTGCAAGGCCTCTCCCAAATATCAGATATTCACAGGCGTTCAGAGAATCAACAAGCCCAGAAATATCTCTAATTTATTAAAACTTAATTAGAAGATTTGTATTCCAGAGTATGCTCATCAAATCCACCTGGATCGTCCAGGTAGGTGCAACAATGGACTCCCCCATGTCAATGATCCACGAAGCTGATGCAGGACTAGGTAACATCTTGTTCTACTGTACGCAGGGTCACCATGAGTTGAAGCCAACTCAGTGGCAAGTTCTCTATACCTACCTACTTCTCTACCTTTACCTTTTTAATTTTACACAATAACTTAGCCCAGAATCAACCACTTTTTAAAATATAGGTTTAACTGTAATTTGTTTCCCATTTCTTCTACTACCACCTAATGTCTCATCCCACCAATCTTCCTTTTTTACAGACTAACAATACATGTAGCAGGCAGACAAGGGGGGATTTGGGGGCATTTTTAATGATTGAGTCGTGTCATATCTAGAACAGTGGTTCTCAAGCTTCCTAATGCCGTGACCCTTTAATACGGTTCCTCATGTTGTGGTGACCCCCATCCATAAAATTATTTTAAATGCTACTACATAACTGTAATTTTGCTATTGTTATTAATCAATATGTAAATATCTGATATGCAGGATGTATTTTCATTGTTACAAATTGAACATAATTAAAGCATAGTGATTAATTACAAAAGCATTATATAATTACATGTTGTGAAATATTTATTTCTAATTACAAATAAATGAAATTTTGTCTTAAAGCATGGTGTAGCATGGTTAACAGTCTCCATGCCAGATACTCCTATGTGGGCGTACCTGCATGGGGCAGACCCATCTGGGGACATAGGAGTGGTGTCTCGGTTCCTAAGAACATCAGAAATATGTATTTTCTGATGGTCTTAGGTGACCCCTGTGAAACGGTCATTAGACCTCTGGTGATCTAGAATCACAACTTCACCAAGAACCAGTTGTGTTTGCCTGTCATGTACCTCTCCTCAACTTTGACCTTGGCCTCCCCATGGGCCATTTAAGAACAGAGTCTCTGAAGCCATCCTTGCTGATGACAGTTTTGCCCAAAGGGATGTCCACGGAGTGCCTTGTAGGCATGTAGCTATTATAGTTATAGTCCTTCAGCAAAGACTGGATCTTTGAATTCTTGTCAATATTCTACTTGCCCATGGCAGCTGTCACTTTCTGGAGACAGTAGTCAATCCCAGCCACCAGAGCATAGCTGTAGGGGCAGCCTGAGGTGCCATCATTAATGTTTTTTGTTTTGTTTTGTTTTGCAGAATAGGGCCCTGTCAGGACCAGCACCACCTTCCTGGGTTTCATGAACTTGCCCATTTCAACAATGAAATCTCAGGCCAAAAACCGAAAGCAAATTAACCATATTTCGTTGTATTTACCTCTATTTCTTGGGCCCAACAATTTCACTACTGAGTCAACACCACTATGGTTTACTGTTTGGCATCATACAATAAATGTAAATTATCCCGTTTTTTCACAAAATAGCGCAGCACCTAGTCTTTAACCTAATGCACAGCAATTCATGTATAGAAAATGATTAAAAATGTAAGCCATCTATTAAGAAGGAAGGACATTTAGCCATTACCAAGAAAGAGAGAGAGAGAAAAGTACCTAAAATATCACATAAGCTAGGAATGCAACCGCTGTGTTCCACTCAGCCCAACATCAACCTTCTACTACTTAGAACAGTGACTGCCCTCCTCAGACACAAAGTGAAGAATCTGCTTCAGCCATGCATATGAAGCAGTTGCTGCTGACCATCCCTTTGGACTAGGTACTAGCCCTGGCAGTAGAACCAGCCCTGGATGTAATTCTGGCTTGTACTCTCTCCTCCTTATCTCTCCATGCCTCTAGGTACTGGGTCCAGGACTTACTGAAATCAGTTGGTATCATGAACTTTGGCTGAAAATTCAAGCACTGTCTTTTTGGTGGTCTCCGAATGGGCTCTGGGACTCCACAGAAATTCTTAGCAGGGAGGATCACTGCTGGACACCTGCAGGCACTCTAGGTACTTTTCGTACACCAATTGTTTATGGTGAGCTTTCTGACGATGGGGTGCTTCCTTACAGCCTATACCTGCATGGTATTCAGGAATTCCTAGATTGCCAGTCGGCCCTCTTTAAGGTCACTCCCAGGACACGTCTTGAGCAAACCTTTGCCACGTCTCAAACTGTCATCATCTGTGGCATTCAGTTTGAACAGTTGGTAGAGCCACTTTCCTTCCATCAAAGGCCAGATTCACAGGTTCAAGAGGCACTCAAGGGACTCTTAAGAAGGTGGGATTTGCACTTTTCTCTTACTTCCTGATAGAAGCTTCTTTTTTATTGGAGCAAAAGTAACAGCCCTGACCAACCTACCTTCAACGATGGAAAGTTTCTGCATGAGCCCTCTTCTTGATTAGCTTGGTCATTGGTAAGTGGGGCCACTGAAGGGCTGATGGCACCATTGTGTGCCTGAAACAGCGTTAGCATGGTTAGTGCTTTATGGGGGCTTCCAGGGGCTCTGGACAGAGCCATGTGTTCTAAAAGCAAGTAAACTCTTGGAATACTCTTGAAAAGAGCAGGGGATGATGAGAAAATTCTTCAGAACGATGCAGTGATTTAAAATAAATTCAAAGCTAAACAAAGGGGATATGATATGTACAGAGCATATACAGCAACATATAAAGCTCTACATATAAAGGGAATACATTCATATGTATATACATATAACATAATATGAATATATGTATGTATATAAGTGCTTGTGGGAACAGTGTCACCAATGATGTGTGTATATATACATACATGTGAATGTGTATATATGCATATATTCACACACACAGCATATACAGTGGGATCTGATAAGAAGACATGCTTATATTAAAGAATTGCCAAGGATGACATCATGCTTGGTAAAATGGAGAGGCAGCAAATGAGGAATAGCCTCAGCAGATGGATTGACATGGTGACTGCAGCAATGGAGTCCAAAAAACAATAGCTGTGAAGATGGGCAGGACCAGGCAGCGTTTCATTCTGTTGTTCACAGGTTCACTGTGGGTCGGAACTGACTCAATGGCACCTGACGACGACCACAATCTCCTAGTTATGATTGGTCTAAAAGATAAAACAACAGTCACACATACAGTAAAGAGAATGAGGGGAAAAAATCTGTGACAGTATATAACACCTTTTTCTAAAAAGTTAATATAGAGCAAACCAAATCGTTCTTGTCCCCTTTACTCAATCTCACTCAGCTGTCACTGAAGCAATGTAGACAACCTTCCGAGTACCACACATCATGTCCACACTGCACAGTCACCTCCCACAGTGACTGGTGATTTACATTGTACAGCTGCTCCTGGAACAACTTGGATAAAGGCTAATGCAGAATCTCTCATTTGTCAAGTCCATCCAATTGGGCTATTGCAATAATATTGATCGATCTCAAGACACCCCCCACCCCCACACAAATCTCTGTTCTCTACAAGTCAATCACCCCAGGATCAATGGCATCTCCACAAGTGCTGAAGTTAACACCATAGCTCAGGTCGTATCTGCCTTCCCGCTCTCCGGTGCAATCCTTGCCTCCATGTTTCCTTCGGCCTCTCTCCCTGTGATATGGACAGAAGACTGCTGCCTACACATTTGGGAAACTCTGGTCCCAAAACCCCTTTCACTTTCCAGTATTTTGCTCCATTTGGCTGCCTCCCTGGTAACCAAAAACTGCTACTCGCCGGAGCCCTTTTAGTGCTGTGTTTTGGAACTCCCCTGGTCTCTGCAGGATGCTGGTTCCCCACACTTTTCCCCCTCAGACCCCTGACTCAACCATTTTTCAGGGTAGCCGAACACGTGACTCCACAGCCCTCACCAAAATGGCATCTCCCAATCCCCAATGCAACTTTGTTTCAGGACAACTGAGCCCCTGTTCTTCTACAGACCTCACCAAGATGGCATCCAGTTCTCCAACCAAGTAGTGGGGGGTGGGCACTGATGGCTAGCCTCCCCCAGTGGTCCTGCCTTCAGAGGTTCCAGTGAGTTACTCAGCCTGTAATTCCCTCCGTCAGCCTTATAAGGTCACCTGAGCCGGTAGCCTACAACACCTTGCTTACTGTCTAGAAAACGGTCGAGGCCGTTTGCCGGCAGAGACTGGGCCCCTGAACCACCACCATGTTATGTTAAACCACCACCTTATGTTAAAGCAATTTTTCTCCTGAGAGGCAGTAAGGACCTTTATCCCAGGTTTACCCAGGACCCTTAAAGGAGCCCTGAAGTGGAGGGCCTCCAATCTACTGCCAGTCCAGCCACACCTCCCTCCATCCTTGGATCTTTAAAAGGTGGCCCTGTTAAATTCTATCCTCAATTGCGGCTACTGGGAGTTTGGTTCCTGAGCAGTTCACAAGCCTTTCACCGTAATTGAACTCAAGCAGATTGAGAGTGACGTAGGCAGTTATTGAGACAGTCCAAAACCTTACATAGAGACCTTTCAGCACCTCACACTAGCTTCTGACTTGGTTTGGAAGGATGTAATGATCATTCTATAACAGACTATGACAGACCTTGAAAAAGAGCGAGTGCTAAATGGAGCTAGGAACTTAGCAGAGGGGTTATATGAATGACAAGTATCCAATAGGAGAAACAGCTGTGCCTCCAACCGACCCCACCTGGGATTATAATGATCCCAATGACAGGTGGGCGTGGCAACCATATCTGGTGTTCATCAAAAATGGAATAAAGTCAGAGAAGCAAAAGGCCATCAACTACACTAAACTGACAGCCATCAACCAAGAGCCTCATGAAAGTCCCATCAGTTTCTTAGAGCACTGATAGAAGCCCCGAGGAATCACACCACAGTAGATTTAGAATCCAATTAAGGGCAAGTCCTCCCAAAGACAAATTTCTCACACAGACATCTGGAAAAAGCTCCAGAAGTCCATCCAAAAGCCTGAAGTAGTTACCCTAGAAGAGATGATCACTATTGCCAATGCAATCTTTTGCACTACAGATTTTGAGCAAAAAGGTAAGATGTTAGGCATGCAGATATCAGCCTCTCTAGCTAATCAACGCCAATCCACTGCCTCCCAGGTTCTAAGACCCCTGCACTGGGTACACAGTCCCATGTGTGTTTTGGCATTTGTGCCATGGGAAAAGGTTGTCCTGATGGAAACGGGCCTCCCCGAGGGCCATGCTATCATTGTAAACCAACTGGCCACTGGCAGTGCTCTGTCATAAGGGGAAACTCCCGACGAAAGCAATCTGCTGGCAAGTTTCCACCTGCTACCCAGATGAAACAGCCCAGCCTGATGGCCCCAGCAGCCCAGGATTGCTTTTCTGGTGTGGAACCCTGGTTGTGCATGGATGCTGGAAGGTGGGCCAATACATTTTTTCCTACTTGGGGCAGCCTACTCTGCAATTCCTCCTTCCCCAGACCCCTGGCACCACGCACGCCTTTGCACCATCATGGGGGTGTCGGGAATACCTGTAGTTAAACACTTTATGGAAGCCCTACGGTGCCTCTGGTACAACTTCTATTTCTCTCCTGGCTTTCTCATAGTCCCTAAGTGTCCAGTCGCTCTTCAAGGCCTAGATGTATTGTCCAAGCTACACACCTACATGGCCTCACCCTGTCCCACTGCAGCTTTCCAAATGTCCCTTACCTCAGAGGGACTGCTAAGCCCCACACAGGAACAGTGGGGAAGTTCCATAAACCCTGAAGTCTGGGACGCGATCGTCCCTGGCAGAGCTATATATGCAACCGCTGTAAACATGGTCCTAAGAGACCCAACGAAATTTCCTCGTCAACAGCAATACCCTTTGAAATCTGAAGCCGCCAAAGGATTAAAAACCCTTATTAAGTAATTCCTCCAGCTAGAACTTTTGGTCCCTCTTAATTCCCCACCTAACACCCCTATGTCACCAGTCAAAAAGAAAGATGGGTCTTACTGGCTGATTCAAGACCTTAAGATAATAAACGAAGCAGTGATCCCACTGCACCCAGGAGTACCACTGCCTTAACACTCCTAGGGGAAGTTCCTATCTCCAAACAGTGGTACAACATTCTGGACTTGAAGGACACCTTTTTGAACTCAGATTACCAGCCTCCCCTGGGCTTCGCATGTCGTCTCACTGCCCCCAATCCCTGGCACCTGGTCATTTGGGAGAGTCCTTACTACTTGAAGGAAAGGGGCATGCCTTGTTGAAATTTCTGAATGCAGCACATGCTCAGACAAGTACAAGTTACTCAGGATGCCGTTGGAGGAATACAACTTTATATGTATGAGGTTTTAAATACATTCCCTGATCAACCTAATACAAAAAAAAGAGAAATAGAAATGGGAACAACAATCAGACAATATGTTTCACTCCACAGTTTGACCAGAATTTAAGAGGCTGATGAACACAACTTCCTGGCAACACCAAGATAACCACAAAAATAGTAAAGCCAAACAGCCAAACTAGTTGTCCAAGCTGCCTCTGACTCGTGGCAATCCCATGGGGAGAATTGCTTCACTGAGAGTTTTCAAAAGACAGTCGTCGGGCTTGTATCTTGAGGAGCCTCGAGTGGGTTCCTACCAACAACCTCAAAGCTGGTCGCTCAATGGATTGCAACATCAAGTGATTCTTACATGCATTTGTGTTGTGGTGTTGTCAAGAATATTGAAAATGCCATGGATTGCCAGAAAAACAAACAACGCTGTTTGGGAAGAAGTACAGCTAGAACGCCCTTTTGAACTGAGGATGCTGAGATTTCCTCATACACTCCTTGGACAAGTTGCCAGGAGAGACCGGTTCCTGGAGAAGGGCATCAAGCTTGGTAAAGTAGAGGGGCAGGGAAAAGGCGAGGGCCCTCAAGTAGACAGATTGACACAGCGGCTGCCACAACAAATTGAAGCATAAGAACAATTGTGAGGATGGCCAAGGACGGGGCGGTGCTTTGTTCAGTTGGACAGAGGGTTGCTGTAGGTCTGAACGACCTGATGGCACTTAACAAAGTCAAGTGACAGAGAACGCTTGAACACTGAAGCCAAACAAAGAAAGCTTTAGTTCTTGTGCACATAACATTCACTGTGGTTGGCAGGGGCCTCTGCTATCAGTTATTTCAGATAGCAAGGCGGCTCCCAGAATGTGGTCCCAGCATCTCAGTACAGCTTTTAGCGTTTGTCCCTGAATAGGAGAAAAGGCATAGAGAGTTTTCTTCCAGTCAATTCTGACTCATGGAGGCCCTCAGATTATATCCCAAGGACCACTGTATCGTGGGCAAGATATATTTTTAAAAATCAGTCTCTTAATCTGTAGTACATTTTAGGAGTGTGCGCTGCTGGCTGCTGGGGGTGGAGATGGGAGGGGCAATAATCAGGTGTATAGGCTTCCCTTAAGGATAGAGGGATACATACTTGAGATATGTTAAGGGAACTGGAGCCTCTGAGTCATAGAAGCTCTGGTAGCAGTGGGTTATGCACTGGGGTGCTAATCGCAACAGCCACTCTGTGGGAGAAAGATGAGGCTGTCTAGTCTCCTACAGAGTTCTAGTATGAGAAACCCACAGGGGCAGTTGTACCTGCACCACAGGGTTGCTATGAGTCGGCATGGACTGCTGGAAGTGAGTATGGTCTTTTTTTGTGTCTGTGTGTGTGGCTGTAATCAGGGAACAGGAGGTGATGCCAGCAGCCTGATCCATGGGGACCAGGTGCAGTCTTCTGAGTAGGAGGGAATGAAGAAATGGGCACGTCCCAGTGACTGGCCATTATTACTATGATGATCTTTTGCCCTAGATTCTACCACACTATTTTCTGGAGATTTTCTTTTGACTCAGAATATATAGATTTCTAGGGAAAATAACACCAAACCAGTCAACAATTCTGCTTAGCATGTCAAAGTTTCCCCATTAGAATACAGGTGATTTAATTCAGGGGTGGGGCGACTTCTCCACTTGGATGTAACTCAGAGCTTCTAGAATGGATTTTTTAAAATAAAATACTTGTATTGTGGGCTCTTACATTGCTTATCACAATCCATACAATCATTCATTGTGTCAAGCATACTTGTACATATGCCGCTATCATAATTTTCAAAGCACTTTCTTTCGACTTGAGCCCTTGATTTCAGCTCCTCATTTGTCCCCTCCCGCCTTCGTCTTCCCTCCCTCATGAACCCTTGATAAATTATAGATTATTTTCATATCTTATATTGTCCTCTACCAACCTTCACCCACTTTTCTGTTGTTCGTACCCCTGGGAGAATGTTATATATTGATCCTTGTGATTGATACCCCCTTTCAACCCCCACCTTCCCCTTATCCTCCTGGTATCTCTATTCTAACTGTCGGCCCTGGATTTTAAGGACTAACTGTTCTCCTCCTTCCCCACAGCCCTTCCTTCTAAACCGCACTTATTTTTATTCCTTTCACCGGAGCCAGGAATCCAACCCTCCCTTTGAGTTTGCCAAATTAAACCAATGATTTACATAATTGAATGTCCTTTTAATATAGTGGGCTTTGACTCTTCCAGACCAGGGCACAGGTGGTTATGTGCTGAGCCGTTAACTGCAAGGTCAGCAGTTCAAAACCACCAGCTTCTCTTTGGAAATAAGACAGGGCTTTCTATTCTCATAAAGAGTATCAGAAACTCACAAGGGTAGTTCTGTGCTGTCCTATGGGACACCTATGAGTCAGCTTCAACTTGATCCCAGTGAGTAGTTTTTATTTTTAATGAACTAACCTCTGGTTCTCCTAGGCCAGGGCAAAAGACTAACAGCCCAGTAATGTATCTGGGCATCTCACTCCAAAGGAATGTCTTTACTTCTGAAAACTCCCTGGAGACCCTGTGCATTAACGTAGTTTGTGCTCTGGGTTCAAGTCCACTGGAGCAAGAGCACTGGACACCTCCCAAAGCTGCCCTGCAGGAGAGTTTCCTGTGGTTTATTGATGAACACAAAATCCATCTTAGAGTCAGTGTTTGATTCACCACTCCCATAACCTCATCCAGCCCCATCACCCAGTGCCCCATACCCAGTTTAACTTAAAAGCAGTGTCCCAAAACCTCACCTTCCCCAATACCCCTAGCTCCCCACTCTCCCATGTCCCCACCTCTACCACCCCAGGCTCTCCCACACCACCACCAGCTTCTCCAAATTTTTCATATAGGTTTGACCGGCGATTTGTTCATCTTCCCGGTGGGGTTGCTGCTTTGAAACGGTAAAATTTTCAGGGCATGGGCTGGGTGTTGGTGTTTTGTACCCTACTTTTCCCACAGCTAACAAGATTCCTTTCCAAAACCAGATGTGAACAATTAATGTGAGGAATGATTGAGCCGGTAAATATATGTTCTAGTTTATTAAAAGTTTTGTTTCTCTTAATATTGCTGAATAAGCCAGGTGTATCTCTTTTATTTTCACTAAACAACAGGATAGAATTGATGTGGGAAACTAAAAACTGACCATCTTTGACTTTTCTCTCTTTCTTGACCCCAACTATTTACTGCTGATGTTCACATTTCCAAGGAAGTGCCTATTCCAATGCCTTTTTATCTTGTTCTGGATCACTAAATATGAATGAAAGCTTGTCAACTTCCTCTGAAGAATAACAAAACTCTGGCTCTTAGATCTAATAAGCAGCAATAAATATATAGCCAAAGCCATTCATGAATCTGGACTCTGAAGGTTTTTAAAGCATTCTACTTAAAGGAATTGCTTTTGGTAACAAGAGGAAGAAAGAAAGGGAGGCAGGGTAGGGCACCGGGAGGGAGGGAGGAGGCAGAAATCACTAATAGTTACCTATGAAGAACATAAACACATAGATAATATAGGCCGTGTGCTTTCTCCAGGTGTGCCACTACTCAAACAATGTCGGCTGCCTTGTTTCTTACACAAAGAAAAGAATCTGCCTCAGATTTCAGCATTTAAAATTTCT
>NW_022111327.1:66982-79301 GCF_000313985.2 Echinops telfairi
TATATATGTGTTGTTTTCTCCAACTCTATCCTGACCCACCACTATTGGAATATTGCCAGCCTCTTTTAACCAAAAAGTGAAGAATCCTTCATTTTTAGCTTTTACTCGGGTCCGGAGGAGCTGCTGCTCTTGCCCTGTTTTGAGCCCTGGCTGCAATTCTGGCTTACATTCTCTCTTCATCCTCTCTCAAAGCCTCTTCATACCAGCATTGGGTGTGGTGTCATTGACGTTGCTCAAGAACTCCAGGACTTTCATCCTGGTGGTTTCAGCGTGGGCTCTGGGGCCCTACAGGAATTCATAGCATGGAGGATCACTGTTGGGCACCTGCCGGCACTCCAGGTACTTCAGCTGCACAAGAACTTGGGTGAGGGCTTTCTTGGGACGGCCATAGATGCAGTGTGTCTTGTCAGCATCTGCCCTCATCATATTCAGTGCTTCCCAGACCTCCTCCTCGGAGGCACAGTTGTCCTTCAGGAAGATCACACTCAGCACCAGCAGCAGGAAGCCACTCTAGCGCATGCTGTCTTCATTTGGAATCCTTTCATCCACGCTGAAATCCAGCTTGTTGATAAAGGCATAGCATCTACTTCCTTCAGGTCAACGCCAAAGGCCAGCTCCAGGTGCTCAGAGGCTCTCTTGAGGACCTCAGTGAAGTGCTTTTTATACTCTTGGAGAACAGAATTCACAACAGCTGTCTTAGTAACTGGCTCTTCCATTTGATACTTCTCCTTCAGGAACTTCACCAATAAGGCCACCTTCTCTGTTAAAGGATCTTTGCTAAGGCTACTACTGGCCTTAGGGGAGCTTGGATTTCCCTCAGCATCTTCATCTGGATCTGTGAAAGCTGCAGCTGCAGCTCCCTGGATAGACAGCAGAGTGTCCTGTGTCCCTGTGGTTGCCAAATTCCGGGAGGGGGGAGTTTGCTGCAGTAGCCTGAGTGTCCTCTAGGGCCTTGGTCTCCTTTTGGGCCTGGCTCTTTTGCTCCCGTGCTCTGTGCTTACTCTCTCTTCTGACCACGAGGAGGTTTGATTTCGTATCCAGAGCACAGACTAGTGAAGAGCTCAGCCTAGAAGAAAAGGATGAGATGGGTGGAGACTCAGTACGGAGATTCTACCCTAGCACCAAAAAAGGCTATTTCAGCAGGTTACCTTTCCTTGACAACACTGCATTAGAAACCTACAAGTAGGGGCTACGCAGGACTCTGAGACCTTTTCTGTTCTTTTCGGGGTTGTCAGCTCAGAATACTCACTTGGACTCCTGGCAGGTATTGGGAATCATCACTCCTGATCTGAGACTGCCTGTGTCTGACAAAAGCCTCACTTCCCACAGCCTCTGTAGACAAAGTCAGGGGGCATTGGGTCTAACAAGCATGCCTCTGCCCTCCCAGGAGCAGATCATCAGGGTGGAGCTCTATCGGGTTTCCTGTGTTCTGGGAGTGTGAGAAACAGAAAGATTTCTCCCAAATATATGTTAGACTTAGGACACTGCTTGCAGCTAATGGTAAATGATTGTCAAGTTACCTCCCTGAAGGCAGTCAGTTGCCAGACTACTGGTCCCACCACAAGTAGGGCCCACTGCTTGCTGTTAAGGACAATGGGCTACTAATCCCTAAAGGCTTGCAGCCATCAGTTTGGGTTTACACCTTACTGATAATGGTTTCTATAGTGAGCCAGAGAACAGGTCATACCTGCTCAGTGACATCCAAAATTAGGCTGCCATCGTGAATCTAGGGTTCGCCCATCTTGTCACATGTATACCCTTATTCCCTCCTCTTCCAATAGTGTATGAACCCCTAGATCACCTCCTCCAATTGCTGTATTACCTATAGCCAACCCTTTTCTGTGACGTATGTCTTCACCTGTAATTAGGGGGCTTGCACATCCCCAGCAAAAATAAAAAGCCTTGCTTCGCAATAAATCTCTCTCTCTCTCTCTCTCTCTCTCTCTCTCTCTCTCTCTCCAAGTGGACCACCAAGTGTGAACTAGTCCTTTGGGATTTTTAAATTACATGACCATATTATCTATTTTCATTATTCATACTTTTGATGTACTTTGCTATTATCGTATATGGCGGGGCACTGGCTATACATTCCAGACTGTGCCGTCCTTCTGTCTTGGTCTGGATTTTATTTGGGAATGTTTTTAATATTTCACATGTAAGTGTGTTTGCTGTCGATTTGACAAACTGTAAATTCCCTTCCAATATAAGTTTGATAAAGTTTATTAAATACTGTGAACTGGTGTTACATATGAAAGGCTTGCTCTTTAGCATATGATTGAAGGCTCTCCTGTCTCTGTAAATGTTGCAGATTCCAATTCACAGTATTGTGATATGTCTTTTGTATTCTTTGGGCACATTCTATTTCCCTGCTGTCTCATTTCTGCTAAGCATTTATTTAGGATGCTTGTCTCCATGTCAGTGAGCTTGGCTGGACTGTTTCTTTATGGGGGTGGGCAGGAAGGCAGGTATCATCAGCTGACCTTTGTTCACGAGAGAGCTAGCCTGTTCACATAAGCCAGTAATTTTCCATCGTTCCATAAGGTGGTAATTATGAATCAGAACTGACTCGTTGGGACACATTCAAAATTTGGTTGGTCTTGGAATAGTTTGTAGGTGATTTAGAGTTGGACAAAAGTTACATTATTCAATTGAATTTATTCTTCAATTTCTATTTCTTCATGAACCCATTTAGTAATTTATAGTTTAAGAAAAGTTGTTTCATTTCAATTGAGTTTCCAAATTTACAGACATGGTATTTATATAAAATTATGTTATCAAAGGCATCCTTGAACATATACAATGATACTGAGAAAAGAAAAAATGAACCCAATAGATTAGCCTGGGAGCACCAACAATCTTCACTAGTTATAGATTAAGCTTGATCAGATTAATTTATATTGATTGGTTCTTTGTTTGTTGATACTGTAGACATCAGAAAACCCCACCAAACTGACAGTCATCGAACAGGTACATTACCTTTATTTATTAATCCTTTAAAGGCTACATGATCTTAATTCTCTAATTAAATCATTCCTTTTGCTATAAGTAGCTACAACATGTCTATAGCTAGACTATTTTGCTAGTCACCCTTTGGTTTCCTTGAGATGATCTCTATAATTGCCTTCCCTTATTGCCTAGAGAGGTAGATAGTAAATTCAAAACCAATAAATATCCATTTGTCTAACTTTCAAAATATTCCAGGAGAAGCCAAATTGTTTTGTGTACCATTGAGAAAGTTCTGACTCATTGTTACCATCTTATGTGACGATAGGAAACAACTCAATCCCTTTAACAACCTAACACTCTCCTCAAACAGATCAGCTGAAGATGCCCCTGGTAAAGGAACTCTTCAGCCAGGTCTCTGACATAGATGCTCACACAACTGTTGAGTCAAAATCTGTTAAATTTCTTGTGTTTATTCACCCAAAAGAGAATTGCTTGAAAACTAAACCAGAAGTTAGTCTTAGCTGGTTGAATAATTCATCTGTTATTAGTGATTATTGATGAGCGGTATTGGAATGATAAGTGTTCAAACCTAGTCATTGTTCAATGACATGTTCTTTAAACCTACAGCTAGTGATCGCTTTGGAATGCATGGAAAATTTGCTTTGATTTTTTTCAGTGTGTTCTTTCTTGGAAAGGCTAGAGTTTCTGTGCTATTTCCACATAGCTAATCATCAATAAAGGAATCCTGGTGGTGCAGTGATTAAGTTGCTAACCACAATTTCAGCAGTTTGATCCCATTGGCTGCTCCATGAAATTAAAATATGGTAACCTGTTTCCATAAAGACTACAGTCTTGGACCCTTGTTAGTATGATGGTGAGTATCCCCACCTGCCACAAATATTAGAGTCCTGGAAACATGAGATGCAGCTCCTCTGTGCTCTGTGTCCTCACTCTCTAGCTGTCTGTTAGCTGGGATGCAGTTATCAGGTGACATTTGGGGTGGGAATCCTTTCTAAGACCATTTGGGTTGTTGGCTGAGTCCAGTTCCTTGTTAGTTGGAGGATTGAGATTCTTGTTTCCTTGGTATCTGACAAATTGGGGCCTGGCTCTCTGCTACTAGAAGTGCTTGTACTCTGTGGTGAATAGCTGAAGCAAATTTAAAGTCCTTTCACTAGAAAGAGACTTATTCTTTTCATAGGTTCACCTGGTTAGGTCAGGCCCACCAAACCTAATGTCCCTTTCTTAATGTCAACTGTGCTATGTAGCATAGTCTAGTCATGGGAGTGATAGTCCATCACATTCTCAGGGCTCTCTGGCACTCAATGGAAAGGGTTTACACAGAAAGGTGGGTCTGCCTACCATACCTACAAAAGGATATCTGCTTGCAGGTTCTAATCATGACTATAGCTGGACCTCCCTAGTCACATTTTCTGTAATGGATATAGAATAAAAAGTTTCAAACTCCCCAGTGCTATTGATTTGTTTCACCCTCAGTGAAATAGTTGTGCCTAATAGCTTCTAGCATGCATCAGGCAGCAGCTTTATTCAACCCTAGTAAGCAAAACCCAGGTTTCTCATTTCCAAACTGAGGGACAACATTCAAACATGGAACTTCACAGAACATTAAACTCAGAGTCTTCATATTTACATCAACCCGGGAACTGTTTCTTTCTGATTTTCATTATGTTAACAAATCATATAAGGTATATGCCATAGCAAGATTGAGGAATAAGCTCTGCTCTCTGTCCTAAGAGAGCTAAATAGAAATCAACAGGGTTTCAAACTCATTCATTCTTCAATTACAGTAGCATTTTTTAAATGTAAGAAGCAGTTAATTACTCTTAAATCCCAGTATTTTCAAAGGGTTAGGACTGATCCTGTATCACAATGAAGGATGATATGAGGAACACTGGACTGGAAGGAGGACACCTGGGTTTTAGTGATGGCTCCGCTCTAACATGCCTCTGAATTTGACCATGCATTTCCCTGCCTGGGACTCAGCTACCCTCATAAAAGATTGTTGGACAAGTCTATAGTAAATATAAGTGTTTATTGTTTGTCACTGATGCTCACTAAAAACAGAGAAGGATTTTATATTATATACAAAATGTACAACGTAAAGTAAAATGAAATTCAAATGACGTTAATTCATTTGGACAGAAGTAATCTGCCAAACAGAACAACAGACAGTTGTTGCTGCTGTGGTATGCTACCAAGTCATTTCTGACTCACAGTAACCCCATGTACAGCAGAAAGAAACACTGCGTGGTCCGGTGCAATATTCACAATTACAGTCATCTTTGGGCCCATTGTTGCAGCCACCATGTCAATCCATCTCCTGGAAAGTATTCTACTTTGTTGCTGACTCTCCAATTTACCAAGCATGTATCATTGTCCAGGGACAAATCTCTCCTGATAATACATCCAAGGGATGTGAGAGGAAGTCTTGCCATCCTCACTTGTAAGGAACATTGTGTCTGTACCTCCACCAGGACAGATTTGTTGGTTTCTCTGGCAGCCCATGGCTCTTTCAATATTCTCTTCCCACACCCCAATCCAAAGGCATCCGTTTTTCTCCAGTCTTCCTTATTCATTGAGGGGACTAATATATCCTGGCTTGGGTCAGGTGCATCTGCTACCACAAAGGGAAATACTTATCCTTCAACAACTTTAAAGAGATCTTGTGCAGCAGATTTGCCCAACGCAACACTTTACGTGATGTCTTGTCTGCTGCATCATCTATGGATTCAAGTAAAGTCAATTCCGACAACTTCAGTGTTTTTGTATTTATTGTGATGTTGTCTATTGGTCCACTTCTTTGGATTTGTTTTATTTTTATTGGGATGTAACTCATACTGAAGGCTGTCCTCTTTGAACTTCATCAGTAAATGCTTCAAGTCCTCTCACTTTCTGCTAGCAAGGTTGTATCATCTGCATATCACAGGTTGTTAATGAATCTTCCTCCAATCCTGATGCCATGTTCTTCTTTATACAGTTCAGATTATTGGATTATTTGCTCAGCATGTGGATTAAATAACTATGGTAAAGGCATATAACCCAGATGTTCACCTTCTCTGATTTTAAACTATGCTGTACCCTCTTGTTCTGTTCAAAATACTGCCTCTTGGTCTATGGACAGGTTCCATAGGAGCATGAGGAAGTGCATTGGAAGTTCCATTATTCACAATAAATAAATAATAATTTGATAATATGGCAGCTTGTTGATACCTAGTTGTTAATATTTTTCTAGGGCAAAAAAAATCCCGGAGAATTAGAGGAATTGAAGGGGGGAAGTGATGCCTAGCAAACCCAGAGACAAGGTTGTTTAATTTAAACACTAGGCTTAAATATGTTTCTGTAAAGGAAATATTGGAAACCCCAGGGGTGGGGGGAGAAACAAAAATGACGGCGTATATCTAGCCAAGAGAAAAGGTTGGTTAGGTTGGGCGCCTGTTGTTTCCGTTAGAGGCCATCTTGTCGGTTCAGACCCTTAGCGGCCCTAGGAACAACAGAACAAACCACCACATGGTCCTGCGTCATCCTTACTACCATTCCCATGCCCGAGCCCATTGTTGAAGCACTTATTCGATCCATTTCATTGAGGACCTTCCTCCTTTTTGCTGTCCCTCCACTTTACCAAGCATGATGTCCGTCTCCAGGCACTGGTCTCTCCTGAGAGCATGTCCCAAGTATATCAGATGAAGTCTTGCCATACTTGCCTCTAAGGAGCACTCTAGCACTACTTCTTCCAAGACAGATTTGCTTGTCCGTTTAGCAGTTCCTGGTACAGTGAACCCTCATTTATCGCGGTTAATCGGTTCTAGACCCTACCGTGATAAATGAAATTCCGCGAAGTAGGATTCCTTATTTGTAAATCAAATATTTTCGTAGTTAGAGCATAGAGGACATGAAAAAACACCCTTTAGTCACCATAACACTCGTATTACCCAATTTATTAAACTAAAAAGGGAAAATACAGTAAAACATTTTGGACGTTACAATTATCATTTATTATATATTATATTATTTATGGCATCAAGCGTGTACAGTATGAGCCAATCAGTGGCAGTAATGACAGAGCATGCGCTGTTACGCAAAAACCGCGATAGAGTGAAGCCGCGGAAGTCGAAGCGCGAAGTGGCGAGGGTTCACTGTAATTCCAATATTCTTCCCCAGCACCATAATTCAAATGCAATGTTACATACACACACACACACACACACACACACACACACACACACACACTTTCATATAGTAGAAATCTCCCAAAAGTTTGTGGGAAAAGTCCAAAATCTTTCTATTTTCATTTTTTCTTGAACATTTTGGAGTCCTCATAAAATACTTGTATATTTCAACTGGATACTTGGCTATTTGGAATGTTTGAAGTCTAATCAGCTAAGTGGCTTTGGTTTGTGGTTCTGATTTTTTTCATCCCCCTTTTTAAATTAAATACTTTTATTGGGGGCTCTTATATCTCACATACGTTGAACTTATTGTCAGGAGATGCTAGTTCCTGGAAAAGGGCATCAGCTTGGTAAAGTGGAGGGGCAGCGAAAAAGAGGCAGACCCCCAACAAGATGAACTGACACAGTGGCTGCAACAACAGGCTCAGACATAAGCACAGTTGTGAGCATGGTGCTGGACCACACAGGATTTCGTTTCACTGCACGTACAGTCATTAGGAGTCAGAACTGACCCCAGCAACAACAATCCTTAATCTAAGAAATATTTACCAGTACTAAATTTAGATCATGCCCTGTGGATAAAGCAGACATCAAAATATAGCCAGATCCTGCCTTTGTGGAATTTGTCATCTAGTCTAAGAAACCGACACTTGTATACATGATTACTATATTAAAGGAGAGGGAAATAAAAAAGTGGGATGAAATCTGATCCAATAAATTTGGGGATAGCATTTTCATGTTTATAATTTCACTTCATCACAGCAACTCTTGTATAGGGTAGCTTTCAAGCATTCCTTGATTTTTATAGAAAAGGACACTAATAGTTTGTCATATGGAATACTATGCTGGGGGTGACTGAAAGTGCATTTGCCTCTTCCCTATGGATCATGCTCTTCTAACATGAAAAAATTCTACCATTTTGGTGGGCATACTGTTTGCTTATGAGCCCTGGTGCTGCAGGGGTCTCCATACAAGGTCAGTTGTTTGAAACCACTCACTGCTCCGAGGGCGAAAGATGAGGCTTTCTACTCCTGTAAAGAGATATAGTCTGTGAAACCCACAGGAGCAGTTCTAGTCTATCTTATGTGGTTTCTATGAATCAAAATTGAGCCAATGGGAGTGAATTAAAAAAAAAACTAAGGCACCCAAAATAGTACTAATACAGTTAAAGTTCCCTATGCATATATCTTCTCAGTTGCATTCCCTCACCACCTATCAAACCGAAACTACTATCCTAGATTTGGCATTTGATAGCTAAAGAAAGTCTGCTGTGGTGCTGAGGTGTGAGTGTTAGGGCTACCTTTGTTATGATGTTTCCTAATGATTCAGTGGTGAGAATTTTGAGGAGCAATGAGTTTATGTTAATGGTGGTGGAGTAATTTGGAAAAGGATATCATTAGTGGTTGTACAACATGAAGAGTATAATTCAATGGAACTGAATTATGGAATTGGAGAATGTTTTGTTGTGTATATTTTTGGGAAATATACAGAATTAGGGAAAAATATTCACATGAATAACAATGAGTGCAAGGAAAAAGAAAATGTTCTAGAGTTGACGGTGCTGATCATTGTACAAGTCTTCTTAATATGACTGTATTACTGAATTGTACAACATGTGGATGAAGTGCTAATAAAACTGTTTAAGAACACATATACACACAAACATTTGGGAAGACTTCTCAGGAAAATTAGTGGCTGGATCTCGACAAAAAGAGGAATGTGCGTGAGATTGACAAGAGTGGGCTGAGTTTTGAAGAGGGTTGATTGCACGAAGGCTTGATTGAAGAGTAACCTGGAGACTCAGGACAGACTCATAGAAGACCACTGGTTTGACTGTAAAGGAAAATGGGGGAGAGGGGGTGGGATGATAGGAGTTTTCAGGTTTCTTCTTAGATGCTAAATAAAGCCATTGATGGCTTTATAGTAGGGGAGTGGCGTCATCAAATAGGCATTTTGGAAAGACCACCGAGACTGCCATAGAGAAAACAGCTTTAAGAGGAAGGGAAACAGGATGCAGGAAAAGAACTCGGATGCTTTTCCAGTGGTGATACTGAAGACACAGAAATGTGAGTAGAGTGGAAAGCCAGGAGTGAGTAGGTTTGCAGGCTTTCCGTGTTAGTGTAGGAGCCCCGGGGTGGTGAAAATGGTGACACACTGAGCTGCTAGCTGTAAGATCAGTGTGGTTCAAACCCAGGCACAGACTCCTTAGCAGAAAGGCCGGGTTGTCTGCCTCCCAGAGGTCACAGCCCTGGGAAGCTGGATGGAAAGCAGTCCTTCTCTGCAATGCACGGAGTCACTGTGGGTTTAAAGGGACTCAGTGGCAACTAGTACTGGTTTGTGTGCTGGTTTCGATGTGGGCGATGTGTCTCACCTCTGGCATCTAGAACTGGATTCATCCTTACATGTACCATTGAACTTGCTAATTCTGCAAATGGACCATTTACTGAGAGTAATGACTCCACAACAACAACAGCTAAACTGACTGCCATCAAGTTGATGCTGACTCATAGAGACACTGCGGAAGAGAGAAGAACTGTCCCTTTGGGTTTCCAAGAGTGTACATCCTTAAAGGGGTAGAAAGCCTCATCTTCCTCGTGCTGTTCCTAGAGGTTTATCAATCCTGGGTTTGTAACTGGCTCATGGTTTCAACCTGCTGGTCTTATGGTGTTACAATAGGCCTAGATGGCCACAAGGAGCTCGTGATCAGCTGATGACAGTGCGAGCCCAAGATACATTCGTGAGATCTACATAGGAAATAAGCCTCCGGCGATCTCCCGCTATGCACAATTGAGGGATGGGAGGAAAGTGGTTACTAACAGAGTGCATTGGAGAGATGAGTACAGAAGATCAAAGGGATAAATTTGACTTGAACAGCTAAAACCCAGTGAGATGATCCCCTGGTTGATGCATGCTGGACCTGATCTGGTTTTCAACATTTTGTGTATTTTTTGATTGCTTGATTTTTCTTTGTTCATATTAGGGTTTTTCTCAGAGGTGTTATGTCATTCAGGATCACCATCTTGAAGTTGTATTATATGT
Organism: Echinops telfairi; assembly: GCF_000313985.2. NCBI lineage: Eukaryota > Metazoa > Chordata > Mammalia > Afrosoricida > Tenrecidae > Echinops > Echinops telfairi. The sequence continues at coordinate 77,152 of NW_022111327.1, forward strand.
TATTGTTTTTCAGTATATGAACATCAGGATCGCTGAACCTATAGGTACAGCAAGTGGAATAAGGGTTCCATTGGGGATGGGGAGAATGGGGGTACAAAAGTGGAGGTGTAGGGGTGGGTAAAAGGGAGATGATGTCAAGGAGTCCAGGAAGGAAAAGAATATTTGGAAACTGATTGTGGCAGCAATTGTACAATACTGCTTGACATGATTGAACTATGGAATGATATGATATCTGTATTAACTGCCAATAAATAATAATACATTTAAAAAATAATAAAAATTTAAAACTTGGCAGTTCAAACCCAGCCAGCAGTGCCATTACATAAATTTCTGGAGATCAGCTTCTGTCAACATTATAGCCCAGAAAACCTTATGGAGGAGTTCGCCTCTGTCACATATGACGTCACCAAGAGTCAGAATCGAGGTGGGTTTGGAGGTGAGATGATTGAACTCAATTTGAAGAGAAAGTTGTGAGTTCATTTTTTCTTAAGGTGTGTTTCAGGCAACTTGGACATTTTTGAGTGAAAATCTCAGATAGGTGGAAATCTATGTGGACCTGGATACGAGAGGGGAGGAGGGTTGGACTGGAGATGCACCTGTGAGAGGCATAAGCAGGTATTTGGGGATGGAAGCAGCAGGTCTCAGTGAGGTTGCCCAAGAAGAGAGCACTGCATGAGATCCCAATGTAAAAGCAAGCCAACCTTTAAAAACTGGGGAAGACGCAAACTCATGGTAGAACACTTCAAACAGAGAAAACGATTTCATCTATCATTTTACTGCACATACGTACAAGTTATTACCATTTTGGTGCCTGAGCTAGTCTCACTGCCATCAAGTCAATTCTGACTCCTGGAGACCCTGATAGGGCGGAGTAGAACTGCCCCCTGTGGGTTTCTGAGACTGTAACCCTTTAAGGGAGTAGAAAGCCCCATCTTTCTCCCACAGAACCTCTGCTGGTTTCCAACCTCGGACGTTAGGGATCACAATTCAGTGTGTACCCACCATGCCACCAGGGCGCCTTTCGCCTGAGCTTATGGTCTATGTGAATATCCAGTACACATTTTTTATTTTTAATTGTCAGAAAGAGTTAGTGCTCCGTCAAAGGTCAGGAGTGAATTAATCTGCTTAGAATATCTTTAAATTACATGCAAAATAAGACAAGGAATAAAGAGAGGTCCATTCCATGAGAAGTTAAACTTATGCAATCAGTATTTCTGGTTATAGCACCTAGAGAACTGGGCTAAATATAACTAAGCCTGTGGCATTCTGTACTGTATTTGCTTGAGTAAAAAAATCCATGATCACTATTTGAAAATCAGTCAAAGTATACGTTCTCTTGCTGGTGGCATCTTGTCACTATGTGAAGGACAGCACATTAAATGCCCAGTATGATGGCAAAGTAGAATAACTCATTACCAGTTATTCCTGGGCTTAGTCATTTGTGTTCCTACTAAAACGAATAGTAACTGGCTTATTCTGATTTGATGTTAACTGAAACAGCTTTTGGAAATGCCATTTCCTATAAGCATACGGTGTTCTATTTCAATGCACCCAAGATCATTTGAAAGAAAGAAGACGGTGTGTGCACTATGCATATATGTAAGTGGGAAATTGATAGAAAAGTGCTTTATGATGAAAGAATATTATTCGGCATTTACATCAGAGTGAGCTTTTCCTGCTTTCGTTGGGACATGGTGCATGAGGCCGGTGTAGTCATATTATGCATCATGTAAGACACCAGCTGAGCTTTAGTGTCTCACATGGTACCGAATACAATTGAAACAGCCCCCCTATTATGATATTAAAACTTCAGTTTCTCAGAGTGAATCAACAAGCTTAGAAGTAATTACCAAATAGGCTCGAGTATAATCCGACCCGAATAACAGCTGAGGCACCTAATTTTACCCACAAAACTGCATTAAAAATGCGGTGGAGCTGGTCCCAGCACCAAATACTAAGTGGATGCCTGCCCCTCCCCCGAGAAGAATTCATTTCAAAGGATGGCACTGAATCTGCAGCTTCGGGAGAAGGATATATCTGAGCAGAGCACACAGGAGCAGGTGACGGGGGAGGAGAAGAGACTGGAGCACATCCTGGCCCACCAAGCCTTGAGGACTATGACCCCAATTAGAGCAGCCAGTCCACAGAGA
>NW_022111327.1:80371-88992 GCF_000313985.2 Echinops telfairi
CAGCCTGTGTGATCACGAGGTGTCCAACGGATCAGGTATAAGGCATCATCCGAACAAAAAATCTTACCATGGTGAATGATGGGGGGAGTGCGGCATGGAGACCCAAAGCCCATTAGTAGGCCACTGGAGACCCCCAATAACATCCTCATTGACAGGCTTTGGATAGTAGTAGTCTGCTTCTTCTTACACAAGGGCCTCTAGCCTTATGCTTATGTGAGCCACTACTTATTGTTTGCATAGATCTCCCATGTGCTACGCCTTCTAATATCCCCCTTGGCCCAGCATGAACCTTGGGTACTTGCTCAGTGAGCCTGGAAGTTTCATAATCTCCTGCCAACCTGAGTGAAGGAGTCAAATCTAGCCTGTCGATCAGGCCATAGCAATAACGCCTCTGTGTGGGCACAGCCTTCTCCTGAGGATTCTGAGAACTCCTGACTTCCTCCCTGGAAGCAGGACACAGACACACTCTCTCTGCTTTACTTTCCTGTGGACAATCCAGATGGAGCTACACTGATGGAGCCAGAGCCCTGGAGTCGGGGGAGACACGTGGAGACCCATGTCAGCACTGAGGTCTTTCCACAGCCACTGGATCCACAAGAGTTTCCATCCACTGCCCTGTGATCTTCCTACACTTGGGGTCATTGCATGTGTTTCCTGGGTCTCGAGAGGAATTTATACACTGGTATCAGACATAAGGGCTACTATTGGACTTATGGACTTGATTTAGACTGGGCTGGGATGTTTACTTTATATACAATTACTCTTTGATATAAAACTCTCATACACACATATGAGTCTCCCTTGATTTGTTTTTCTAGTCAACCCAGATTAACACAGTAGGTTCCTTTTTATCTCACTAAAATGAACTTTAGGCACCCACTGTATTATCCCCAATCAATTAAGTCAACAATGAAAACCTGGGCCCAGTGAGCATTATAGCCATGGGTATAGTGTGAGGCTTGAGAGCACATCTTATTTGGAAGAAGTGTGTAGCGATGCGGGTGGGGTGGGGAAGGGGAGCAATATTCAGTTCATAGTAATAGGTGAACTACTGACTGTGGGCCAGGGTAGACTGCCGTAGTTTAATTCAACACATGGCTCCAAGAATTAATGACAAGGTCCATCTACCCCATTCCACTCTTGTCACCCCAGTTTCCGTTCATTATCACCAGGGAAGAAAGTCGAGTCTTCACTTGGAGTATGTTAAATGTCAGTCCAAATATTCTAATTCTAATGTCTTGTGTATGGAGTGGGCGTTTTAACCCCCATTCCCTGAGAGAGTGCCAGAGCCTTGGCGCCTAGACACCACACTCATATCCAGGGAGTTTCACCCCATCTCTGAGAAACATCCTGTATGTGATCGGAATAGAACACAGAATCTGTGCATGGTTCTACGTGCACTGGGAAAGGGTGTCGCAGTCCTGCCGCAGGAGGGGATGGCTCTCTGGTTTACTCACCACCCCGGAGCATGGACTAAGCATCAGTCTCCCTTGCAGATTGAGCCTGGATACTAGAGCACAGATTGAGAATGAATGTCTGGTTGTGCACACCCCAGTGCACTCTCCTCTATTCCCACTACAGGCAAACTCCTACCCTTTCCAGCCCAAGCAGCCTGCTGTAATTTGGCCTTCTACTCAGAGATCTAAGTGTCTCAAGGACTCAAAGTGACCTGGCCCAGGGACATTACCATAGAGGGAACCCAGAAGTGAGTTTATTTCTTCCTAGCTCAAGTCTTGAAGAACTCAGTGGCTTCCTCATTTCATCATTGCTGTTAAGACAGATGTTGGACAAATGGATGGACCATCTTTCTCCTAAAGTTCCCAATACCAGCATGAAACATTCCAAATGTAGATTCTGAGGAACTGTTTGTGGAAAACAAGGGTCATGGAACAAGATGTATATATCATCTTTTATTTTTTTCCAACATTGTTTAATGAACTAAGCAAATACAATCATCTTTCATTTGAACAAAAGAAATCAGGGAGGCCAAGAATCTGTCACTTCCAACATTCTTACCCTCTGTCATGTCCCTAAGCTATTGACTGTGGACTTCTTTACCATTTCTGAGGAGACCCTTTCTCTGAACCCACACCCAACCTTATACATTTGTTCCTGTTTTTCTGACTGAAAAGCCAAAATTGTCTTTTGTCAAAGAAATTAAATATCCTTTCTGTACTTTAAAAACAGTTGTGTGGCTTCGGAGTCTAAATTAAGATTCAGTAAAAAAGCACGACATTACAAATTTCAAAGAAAAACCCCTCAGAGTGCACTCTATATGCTACTTGTGCCTGGGAGGTGGAGGTAAAGCCCCTTTGCAGCCCCACTATTTAATATGTGAACCGCCATTTTTAATAACAAAGTGATGCATCTCTGTTAGCCTTCACGAGGGGTGGGAGGCCTTGCTGGATTGGGCCCTGAAACTGGCCTTGCCCTGGCATTAAACCCTACCCCAGCCCACAGAGTGGTTGCTGATCTCTCTTCATGCCCCCAAGTTTCTTCATAGAGTACACGAAAAGCATGAGTGTCGATATTATTGATCTTGACCAAGAACTCCAGCACCTTTTTTTTACTGGCTTCAGTATAGGCTCTGGGACCCCACAGGAATTCATACTCTGGGGGATCACTGTTAGGCACCTGCCGGTACTCCAGGTACTTTTCCCACACCAAATCTTTGGTGATGAGTTTCCTAGGCTCTCCCAAAAGAAAGTGCCTCTTCCCATCAAAGATCCCTAGTGCATTCAGGAATTCCCACATCTTCTGCTCTGTGACCTGGTAGCCATTCCTGTAAGTCATCCCCAGAATAGGCAGGAGGATGCCTATCTTGGGAAACCCCCTGCTGCCATTCAGATTCTCTTCCCTGGTGATCTCTAAAATGTTAGTCAAAACATATGATTGACATTTAGAGTCAACTTCCTTCATCTCAAGTCCAAAGATCATCTCCATGTGCTCAGAGGCTCTCCTCAGCATCTCAGGGTAATGCTCCTTGTACGTTGTGCTGATGATCTTCATAATTTCTGCCTTTGAAATGGGCTCTTTAATTGTATACTTGTGCAGCAGGAACTGCACCAATATGCTCAGCCTCCGGACTAGGGGATCTCTCTGGGGATTCTGAGCAGGAGTCGCAGCAGCCTCAGGAGCACTTGCATTTCCCTCATCTTTAGTCTGGGAATCTTCAGCAGTGCTTGCACTGGAGGCATCTTCTGTAGGCACAGTGGTGGGCAGGGATGTCTGTGGTAACCCTGGGACATGCACATCAGGGAAGCTCTGGGGAGATTCCTCAGAAGGAGGAGAGGAAGAAGAAGTGGAAGGCCTTTCCTCTTCAGCTGCAGGGGCCTGGGCATGCTCGACACTATGGTTACCCCCTAGGCCCGGACCAGATTTCTCAAGAGAGGAGAATTTGATCTTTTGGCTGAGAGGCATGATGGCACTCTTCAGGAAGGGCAGACAGGAAGCCTGAAGTAGAGCTGAAAGAAATAAAAAAATTAAGACATTCAACTTGATAAAGAAGCAAAACTCTCTTTACCTGCAAATGACACAATCCTATCTATGGAAAACCCCAAAGACTCAATAAAAAAATATTTTAATTTAGCTCGATAACATGCTGGAAGATCAACAGGCAAATATCTATTAGATTGTTGTATAGATAAGAAAAGAGATCTGAATTGGAAATTCAAAGAACAATGCCACTTACAATAAGTACCCAAAATAAATGCGACTTAGAAATAAAATTTACCAGAGAAAGAAAAGATTTATACAAAGAAAACTATAAAACATTTCTACAAGGAACTTGAAGAAACTTACATAAATGAAAGAATGTCTCTATATTAAGAAGAATCTATTATAGTGAAAATATTAATATTACTGCAAAAGGAAACAGAACTCATTGCCATTAAGTTGATGTTCACTCATGGTGACCCTATAGGACAGGGTAGCAAAAGTTCAGAATCTCAGTCTTTTTCCCACGGAGCGCCTGGTGGATTTGAACTGCAGACCTTGCGGCTTGCAGTCCAATGTGTAACTACTACACCACCAGGCAGTCTCATTCCCTGTGCATAGGGTCCTTAAGGGTAGAAGCAGACTTGATGGCACCTCACAGCAAGGACACAACATGATGAGGATGGAGGCAATGGTGAGGGGGAGAGGGGAAGGCCAGGGAAGGGGGTGGGCAGGGAGAGAAGAAGAAAGAACCATAAGGGGAAGGATGATTTACTGAGGTAGTGTCACTGTTCTGGTGTGATGGGCTATCCAATGATGTACAGCATGTTTTTTTGTTTGTATGCCTTTTACTCCTCCAATAAAAGGGGGAAATAAGAAAGCAGTAATAATACATTTTAAAACTTTTGAACAAAAAAGTGAAGTGTCACAGCCTAAAAAACTCTCCTTACCAAGTCTTCTTGCCCATTGCCTCTAAGCGCAGGTCTAACTGTAAGGGTTTTTGGGGCGCGAAGCGGAATTAAAGATCCAATTGGTAAAGTTTTAGAAGCAGGCTTTATTGAGAAGCTTGCGGACGGGTTCAATAACTCAGGTATTGAGCCAGTGAAGCCGCGTGAGGGGAATTTCTGGCTGCGTTTTTATATCCCCTGGTGGCAGGCACAGCTGCATACAGGGACTTCAAAGGGAAGCGCTCATTAATTTTATCTATAGGTCCGGGATGGGTGGAATAAACACATCTTCAAGGGATGCAGGGAGGTGGTTGTTAATCTTATCTATAGGTACCGGGGCAGGTGAAGTAAACATATCTTCAAAGAACATTCTTTCTCGGGGATGTCTGGTTCTCAGAACTGGTGATTTTCAGCGAGGGGAGGGGAGGCCAATGTGAGGGAGGCCCATGAGAGGTGAGTTCTGAGAACCAAGAAGGTGCCGGATTCAAAATGGAGTCCCTTGTGCCAAGACCAGGCACTAACTGGTTATAATAGTGGGGGTTGGGGCGGGCGGGGGGAAGACCAGGAGGCAGGGCTGTGAAAGGACAACAAATAAAATGGGTCCGTAGAGAAGGGGAGATGAGATGTTCAGCAGGGAGCTACTTCTCTGACTTTCACAACCTCTCTGCTGCCAATGCAGAATTCTTCAAGGGCCCTGCCCTAAGAAGCTACAGCTCTGTGTCAGGCTTTAGTTACTTAATTCACTGACAACAGGGCTGCCAGTGGGGATTCCCTCTGATAAGCAAGTAGAGGGTCTTCACATTCACTTTCAGAGTCTTTAGATCAACTGCTGGCAAGGCCAAGGCTACCCTCCACCCCACCACACACACACAGACCCTGACACCCCAAAGTCCTCTGGAACTCAAAAGGAAAAAAAAATTGTGAACACATCAGACACCACTGCTGACAGAACGTCTCAGTGGCAATAGCAGGGGGCGGGCAGATTTCTGTCCTGACTTCTTCGACAGACTCAGTCCTCCGTCAGGGTCATCACCAGAGCTGCCCTTTGAGAAGAATAGGTCTCTGACCTTCTTGAGATGCCTGGGAGGAGGTAAATTCAGCTCACTATTCAACAGTGCTCAGGGTCCCCAGAGGTAAAAAGAGGTGGGGCTTTATAACTTTGCTAATTACTGGAAGGCAGAGTCTCCTTTTAACTCGGTGTACTCACTTTGATTTCTGTTAGTCAATCTCTTCATTCTGCTGAACAGGCTTCCTCATTGGTTGCAGCAATTGACATCCCCAGAGACCAGCAACACCCACAACAGACCAGGGGGACCTCAGCCTGACCTCTGGTGTAGCTTGCTCTCTTCTTGTGAAGAAGTTCAGGGGGCCTATTCTCTCTTTCCTCTTAAAAGACTTTTACCTCGATGCCCACCAGCTATTGGAATGCCTTTGTCTGCTGAGTTGGGACTGAAAGGAAGGTCCTCATCTCCCTGAGACCCTCATGGCAGAAATCAATGGGTGTCAGTCAGTACTTGTCAGTTTTTTCCTGGGCCCACAGAGTCCACAGGTCATCACTCACCTCTTCACGTTGGCTCTGCCGGTTTCGGGAACCCAGGTCCACAGCTGACCTGAAGCCCCAGCCCTCAGACTAAGGGCCCCTCTTTCCTGAGACCTCTGAGTCAGACGTGAGAACGAGGCACACCCTATGTTGGCTGTATGAGGAAGGCTAGACTGCGGAGCCAAAGCGTGGAGATGGGTGCAGTGCAGTGGGGGGAGTATGAGACCTCATAAGTTCTCACGTTGGGGTTTGACATTTTTCACACGGGATTCAGACCTTGATTCTGGGTCGCTCTTGGAATTTCTCCCTCTGTTCCCCTGAGACTACCTTGGATCAGGAGTGGAGATTTCTGGCCCAGATAAAGGCTCCACACCAGGGAGCTGTTAGGTAGTGTGTGTGTGTGTGTGTGTGTGTGTGTGTGTGTGTGTGTGTGTACTTCTGCCTGGGCACTTCCAGAGCTGAGAGCAGTGCCAGGGCTCGGCAGCCTGCCTGGTTCCTTGGCTCAGGAGCTTTCGGCAGGGGAGGGACTTCATGGGACACCTGCACTCTTACGTTAGGTGGTCCCTTGTACCCACATCCAGTGGCCTTTCCTGGATTCCTCCTGCGCAGTCCTGGGACGCTACTGTCCTCCGACAAAGAGAGGACTGAGCCCCTTTAGACAGTAGTTGTGCCTTCCAGGGTCCCTTTCAATAGGGAAGTCTATGATACCCCATATGTTACACAGCAGAACTACTCCATAGTGTTGTCTTTACTGTAGTCTTTATAGAAAAAGATTGCCAGGCCTTTCTTCCACAGTGCAGCTGGGTTGGTTCACACCATCAATCTCTAGCTTAGCAGTACCACAGAAATGCCACGTCTGGGTGGCTTTATCACACTGAAAGTTCAGCCTAAAATTTCAGTCAGGGCACTGTCTCTAGGAGTATGCTATGTCCTTGTGTGGGCTTTGTGGGGGGTGGGGGAAGGAGGGGAGGTCCTTGTCTTATTTCAGTCCATACTTCTTTGTTCTTTGGAACTTTCATGTGCAGTGCCTTCTGTTATTCCCCCTTTCCAGGCATGACCCTTACGTACTTGCTCAGGCTGCTCTCTTTTCTCTCAGAGGAGATGAAGTTTAGACACATCCTACACAAACACTGCTTCATGAAATTAATAAGAATTTGCTGTCAAGAACCAACAAGTTGTCCTCTCAGATGATGCACCACCCAAGGACCCCTGGTGTCCCTTGACATCACCAGCATCTAAGAGATATTCTCCATTGGAGCCTACCTAGTAACCCTTGTGATGTTCTAATTTTAATGACCTTTCGGCGGCGTGGGCTCTTGCTCCCCCAAGGCAAGGCAAAATGCTAAGTCCTTGACCTCCTTCCATTTCACTCACCTTCAGAAATTCTGGATACGATGTAGATGTTCAGGTGCACTGGAACAACAGCACAGGACACTTCCCATTCGTATTTTCTGACTTACTCACGGACACAAAGTCATTGTGAAGAGCAGTTCTCCATTCCATGTTTCCTCTCTCCACGGTGGACCAAACTGTTAGGGATTGAAGGGTGTCTCCTCCGCTGTGTGTTGTAATTCCTCCCCTGGGTATCTGTGGATGTGATTCCTTTGTGGGTAAGGCATTCTTTGTTACATTGATACAGCCATATCAGTGTGGGGGAATGACACTATGTATTTGAAGACAATGGAGGCAGTCAGCAAATGCAACAACTCCAAGGATGGCCTGCTGGAGACGCTGGGAAAGGATTTTCCCCAGGAGCTAAGAGAAAGATAGCCTTCTCTACAGCCCATGCCCAGAATGCAGACTTTCAGCCTCTTAGCTTGTAATTAATATAATTCTCTGTTTGTAAAAAGCAACTCCATGTGGTATTTCTGAACAACTAAAACACACACCATCTGAGTGTCTGGCCTCTGCACACTACATCCTCATCTACTCCCCCCTGCCCCCAGGCAACCCATTTTAAAATGACTTTCCACTGAGGAATGACCTTTCCCCCAAACCCAAACCGGCCCAATTCCAGACATTTACATGATACGAATCTGGACAATTTCATCTGGACACTCCCTGTGGGTCAAAGAACGAAGTTTGACTTTTTATCTGTTTTTTTTTTAAAGCAACCAGTTCAATTCAGGTGCAAGGTCAGTGGTTCAAACCCAGTAACCACTCCTTCGGAGAATGGTGTTGCTATCAGCTCCCATAAAAATTTACAGCTCCAGAAACCCGATGTCAAAATCGATTCCCAGTCAGTAGGTCTTATGGTTTGGGTTTTCTGAGATCGCTGGCGAAGTAGGGGCTATTGAAGAGCACAGGACACCTGAAGAGCAACCTTCGGGAAGAAGGAAAGGACAGGGTGCAGTTTAGCTTATTCATTGAAGTCTCAGGGTCTAGGGGCTGGCTCTAGACCTTAGCGATCTCTTTGGGGCCTCCTGACTTGGATAAGGACATTTATGCACAGGTCAGGGTGTAGCACCTTCCTGGAAACAATGAAAGCCTTGGGGTGCGGTGATTTCTCCTAAACAACTAGACCTTGCCTTATATGTCTCTATACTACCTGCTCAGAATTAATGGGTAATTGTAGCTATAGAGAATGTTCTCCCTGATTTGGGGGAGTCATTAGACAATTAACAAATCCACAGCAGGGATAGACGGTACAGACTCTTTTGTGTAGACCCAACTCTGGGTGAGTGGGTAATAGGGAAAGG
>NW_022111327.1:89813-94346 GCF_000313985.2 Echinops telfairi
ACCTGATCCCTTCGACACCTCGTGGTTGCATAGGCTGGTGTGCTTCTTCCATGTGGGCTTTGTTGCTTCTGAGCTTGATGGCCGCTTAATTACCTTCTTAAGCCTACTGCTGCTCCCAAATAGCCTGGCCTTGGGTGGCCAGGGATGTTCAGGATAGATAAGGATGAAGTCTGATCCAACTCAGAGTGGTTACGATCTGAGAGAGTTTTCACCCCAAAAGTGGTCATGGTGGTGAGGGATGGAAATGTGGGAACTGGATTTATACTGACCCTTGTCATAAACTTAGTGATAAAGGTTGGATGTGCACATTTGCCTCACTTATAGTGTAGTTGGAAGCGTAATCCTGCTATCCACCCATCCTCTCCCCTTCTTTTTACTTGTTGTGGTAGTTACATAATGTGTTGTCAATTTAAGACTCTTAAGAGTGAAGGGGTGGAGTTTAGCCTGTCAATCAGGCCACAGCTTGATGACCTCATTTGGAGGTGCTAATGAGATAAATAGCACACTGGAGGCAAGACACACATCCACTCCCTGCGAGATATTCCTGATGACAAGACACATGGAGCTATGCTAGAGCCCTGGAGCTGGAGAAGCCACGTAGAAATCCACACCAGCACTGATATGCTTACACCGCCACTGCATCCACAAGAGTTGCCACACACTGGTCTTCCTGAATTTGGCGTCATTGCATGTGTTTCTTGAGTCTAAAGAGGATTTTATACATTGGTATCAGACATATGGGCTAATATCAGATTTATGGGCCTGATCTGGACTGGGCTGAGATACTTCCTCAATATTCAATTGCCCTTGTATATAAAGCTCTTTCTTATACACATGAATGTCTATGAATTTGTGTCTCTAGTCTACCCAGATTAACACACTTGTCTTTTAGGTAGCATTGAGAATCTCAGTGTCTCCCTATATGAGTGCTGCTACTAGCATCAACATTTCTGTGGGCGGTACTTCCATCTTCCATGTTGTACCATTCCCTGTCCTAGCAGGAAGCCTTCACTGAATTGATGTTTGAAATAATTCATCTGGTTAATGTTTGGGGAATCAAAGAGAAAGAGATTAAATCTAAAATATGAATTAATTTCTCATGCATTTTGAAGATGCTAAGCAAATCCAGGAATTAATTTGTAACATTATAAAGAGTAAAGTGAATAAGGAAAACCAAGAATTGAATACTCTTGACATTGCCTACACCCCACCCCTGATTTCATGATTCCAATGATTTTACTGTGTGGTTGTTCCATATTTTCATGTCAAGCCCTGTGCCTAAGCCATGCCGTCTTATTGTAGAACCAAACTCCAAAACCAAAACAATACAATGTTTTCCATCTATTTTAAAAATAACAAAATATTTCTTCTTAAACCTAATGAACAGCAATAAATAAATGTGTGGTCCGGCACAGTTATAAGGTTATATTCTCTACAAAACACATCTTCTAATAAGATAACATTTGAAAAAAACACCCACATATACATAATTGGATGCAAGATTGATAAACAGATATATACATAGATATATGTGTGTCAGTACAGGAAAAGGAGTTCAAAAATTTGTGGAAAACTGGGATAGAAAAATAATGGAATTTTTTCACAAACTTTTTTCAGCCCTTTGTGTGTGTGTGTGTGTGTGTGTATCAAAATGCTTATGGGAAAATTCTATTATTTCATGAACATTTTCAGGGACACACACACACACACAAACACACACACACACACACACACACACACACACACGGTGCCATTGGCAGGTAAGCAGACCAGTAACCACAACGTTGGCAGCTTAACCAGCTGCCCTGCAGAATAAAGTTGAGACTATCGGCTATTGTAAAGGAAAACTGGAAATCCTGTGTAAGGTAACTATGAATTAGAATCCACTTGATGGCAGTGGGTTTGTATTTTGGATAGGTATGTACCTACCTACCTACATATATATTTATGCTTTATTGATTATGTAAAAACATTCAAAGGATATATACATACATATGTATATATTTGATTATATTTTATTAACTATGTAAACTCATTCATAGCAAACTAGGAATAACATTGAGAAGAATGGGAATTCCAGAACGCTTCATAATGTTCATCAAAACCTATAATTTAGAAGCAATTGTTCAAACAGCACAAGGGAATACTGTATGATTTAAAAATCAGAAAAAATGTGTGTCAGGATGGCATCTTCTCACCATTTAATTCAATCTGTATGCTGAACAGACAATCCAAGAAGCTGGACCATATGACAAATAACTTGGTAACAAAACTGGAGGAAGGCTTATTATTAACAACATTCGATATGCGGACATCACAATTTTGCTTGTTGAAAATGAGGACATGAAGCCCTTGCTGATGAAAATCAAAGACTACAGCCTTCAGTATGGATTGCAAAACAATGTAAAGAAAACCAAAATCCTCAGAATTGGATGAATACATAAGATCATGATAAAATGAAGAAAAGACTGAAATTTCCAAAGATTTCTTCTTTGCTTGGATCCAGAATCAGTGTTTGTGGAAGCAGCAATCCAGAAACCAAACCAAACAAGGTATTTCATTGGGCAAACCTGCTGCAAAAGACCTCTTTGCAATATGAAGGAGCCAAGGTTTCACTTTGAAGACTAAAATGTTCCTGGCCCTACCATGGTATTTTCAGCCACAGCATACACATATGAAAGTTGGGTAATGAATAAGGAAGAGCTAAGCAGATTTGATACATTTGAGTTATGGTGCTGGTTGGCAGGGGTGGGGGGCTATTGAAAGTACAATGCACTGCCAAAAGAACAAAAAAATGTGTCTTCGAAAAAGTACAACCAGAATGCTCCTTAGATTCAAGGATAGGAGACTTTCTCTTACATCATTTGGGCATTTTATCAGCAAAGACCAGTCCCTGGAGAAGGGACAGCATGCTTGGCAAAGTAGAAGGTCATCAAAAAAGAGGAAGACTCTCAACTAGATGGATGGATACAGTGGCTTCAACAACAGGCTCAAACAACCATTTTGAAGATGGTGCAGGGCCACAAAAATACTTGAAGGCACATAACAGCGCGTGTGTAAAACAATAGTTACTTATCTAGAACCCCTGTACTTTCTGAGACCCAATGAGACAGAAACCAGTTTCCCCTCATCCGGCCACCCTTGTCCAGTTTTTGCTGTTGTTTTTAAGGCTGAAAGCTGCGACAGGCAATTGAGACCTTCTGGTACATGCCTCCATTATCCTCACTCTGGGTCCCACATTTCACTTTTGAAAGGGTCCCAGTGCTCTGTTGGCTTAGTGGGCTGCTAATCCTGAGGTCAGCAGTTCAAGTTCATCTTGCAGATGCACAGGGGCTGTTCTGCCCTGTCCTATAGGATCATTATGAGTTGGCTTCGACTGGATAGCAGTGAGTTTTGAGGTTTTTAATGATTTTTGTTTTTGACATTTTTGTTTGAAGTAAACTTGTTAGTCACTAAAGACTCCAAGTCTGTATTAGTTTTACTTTTCCTCCCTTTTAAAATTTTTAGCCACTGGGACCACTATTTTGACTTGGGGGGAAAGCAATAATCACACTGTATATATTTATGCAGTCCATCTCAAGATATGAAATCAACTGGATAAAGAAACTCTGCTACATCCATACAAAGAAATAGTATGCATCCAAACACCGACACCTCTCTGAAGCACCACAAGACATGGGAAAAAGTAGAGAACACTACGCTTAGAAAATTTAGTCAATCTTACAACGATAAATATTGAATACTAACATTATAATAAGGAAAAACTAGGAAACAGAAACATGGTTCATACACCAAAAACCAAGACTTCGATGAATAGCAGGACGCCAGGGACAGAGGAAGGAACAGGAAGAGGGGATGGATAGGATATTGAGGAGAGCGAGAGGAAGCACGGGGGGAGGGGGTATACAGAGAGCCACATAGATGGAGGGTTTAAAAGGATATTGTTGTTGATTTCATTTCTTGAGATGGGCTATGTAAACATATACCGTGCGTGTTTTTTTTTTAAACAAAACAAAATAAAAAAGACAAAAATAACCCCCTCCATTATCCCTTAACCCTCTAACCTAAATATTGGTCTGAGTGGCAATAAAATAAAATGATATAAAATAAAGGAGGAAAAGGGTACTCATCACAAGTATCCTCCCAAGGGGACGAATAACGGAAAAGTGGGTGAGGGGCAACGGAGGATGATGTAAGATATAGAAATAATAATTTATAACTTATCAAGGGTTTCTGAGGGAGGGTAGGAGGGCAGGGTAGGGAAGGGGAAGAAATGGGGAGCTGCTATCAGGGGCTCAATTGGGAAGAGAATGCTTTAAAAATGATGATGGTGGTGTATGTGCAAATGTGCTTGACACACTGGATGAATGTATGGATTGTGATGAGAAGTAAGAGTTCCCAATAAAAGTATTTGAAAAAAAAGTAAGCTGAAACGGACTTGGAGTCTTCAGTCTTCAGTGACAAACAAGTGCATCTCAAGCAACCAAACTAAAAAGAATTCTGTTTATATCTTACCATAGTGAATGATAGGGG
>NW_022111327.1:94890-104907 GCF_000313985.2 Echinops telfairi
AGGGCAATGAATGTACAAATGTGCTTTACACAATTGATGTGTGTATGGATTGTGATAAGAGTCGTATGAGCCCCTAATAAAATGATTGGGGAAAAAAAAGGATTCTGTCTGTGACTACTGAGCTACATGGTAATGAGGAATTTCCTGTGATCACTTGCCTACATGGAATTTTCTTCAGGCAACTCTTTATTGCAACCTATGGCTAGAATCCAGGGGCTTTTATTGAATTGTTTCTCACTGGCTACCTGATCTTGACAAGCCATTCCAGTGAACCTGATTTCCTGGCCAGAGCACAGACCATCGCTGAGTTGCACATGGCACATGTACAATGGATCTGAGTGAATGCAAAACAAAATGATGGGACTCAAGCTGGTTAAAAAAAGAGAAAGAAATGAAATTCTTCCTCCTGCCCTTCTCAATATCCTTTGCCCTCCCCTGCCCCTGATTTCCTTATAGTCATCTTTTTAGTGTATAAACCATGTTTCCTTTTCTTTGTTTTCCATTATAATAATAGTGTTATTAAATACTTATCTTTGTAAGGTTGACTAAGGTTGCTAAGCATAGTGTTCTCCAGTTTTGTCCATGTCCTATGGTGTTTAAGAGAGTTGTCCTTATTTTTTAGTGATGCATAATATTCCATTGTATGAATGTACCAGAGTTTATTTATCCATTCCTTTATAATAGGAATTTTTGGTTGTTTCCATGTTTTTGCATTATGGAAATTGCTGCTATAAACATAAATGTGCATGTGTCTGTGTTGTAGTCTTGATTTCTTTAGGGTAGATACACAGAAGTTTTGTTAGATCTCTTGGGGAAGAGATATACCTCCGTCCTTGGTTCCCCATGAGAAAAAATTCACGCCAAAGCCTGGTTTGTGATCCAAGTGAATTTCATGAGAGTTAGAAGAAGTTTCAGGTTTACACAGGGAACTGCAGGGCCCCTCACCCCATGCAGCCTGCCTAGAAGCTGCTCTGAAAGTCACGCGGTCGGCTCCAGGATGCTGCCTTTTCCCATTATTCCGTGGGGAAGCATGGTGGATGACCCTGCTGGACCCCATTGGCTGAACTGAATTCACCTGGCCTAGGTGGGCCAATCCAGGTGCAGCGCCCACCCAGGTGTACCTCCCCCTCCTGGCAAGAAGCCTGAACCTCTGAGCATGTGTAATGGACGACTCAGTCCCTAAGCTAGGCTACTTAACTGTTCCATATGGATTTCCATAGCGGTTGTAGAGTTCTAGAGTCCCATCAGCAAGGTGAAAGCATCCCAACTCTCCACATCCTCTCCTGCATTTATTATTTTCTGCTTTATTTAATTTTACTAAAAGTGAGGGTGTGAGGTAGTAACTCATGGTTGATGTAATTTGTATTTCTCTTATTGCTAATAAACATGAACATTTCTTCATATGGTTGTTGACTACCTGGATTTCATCCTTGGGAAGTTGTCTATTCATTACTTTGGTCCATTTTAAAATTTGGGTTATTTGTATTTTTCTTGTTAAGATGTCATTTTCTAGAGATTTTGGAGATTAGACTTTATATGATGTATTATTACTGAATCTCTTTTCCCAGTCGGTGGGTTCTCTGTTGACCCTTTTGATGAAGAGTGAGTTTGGAGTAGTTCTGGTGTCTTTGTGGCTCATGGGTAGGATGTGGGGCCCCAAGGTCAGCTGATGAAAACCATTACAGAAGAAAGATAGGCAATCTGTTCCTGTAAAGATTTTCAGTCTCAAAAACCCAAAGAGACAGTTGTAGTCTATCTGATAGGGTCACCACCTTGACAGTTGACTCTATGGCTGTGGGTTAAGATTCTTCTTCTTGTTGACCTGAGATTAGTTTCTGAGAAGGAAATGATGAGTCCTTTGGCTAACATATATGCTTAGGGTCTCCCAGGCTGTCACTATGGGAGGGATTCAGTGGGAGTGTCTTTGTTATCAATGGGTGGTCCCCACAGTTCTTAGGGTCCTTATACTGACAACTAGAGCAACTTGGAAAATCTCCCTCTGCTAATCTGAATCCCTTCCCATCAAATCAAGGTCCTCACATTCCTAAAACCATGGAGGCATAAGTAAAAGTGGGAACACCAGTAGCTCCCCTTGTGCAAAGCTTCCCTGGATTGGTAGCAGTGGGTGAGACTATGGGACTCAGAGTTTTGGTGATCAGTGGCCCTTATAGTTCTCACTCAGGGGATGTCTAGGACCCCTCCCTCAACCTACCCGAGTCCTCCAGCCTAAGATCAAGGTCCTCACATGCGTGACACCAAGTCAGGAGGAATTGAGCAGCCACTTCAGTCTGCCAACTCTGCCCAAGCCTCTCAGGACTGACAAATTAAAGGTGCTGTGCTGACTCCGGGTTTCTGAGGGGAGTAGCATCTTTTGTCCTCACTCAAGTTTCTCGCTCTTGGCTGATTTGAGGCCAGGCCTTTTAAACCAAAGCCATTGCCTTCCTGGGACCTCCAAGGCAGCTTTCAGAATGAGTCATACCCAGCCTCCACTGTTTGGGCCTTCTGAGGTTTGACACAGTGGCTTGGTTCTGTGGAATTCCACTCTTTTGGAGTCCGTGGCCCCCTCAGTTGTCCCTCTGAATCCTCACCTTGATATCTAGAAGAGGCTGCCACTCCTGCCTCTATAGACCTGCTTTCCAACCTGAGCCAGGTTCTTACCTCCGTGAGTCTCTAGAGTGGGGAGTGTGCCAGATGTGGCTTTCCAGGCCTGACTGTATGGTGTGACTGTGTAACCCCTCCATTGTGGGGGCATCTACTCATCAGTAGTCAGGTCCTTCATTGTGAATCCAGCTAAGGCCTGTCAGAATCTTCTCCTTTGGCAGAATGTAGGTCTCTACCAATATACCAAAGAATTCATCTGCCTGAGAGCACCCACCCGAGGTCATGAGGAGGCAGCTCAGTCAGACAGTTTTGATGTGGCTTTGCAGGACTTTGTCAAGTCCCCACTGTTCTGAGAAAGATGGTTATCCTCGTTTCTCATTCCAGGGTCCTCTCCTAGAAAGCAGACCAATGCTGGAACTCCACCCTTGGCTGACAAGAGACTGATACTCTCCTACCAAGGTT
Organism: Echinops telfairi; assembly: GCF_000313985.2. NCBI lineage: Eukaryota > Metazoa > Chordata > Mammalia > Afrosoricida > Tenrecidae > Echinops > Echinops telfairi. The sequence continues at coordinate 97,954 of NW_022111327.1, forward strand.
CTCAAGTTCCCAAAATGTACAAAGGGGCCGAGTCTTTAGAGAGGGAAGCCAGGCATCACAGCATCTGGCTTGTCTTCTCTGGCCTCTCCCAGATCTGGCAGTGTGTGCAAGGTCCTGTGGGCACCCATGTTCTAGGGAAGACATCCTCCTCAGTCCTCACTCAGTGTCCACTCCTTGATTCCTAGCAAGCATGTATGGCTCCTTAGACCGTAGGTTCCCAAACTTATTTTACTTACCACCCATTTTTCAGGGAAAATGAAAAAAGCAAACAAAAATGGAGTGCCCCACCCCAACAGTATAAAGTGTAGGTACCTGCTTTTGCAGCCCACCCCCAGGATTATTCTAGCTCCCCCAGGGAATTCTAGCACCCACTTTGGGAGACACTGGCTTAGACTAATAGTTTTGGATCTCTGAAACTGCATAAGAATAAGTGAAAGGTTTCTCAGTCTAACAGCCCTGCCTAGGACCATCTAGATCATTAGGACCCCTATAGTCTTGGTGCTATTCCATTTTCATTCATTAACGTTCTCATCTTGGCTCCCTATCTTCCTATGAAATGTCACATCCCTGCCATCATTAGCTGTTTCTCTAGATCAGACTTAAAGAGAGTGATCTTTCCTGGTGACACTGTTGTATAATATTGGGCTCATAGCTTCAAGCTCTGTGGTTCAAACCCAGCAGCTCCTCCGCAGGAGAAAGATGAGATTGTCTGTTTCCTGTAAAGATTTACACTCTCAGAAGCACCCAGGGGCTTTTCTACTGTCTTATAGCTTTGTTGTGAATCAAAATGACGTACTGGCAAATGTTTGGGGTTCTTAAATTTTTCTGATGCCTACATGCCTATTTCTATTTCATTTTCATATTCTGCAGACTCATATATCCACTAAGAGATATATATGTATATATATATAATGATAAGAGGAAAATAGATTTAAGAGACACAAGGCCTGCCTCTGCCTTAAAGGACTGGAAAAGTGTGCCACAGGCAGGTTCAGACAAGGGGTCTGGTCCAGTGATGCTACTTATCAATCTTGTGAACTTGAGAACTATACAAGTTCTTCATCTTCAAAGTGAGACAGAAAAGCCTGCCTTTTTGGATGATGGCAATGTATGGATTTTAATACACAGTATTACAAACTGATGGGAAAGTGTTGTGTTTAATGAATGGCAGTGAGCATATGGTTATTTTGAACTCAGAAAATGGAACCAATTCATCAAAATTTTTAAATTCTTTATTTCTAATCCAGTAGTTATCAGAGAATATGCAGTGCTACAATTAAAACACAAAACAGCTCCTCAATAAGGTAATCAAATCCAGGTATGTGCACATAACTTTTAAATTTACAAAACAAGTAAGATTAAAAAGGATAAGGCACCCCAAGAACTTCTATAGCTATCATTCTTTTCTTTCATTTGTGATCCTAACTACCTTCATAAATGCCATGTTACCTACTTTTAGAACACAAAGAAAATGTTGTTTTCTCCAGTCATTTTATATGGCAATGCTAACTCTTAAATCTATTAAACAACAAAAACATGAATGACCATGAATGATATCCATGAGGTTACATTCCAAAGCAAAATAGAACTTATGTCAAAAGGCACTACACTTCTTCTGTGTGGGTTTTGTTGTCTCTCAGCTAGATGGCTGCTTGTTTATCTTCAGGTCTTTAAGGCTTCAGGTGCTATATCTTTTGGTAGCTGGGCGCTATCAGCTTTCTTCACCACATTTTCTTGTGCACCCATTGTCTTCAGCGATCATGCCAGGCAGGTGAGCATCTTAGACTGTCGAATTGTTAAAACAAAGTGTTCTTGTGTTGGGGGAGTACTTGTGCAGGGGTCCACTGTCCATCTGTTTTCTTAATACTCAACCATAAATACATGTACATAGATCTATTTCCCCCTCATCCTATATAAATATGCCTGTGTTTACATCTCTATGACTACCCTTTGCCTCCTAGTTCTTTCCTCTATTTCTTTGTACTTTCCTCTTGTCCCACTATCATGTTCTGCCTTCATTTGGGTTTTAGGCATTCCTCTTGGTTACATTGTCCTTGATCCAGCCCTGCAAGGTCTCCAGCACCCTCCTTGACATTGATTTTGGATCACTTGTTGTTCCCTTGTCCCTGTGCTTGTTAACACTGCCCCCCATTTCCCTACCCCCATGTTCCCCTGATCTGTCACCCCGTTGTTCTCTCTTCTGGCTTGTTTATTCCACCTATCCCTTCCAGGTAGACATGCTATGTACCATCACCAGACTGAGTGCAACGAAGCAAAAACAGAAAGTAAAACAATGGCTACAACAACAATATCATGCACACATGTATACATATATAACCGTATATGAATAGTTCAGGGTCTGTTTGTTTTCCTTCGCATGTGTTTTCCAGTCAAGTCTGATGGGGTGCCATGCCCCAGCACCGTCTCTATCCCTGAGGACTTCAGCGCTCTGCTCCCCGCGCTGCTCTGATGCATGTCCCCAGAGGCTGGCGTTTGGTGTGGTGAGCTCATGGCGGGCACAATTCCCACCATTTGTCTACAGTGCTGTCCCCAGTGGTGCAATGGGTCAATAAGGAGCACTGTGTCCCGTGGTGCGGCCGGCACCGTGGTCATCTCCGTGCATTGCTGTTCCAAACAGGCACATTGTCCCCAGGGCTCAGCAAGCCAGGGTGTGCTCCACTCTTTCCTTTTCTCCCCCTCCCCCCCTCATTGGCTCACATGCGCTCTGACCAGACCAGTCCCCCTTCCCCTCTTCCCTGGTGAAGAAAGCAGATGGTGCCCGGCTATCAAATGATACAGCATCTTGGGTCTTAAAGGCTTGAAGACAAACAGGTGGCCATCTAGCCAAGAAACAACAAAACCCACAAGGAAGAAGCACACCAGCCTACCCCAACACGAATGCTGAAGACAAAGTGGGTACATAAGCAAATGCGGTGAAGAAAGCTGATGGTACCAAGCTGTCAAATTACAAAGAATCTGGGGTCCCACATGCTGGAAGATAAACAAGGGGCCATCTAACTGAGAAACAACAAAGCCCACATGGAAGAAGCACACCAGCCTGTAAGATAACTAGGTGGCGAAGGGGTCAGGTATCAGGCATCAAAGACCAAAAAGAAAAAAATCATAACATTGTGAATGAGGGGGAGTATAGAGTGGGGCCCCAGGGCCCATCTGGGGGAAATTGGACATCCCCTTGTGGAAGGGCTGTGGGGAGGAGAGGAGCCAATCAGAGTGCAGCATAGTAACGATGAAATATGCAATTTCCCTCTGGTTCTTAAATGCTTCCTCCCCCCAACTACCATGATCCTAATTCTACCTTACATATCTGGCTGGACTGGAGGATGTACACTGTCACAGATAGGAACTGGAAATACAATGAACCCAAGACAGATGAACCCCCCAGGACCAGTGGAGAGAGTGGCGATATCGGGAGGGTGGAGGGAAGGTGAGGGAGAAAGGGGGAACAGATGACAAGGTCTACATATGGCCTCCTCCCTGGGGGACGGACAGCGGAGAAGTGGGTGAGTGAGACGTTGGATGGAGTAAGATATGATAAAATAATAACAATGTATAAATTACCAAGGGTTCAGGGGGAGGGGGGAGTGGAGAGGGAGGGAGAAAAATGAGCTGACACCAAGGGCTCAGGTGGAAAGCGGGTGTTGTGAGAATGATGAAGTCAACATATGTACTAATGTGCTGGACACAAATGATGTATGTACAGATTGTGATGAGTTGTATGAGCCCCTAATAAAATGATTATTTAATAAAAAAACAAAAAACAAAACAAAACCAAAAAAGCACTGCATTAGAGAGAGAATGAACTGCAAGTGACTGGTCCATAACAGAAGATAACACATTTTGTTTCCGCTAGGCCACGTCTGCACCTACTATTTGGAAAGTTGGCAGCTCTTTCAACTACTGTGAAGAATCAGCTCCCACTTCACTGGGTTGCGGTGAAGCTACTAGACTTGGGCCTGAACTTTCAGTGGTTTTCACAGTAGAACGGACCCTGGATGCAACTCGTCATTGGGCTCTCTTTTCCTCATCTTTCAAAACCTCTTCAGACAGAGCAGGGAGATCACAGGGACTTACGCCTTTCATCTTGGCCAAACACTCCAGAACTTTCATGTTGGTGGTTTCAGCACGTGCCCTTTTACCCCACACGAACTCATAGCATGGAGGATGACTGTTGTGCACTTGCGGGTACTCCAGGGACTTTTCCAGCACCAAATCACATGTTAGAAGCTTCCTGGGCTCTCCAAAAATGACGTGCATCCTCCCAGCTTAGATTCCCAGTGAATTCAGGAGCCTCCAGATGGCTTCTTCAGAGGCTCAGTTACTATTCATGAAGATCACCCCCCAGTGGGTCATCACCAGACCCGTGTTAGACAACTGTATGCCATCATTCAAACAGTTTCATGTGGTGACATCTACCTTGCTGATGAACTCATAGGAGTTATGCCTGGACTTAGCTTCCCTCAATTCAAGGCCAAAGATCAGCTTCATGTGCTCTGCGGCTCGGCTCAGGATCTCAGGGAGGTGCTTCTTGAACGTTTTGTTGACAACCTTCAGCATATCGGTCTTTATAAAGGGCTCGTTCATTTCATACTTGTCCATCAAGAACAGCGCCAACAGGCCTATCCTTCTGGATAGATCTTCCTAAGGCTTCTCCGAGGAAGACGTTTCCTGGGAAGGCCTGGGGCTATTCTCATCTTGGCCCTCGGCCCTCAGATCTTTTGGACAAAACAGCTGAAGCAGTGGCTTCCTTAGACTCCTGAAAAACACCCTCAACAGGGGAGACCTAGGGGGTATCCCCCAAAACAGGGGAGGAAGAAGAGGATCCTTCCTCTTCCACCGCACCCCAGACAGCCTGACTTTCCCCTCAGGCCCGTTGGTGTTTCTCTCCGGCAAGGTGATTACTCTTCTGACCACGAGGCATGGTGACTCTCTTGAGATCCCTGTGGAAGAAGCTACAGAGAGCCTTCCATAAACCAAACTCACTTCCACCAAGTTGAGTCTGAGTCATAGTGACGCTATAAGGCAGAGTAAAGCTGGCCCTGCAGGGTTTTGAGACTACAAATCTTGAAGGGAGTTCAAAAGCTCATCTTTCTCCCAAGGAGAGGCAGCTGGTTTTAAACTTCTCACATTGTGATTAGCAGCCCACCATGTAATTCACTGCACCAACAGCCTTAGGACATAGCCATCAGGGTCATCGTGTCAACTGTTCGCAGACCTGGGTCCCCTTCCCTTTGCTTCTCTGATGTTTTGTTTGTTTGTCATGGATTTATTTGTCAATAAAGATTATAAGTCCATCTCAGTGTTACTTTTCCCTCTATTTTTATTTTTCGTAAGCATCTCAGACCACTTTTGAGGTTTGAGGGGTAAAGAATTGGCAGGGATTTTTTAAAAAAAGAAATTCACTGTAAATACTTACACAGTCCTTATCAAGAAATGAAATGACTGACAGTATCTTGTGAAACCCTCCATATATGTGGTTCTCTTTCTTTTTCTACCCACTCCCCTCCTCCCTCCTTCCCCAATATCCTATCCCCTGCCCCCCCACTTCCTGTTCTTGCCCTTGTCCCCTGGGCCTCCCTGGAATCCAGGAGAAGAGAGTGAAGGGGAGCATCGGGCCACCATCCCAGGCAGGGCACAGGTAGTGCCAACAGTACGGGTTGAGGTCCTGTGGTGAATTGACCCGCCAGTCTTCAGGAAAGCCCTTCACTGTGAATGAAGGAGGCACTCAGTTTCAGTCCCCCCTGCTGACATGTGACTACTCCCTCTATTCCAAACCCTCATTCCCCTGGGATCCCCAAGGAGATTTGTGCAGCCCTTGTGGTCCTTACTCTTGACTCCTGGGGTGACCTGGAAGTCTTTCTTCTGCTGACTGAAGACCAATCTCTTGGAGTAAGTCCAAGGCCCCCAACTCTGGAGATTCCTGAGGACAAAGTAAGGCTGCACGTCAGGCTTGAACCCTGCCCAGTGTCTCCATGGGTCCTTGGTGGGGGAGGGGCTCTGGACTCCCAGTGTCCAAGGGCATGGAGCCCTCTTAGGCATTTCCTTGAGTCCATATCACGAAAAACAAACAAACAACAACAACAACAAATACCTTGCTATTGAATTGATTCCGACTTACAGCTACCATATAGGATAAAGGAAAACTGTCCCTTTGGCTTGGTTTCTGAGGCTGTTAGTGAATAATGATGGAAAGTATCAAACAACTTGTGAGATGAATAAGTTTGGAAGATCTTAGGCTAAATGAAGGCAGTCCATTACATGAAGACAAAAATTGTTGTCAGACCACCGTTATAATAGAGAAAGGTTTTCCTACCAAAAGAAACAGACTTTGAGGATTAGGGGAGATTTAGAGAGTGAGAGGGAGAGAAGTAAAATGAAATAAATAAGTAAGCAAGTTTGAAAGATCTTAGGCTGAATGAAGGCAGTCCATTACATGAAGACAAAAATTATCAGACCACCGTTATAATAGAAAAAGGTTTTTCCTACCAAAAGAAACAGACTTTGAGGATTAGGGGAGATTTAGAGAGTGAAAGGGAGAGAAGTAAAGTGAAATAAATAAGTAAACAATCAAAGCGGGGAGGGAGGGGGTGAAATGAGGACCTGATGCTGGGGGCTTAAGTGGAGAGCAAATGTTTTGAGAATGACGAGGGCAATGAATGTACAAATGCGCTTTACACAATTGATGTATGTATGGATTGTAATAAGAGTTGTATGAGCCCCTAATAAAACGATTAAAAAAAAAAGCAGGACCCACCAATATTCTGTTTAGAGGAAACACACCTAGGACAGAAAGACACAACTAGACTAAAAATCAAAGGGTGGAAGAAGAGATATCAAGCTAATGGCATTAAAAACTTTTTTTTTACCATAGTGAATGAAGCGGGGAGTGCGGAGTGGAGACCCAAAGTCCATTTGTAGGCCACTGGAGATCCCCTT
>NW_022111327.1:105325-133585 GCF_000313985.2 Echinops telfairi
AAAATGAGGACCTGATGCTGGGGGCTTAAGTGGAGAGCAAATGTTTTGAGAATGATGAGAGCAATGAATGTACAATGTGCTTTACACAATTGATGCATGTATGGATTGTGATAAGAATTGTATGAGCCCCTAATAAAATGATTAAAAAAGCCACCACTGAAAACCCTAGGGAGTACAGATCTACTCTTACAAAGGGTTCTCATGAGTCAGAGCCCGCCCAATGGCTCCTGGTATCAATTACTGGGTGCTTATTGGGCCCACACGAGATCTGGTAACCCTCACAATCACCTTTCGAGGCAAGGATTAAGATTCCGTTGTCCATTTCACTGAGATCGCAGAGCTTCTAAGGGACAGAGCTGGGATTTGCAGTCAGGCAGCTTGTCCCTCACTGGACTAAGATTTCCCCCCACATGAGCCCACATGCAAAAGGCAGAGGCCCACAGCCGACTGCTCTACAGTGGACTAGAGAGCAGAGCAAAGAGCTTGGAAACTTGCCCCAGAGTATTTTGTCTCATTTCAGAGACACAGGGCTGGTGCAGGAATGGCAATGTTACAAGTCAGCTTCAGGTCTCCTCTGGAATTTCAGGGTCTGCCAATCCCACTCCAGAATAACAGAGATGCAAGCAGGCCATGCCTAGGACTAGCTCCACCCTGCTGCCTGCAAAGGCTTTTACTTTATTTCTTGATTCACATGTCATTTTGGAGAGAAAAACTCCCTCCAACAAAGACAGCTCTGGATCAAGAATAGTTTCCCGCAGAAGATTAATTATTTTTCTCCACTTCAAGTCACATATATTTCCAAGATGCTCTCTGTTTTTTCTGGAATTCACACTAAGAAATTCAACAATCCAAACAAGAATGTGAAAGCATCACAGTTTCTGCTGACATATGCAGCCCAATCTCATGGTCCCAGATTTGTTACCCTTCCCACCACGGCCTGGTCAGAGTTTCGAAAGCAATGATAGAAGGGGAACCAGGCAGTGCAGGACCGTATTGCTATCAGGTGTCATCGAGGCGGTTATGACCATGGCGACCTTATGCACAACAGAACAAAGCATTGCCCAGTCCTATGCCATCCTCACACTGAATGGTCCCTATGCTTGAGCACATTGTTGCAGCTCCCGTATCAATTCATCTCCTTGGGGGCCTGCCTCTTTTTTGCTGCCCCTCTACTTTACCAAGTATGATACCCTTCTCCAGGGACTGGTCTTGTCTAACAACATATACAAAGTATGTAGGACAAAGTCTTGACATCTTTGTATCTCAGAAACACCCTGGCCATACTTTTTCTAAGACAGATTGGTTTGTCCATTAGTAGTAGCTCTTTTGATACCTCGGGATCACATTTTTTCTGATGCCTTTTAAAATTGCAGTGCTTTTACTTCCAATTTTACATTTTTTATTGCTAATACATGAATGTACAATTGATTTTTGCATGTTCACCTTGTATCATACAGCCTTGCTAAGTTCAATGATTAGTTTTAGACACTATATTGGATTAATGGAATTTTCAACATAGACTTTAATATAGTCTATGAATAAAGATAGCTTTACCTCCTCTTTCCAATATGAATGTCATTTGTTTTTGCTTGTGTGTTTGTTTTCACTAATTACACTGGACAGAATGAACTTTGGATGCACTCCTTTCACAGGGAGTAGGAGTTTTTTCTTTCATGCAAACAGTAAGCACAACTTGTGGAAGGTACATACATGGTACTTCTGCCCTACCCTGGTAAAACTCACCCCAGAGTACTTCATCTACATCATCCCCATCAGAGTAAAAATGAGAAAAGTAGGATACTCAATGTATCAAGTCCATTCACTGAAATCTTGGGAACCTTGTCAGTCTGGATAACTGAAGAGAGTTGGACATTGGGGAAAAAAAGGCAGTAGGATGGAAACATGAAGGACAGGAACATGAAGGACATTTTTCAGAAGGGACGGTGATGATTCATATTTCCACAGAAACTTAAATATGGCCATATCCCCTTGGAAGAATTTTAAGTATATATATCTCCATATTTTTTCCTAGGAAGAAATATATCGTAGTCTTTAGGAGACATGCAAAACACTCGACAATAGTGGAGGCTGAAAAAGGACAGAATGGACCATTGAATGGGAGTGGGGTGGTGCTGGGGGACCCAGATAGGGGAAATACCTTCTCCCTGCCATGAACAGTAATCGACTTGAAACAGGAAGACAAGGAAGGGTGGCAGATCAATTCGGTAAGGAAAGGATCCCTTTCTCTAACCAGAATATCTTGGTCTTCTGGCATTCTTCTTGCCCTACAGAGGTGTCAGAAGGCTGCTTTCTGATGTCTAAACCTTTATAGCCACTCTTGGCTGAGGGAAAATGTCATGTAGACCAAGCATAGTTGAAGGGCGTGGCTTTCCATTGTTCAGGGGCGGGGCTTGTGCATAAAGCTCCAGAGCCTTGGGTAAACCACTCAGAGGCTTTTAAGGCTGGCTGAAAAGACTGGCTCAGCTGTGGACTAGCTCTCAAACGTCCACAAGCGCAAAAGAGGAGATTGAGAAGAAGGACCCTTGTCAACCGGAGTCCACAAGGAGTGAGGAGGTACGATGGCTAGATCCATGATTCTCCACTCTTGGCCATCGGTCCTTCCCCACCAAGACTCCCTCTGCTCTTTTCTGGCACACATCTCTCTCACCACCTAACTCGATTATATTTCCATCCTAATATAATAGCGAATTGACTCCTCAGGTCACCTCTTACCCCTAACACTCCTCTGTAGCGTCCCATGCAACTATGTACTAAAGCCCGTTGCCATTCAGTACATTCTGACTCACAGCAATTCTATAGGTCAGATTTCAGAGAGCATAAATCTTTGAAGAAGCAGACTGCCTTATCTTACTCCTTCAGAGCAGCTGGTGGTTTTGAGCCACTGACTTCATGGTTAGCTCCCCAATGTTTAAACCCCTGTGCCAGCAGGGCTGGTCTCTAGCCCATCAGAAGTCTGGAAAAGGACAACTTTTTCCCCAGCACCTGGAAATCCCCGAGTTAGAACAAGTAATCCTATCCTGCCCTCAGGTGGTCAAAACAAATATTGTAGCAGTGGCTTTTGGTAGAATTAGGCTCCCCTGGACAAGCTTCTAGAAGTAGACAGTAGTCCTTGTTGTGTAGAAAAGGCACTCCGCCCTTTGTGGGGTTATAAAGAGACTTTTCCCCAGCTTTGTCTCCCCCAAAGATATGACAAACATTAGAGGTTATTAAATAGCTGCTATTTGCCAGCATATGATGGGAGGTCAGATGCTTAGAGACATCCTCCCTGAAGGCAGTCAGTTGCCAGACTACTGTCTGGGCCCACCACAAGAGGGGCCCACTCCCTGCTGTTAAGGACAATGGGTTACTTCTCCCTAAAGGCTTGAGGGCATCGGTTTGGTCCCTGTAGGTGGGGTTTACACCCTACTGATAATGGTTTCCATGGAGATCCAAAGAACAGTCAAACCTGCTCAGTCACATCCAAAGTTAGGCTGCCATCCTGAATCTAGGATCTTGTCACATGTATGCCCCCAATCCCTCCCCTTCCTATTGTGTATATATCCCTATATTTTTCCCATCTCGTTGTTGTATAACCTATAGTGCAACCCCTTCCTGTGATGTATATCTTTACCCATAATTAGTGGGCTTGCACGCCACCCCCAAAGATATATAAGCCTTGGTTAGCAATAAAGATTCCCCTTGGTCTCTTCTTGGCTCCCCCATCTTCCCCCCACCCCCACCGCCACCGGTCCTTGCTTCCCTGTGCCCTTTCCCCTTGTCCTCCTTCCCCTCCCCCTCTCTCCAGCCCTCAGCTCTCCCATCTCCATGTGGACCACCAAGCTGGGCTGAGGTGAGCATGTTACTATGAAATGTATCTGACTTCATTATTTCAATCTCTCTTCTAGCTCTCATGCTCTCTATGACTTTACTATAATTTTTATATATCTCAACCTTACAATTGCGCCTATCAAACTGCTGATTAGTTGTGGGGACTGGCCTTTCCCCCACAGCCCTTGAGGGTACCAGTTCTCTACATGGCATAGGAGCTCTGGAATAATCTCTCCAAATTCATTTTGGATTATCTGCCTGCCTCTTCTTCACTGCTGTGAGACAAAAGTCTGTTTTTTTATAAATCAAAGTGAACTATTACTATTTCTGCAGGAGAAAGATGAAGCTTTCTATTTCTGTAATGATTTAGAGTCTCCAAATCTATAGGGGCAGTCCTACCCTGATCTATAGAATAGATTCAATGGCAAAGAGAGGATCATTTCTTAGGCTTAAATATTGTTATATTTCCTTTAGCTCAATGAAGCTACATCTAGATGAACTAAGGATGCTTCATGTATGGATTTCCCATCTAAACAGACTCTAGGGTGAAGGATGGATGACCTTCGATATTTTATGCTTTTAAATTTTGGAATACTTTCAGATTTACATAAACATTATAAAGGTAATACAAAGAATTCACGCATGTGCTTCATCCAGATTGTTCTAAAGTTAAGATCTTATTACATTTGGTTTCTCATCTCCTTTATTAAACACTCATATAGATACCTCCCTCCCCATTTGTTTGGGAATATGCTGAAGATACAGCAATCTTTTTTTCTCTAAAAGCAAGGACATTTGCTTACATAATCCTAAGACAATGATCGAAATCAGAAAAAATGACATTGATACTCAGTTTTCTAATCTACAAACTTTATTCAAATAGTGCAAATGGTCTCACTAACATCCATTGTGGAAAATATAAATGCAAGCTATAATCTAGTAACATTCATTTACTTGTCCTCTTTCTTTACTGTTTTTAAATCTAGAATAGTTTCTCACGCGGTCTGCTGTTCATGACATTGGCATTTTTAAAGCGTGCAGGACAATTATTTTGTCTAACGTCCCTGAATTTATGTTTAATGTTTCTTCCTGATTAGACTCAGACTATGCATTCTAGGTAAGAATAATTTAGAAGTCTTTTTCAGTTCACAGGGTGTCACTTTGTTGGTCATGAGCTTAGAGTTGTGAATCTTAAAAGCCACACATGCAAATCCAGGTCAGGTTGTCCATGAGCACAGAGCAAAAGCAGGGATATGGGGGAAATCATTGTCCTCTGGTCCATCTAAGAATGCTATATAGAGGGGGTCAGATTTTAGACCCATCATGCTGAGACAAGCAGACATTTGGCAGAAATATTTTGATACATGAGGAACTTTGTTATCAAATTCCCAGATCCTCCCCTTCCGATCCTTTCTTGAAAGTTGGAAACTATGGTTCATGAAGTTTAATCTTGGAGTCCTGATGGCACTGTCCAGTAAGCATTGGACTGCTAACTGCAAGGTGAGTGGTTCATGCCCCCTGGAGATAGGTGAGGCTGTCCTGCTCTCATAAAGACGAACAGCCCCAGAAACCCTGTATAGGATTTTCTATGAGTCAGAATCCACTTGTTGGCAGTGGGTTTGGTTCAGCTGACATAGGATCGTTATGAGTTGAAATTGATTTGATGGTACAATAGCAATGTAATTAATTTGAGCCCTGATGGTGGAGCAGGTTAGAGGTTGAGCTACTAAGTAGCTACTAGTCAGCATTTTGAACCCACCAGCCACTCCTTAGGAGTAGGATGAAGCTAACTGCTCTCAGAAAGCCTCCACTTGATGATGCTAGTTTTGGTATTTTGGTTTTAGGTTCAAGGAAGGCCCTTGTGAGATACAAACCATTAGCACTCAACTTCTACCCTAATGGTTGGCTGTTCGAGTCCACCTAGGGATACCGAGGAAGAAAGAACTGATAATTTGCTTCTATAAACATCACAGCCAAGTTCGTTCTACTCTATGACACGTTGGGTCACCATCAGTTGGAATCCACTCAGTGGCAACAATTTTAGTTTTGATTTGTAGTTCAGCTTCTCTGTGACTCGTGGGAACAATCAGCTGGTATCTTTTACTGGCTGCTTAAGTGACGTGGGGAAGGATTGTCTGAAAGCTTTTGCTAGAGAAATGAGGAGAAGACACAAGCATTCAGTAACCAGATTCATCGTGTTGCCACATTGAACTCCTTGCTCCTCCAGGCTCCTCTAGGCTCCTATCATGTAATGTAACCTGTTTCTATATAACTTTAAACTTAGGACTTATCCGTGCTGGAGATCACTGAGCTTTTTATACTATGAGTGGGGTCTTCCAAATTCATGGGAATGTTCCATGATCTATTCATCCTAATTTTGAACAAGCTTTCTGAAGCCCCCTTGCATTCCTTTACAAAGGAAATGTGCATCAGCAAGCAAGCACCTAAATACAGTCACTGATCGTGAACTTTATCTTCTTTGAGGTAACTGGAGAAGTTTTTTAGCACTAGGTAATTAGAGTTAGGAATTTTCAGAGGTGACTTGACAGTAGTGACAGAGTCCTTACTTTCTAGGCTTCTGTGTTAGGTTGCATGTAGCACTCTCCTCCCAACACCACCTCCTCCCCTCGCCCCTCCCCTGCCCCCCGGCCACAGTGTGGATGAAAGATGAGGCTCCTTTAAAGGTGTAAAGCCTCAGCACCCCTATGTAGGCTCACTATCTATTTGAATCATCCTGATGGCAGTCCTGGCCCTTTATTTCCTTTGTGATGAACTTCTTCAGCTGTTTGGGCACCCTTAAGTTTGATTCCATTACAATTCATTTTTAATATATTTTTTGAGCTATGAGTGGTGTTATAGAACGTTATGGACCATTATCTAAAGAGCTAAAGAATTTTTGGCTACTGACCTCTTCATGCTGTTAGTAGCCTGATTGAATAGTTGCCTTCTTCTTACAAATGTTCTGGTTGACACCGCATTGATCATCTTGGGCTTCTGACTTCCTGACTCTGTGCAATGGTTAATTGGGTGTGACTCATAACGAGGCAATGTAATTTTCCAGGCTTTGCACAAATGTTTTCATAATTTAACTAGAGGCTCTTATTATATTAATCTAGAAAATAATCTTTTCATCAAAGATCAGATTAGAACCATAGCAGATTAAATGATCCATTGCCATCCTCCTGATGGGCAATGAATATGATCCTAATAAGAGACCTGGTGAGCATTTGCAGCTGGTGTTGAGTGATCGAACCCTTGCCTTTCACACTGTAGACCGAGGTTTCATTACTGGTCAATGGCCCTCATGTACAGAGACCACCCTTCAGTCAGTTGTAGTTTGCACGCTGCTGTGATACCAAATAGGCTCCAGCCGAATTTCCAGACTAAGACAGATGAGGCAAAAGGTACTGAGAAGCAGTTCATTTTATCCTGCATGAGGTTTTCAGGAGTTTCTATGGAAGGTAAAACAAATTCATTCAAATGAATGAACAATGACAGCATAGGATGTATCCATAAGGTGAACTTGGGGAAGTTGTGTCACCTACTCTGATGGACTGGAAAGGTCCATTCCCCAAAGGAAGGGATGCATATTAATATATCATATCCACCATCAAATTCTCTTTCCTCCACATTCCCCCAAAACAACTCCCCAGTCCTTCCACATCTCACTATCTCCACTGTCACCCCTGTAATGCAAGCCCTTCATCATCTTCTGCAATAACTAAATAGCTGGTCTGCAGAAAACTGGGAACTCTTAAGAGGTAAGGCATTTTGTTTAGTTTCACTGATAACCGATAGTGCTTGTTCAATACATATTCTTTTTCCCCCCTTTCAATACATATTCTTGAATGAATCTTCATTTATCCTCATTCACTGTTCACTCACTGCGATTCAACCAATGTCATTTCTTTAAAAAAACGCAGTGTCTTCCAGTACTCCCCGTCTCCCTTACCTTTTGATTCTCTACCCCAGCAGTTCTGAAATAGTGTTTTCAACTCTTGGTGTAGAATTCAGTTCAAACACTTCCTCTTGCCTTCATGGATGTGACAACTGTGGGAGGGAGACAGCTGTGTAACAATTAAATAGGTAAACACAAAATGTTCAAAGGGGATGGGTGGCATGAAAAACATGAACCACGGTGATATGAAGGAGAGTAATTGCTTGTGGGGTATTTAGAGTAAGCCTCTCTGCAGAGGTAACATGTGAGCTGACATCAAAAGGATTTGGAAGAACCAGGCATGAACAGATCTGGGGGAATAGCACTCTTGGGAGAGAGGAAGCAGCAAGATTGAAGATCCTGAAGGAAGGGGCAGCTTTGCCTCTTGGAAATAGCCAGTAAGGTTGTAACAAAATACGTAAGAAAGTGTTAGATCTGTGATGAGTTTTGGAGTGGCTTTTGGCAAATAGTCGATTTCTGAGTTTATTTTAAATGTGATGGAAATCTTGAAATCATATTATCACCTTTAAAAAAAGCTCAACTTCTTTACTATGACCTACTAACCTATGAGAGGGTACCTCCCTCCCTCCCTCACAAACAAACAAACAAACAAACAAACAGAAAAGAGCTCTGCTGGGTGGAGCTTTCATAGTACACAGTTTTTCCACTAGGCGAGCATCTATCAGCTCGCTGTGAGTTAATGTACCCAGTGACATTGCCCGGGAAGATTCTCTCTGGTCACAGTGATTTTTTTCATAAAAGTAGTTTTGCACGAACCTCATTTTTTTTTTTTTTTTGTGATGGCTGATGTAAGTGAACAGCGTGAAGCTGTGAAATTTTGTTACCTGCTTAGGAAAAATGCTGCAGAAACTGTTGTGATGTTGAACATTTTCTTGCAATGGGTTAACCACCCCTAACCACCATATCCGTGGCCCAACTCCACCAACTGCTCTGAAAGATAAAGAGGCTGTCTGCTCTCATAAAGAGTGATAGCCTCAGAAACCTTAAAGAGCAGTTCTATTCTGCCCTGTAGGGTCACTTATGAGTCAGAATTTACTCAGAAGCAGTTTTATTTTTTTTGAACCAACCTACATGATCTTCTTCCTCATCCCATACTCTCCTCCTCTCCTTCTGTGTGCATCTACAGTGTGGTTTGCAATTATAATTATAATAGAAGGAAAACATCAAGTCTTACAAGAGTCAACGCCAACAAAGAAATAGACACATCCTCTAGAGTCCAGATGCTAGAGACCATTAGCCTGAGGTCAAAATGATATTCAAGGATTCACAGTCGGGACTCTAGTTAAATAAGGCATGAACCAAAGGGAACTGTCATAAAATCATATTTGGTAGCAGATCAATACATCACAGTGACAGGTGGGACTACAGAAGCAGGAAGAGCATCACAATGGACACACACACACACACACACACACACACACTGTGTTAGGTAGATGACGCTATAGAATTGGCCCAGGGCCTCCTGATCAAGGCAGTCAGGGAAAGACTGACAGGCCTTCTATACCTTTGTTATTGAGTGGTTTTTTCCTTCAGAAATGGATGTTGCATTTTATCAAATGCTTTCTCTGCATCTGTTGATAAAATCATATGGTTCTTTTCCTTTATTTTGTTTATGCACTGAAACATAGATTATTTATCTAATATTCAGCCATCCTGGCATATTTGGTCTGAATCTCACTTGATCGTGATGTCTTATTTTTTTGATTCTTTGCTGAATTCTGTTGGATAGGATTTTAATGACAGCCTTGAAATCTATATTCATTAGAAATATTGGTCTGTCGTTTTCTATTCTGGTGATGCCTTTGCCTGGTTTATGTTATCAGAGTGACAGTTGCTTCATAAAATGAGTTTGGTAGATATTGTGGATATTATAAAATTCGTATTAAGTCTTCTCTTAATGTTTGATAGAATTCCCCAATGAAACTATCTGAACCTGGACTTTTTGACGTGTGGGGTTTTTTTGATGACCAGATCTATTTCTTCTCATGTTATATGCTTGAGATTTTCTACATCATTCAGTGGCAATTTAGGTAAATAATATATATCGAGAAATATATACATTTCTTCTAGATTTTCAAATTAGTTAGCTGGAGTACAATTTTTCATAATGCGTTTAAAAAAAATCTCATTTGATTCTGTTGTAATAGAATCCATTTCATTTCTTACTCATAATTTGTTTTTTTTTCTTACTCTTCCTTTGTTAGGTTTGCTAGTGGTTTATCAATTATGTTAATCATTAAAAATTCTTTTCCTCCAGTGTGTCAAGCACATTTGCATGCATGCTGCCATCATCATTTTCAAAGAATTCTCTTCCCACTTGAGCCCCTGATATCCACTCCCCAGTTATTCCCCCTCCCTCCCCCACCCACCTTCCTCAGGAACCCTCGATAAGTTATAGATTATTTTTGCCATATCTTACACTGTCCTCTGTCACCCCTCACCCACTTTTCCGTTATTTGTCCCTCTGGGAGGGGGTTCTAGTTGATCCTTTTGCTCATTTGTTAATCTTATTGAAGAACTAACTCCTGTCATTTCTTTTCTTCTACAGTTTAAAAAAGTTCTGATTCATTTATTCCTGGTGGAGTAGGGGTTACCATTTGGGCTGCAAACCACATGGTCGGCAGTTCAGAACTACCAGTAGCTCTGCGGGAGAACGACTGCTCTGTCTACTCCCATAAACAGTTACAGTCTTGGAAACCCACAAGGGAGTCTTTATGAATCAGCATAGACTCCATGGCAGTGAGTGAGATTTCTTGATACTCTATTATTTCTTTCCTTATAAAACATGCACTTTCCCCAAATAGCTGTAGTTGATGTGTTAATGTGTTTATTTTCATTATTTCTGTCTTATTGATGGGTGCAGAGATTGCTATAAACTCCCCGCTGCTTGCTGTTTTTTCAGTGTCCCAAAGATTTTAATATGTTGTACTTTGTTCTCATTTGTTACAAGGAATCTTTTGATTGTGTTTTTATTTCTTCAATTACCCAGTAGTTCTTCAGTAAAGTGTTGCTCAATTTCCATATCTTTTTTTTTTTAGAGTTCATTCTTCTATGGTTGATTTCAAATTTTACAACATCATGATCTGAAAAGATGGTTTGTAATATCTGAATGTTTTTGAATCTAGTGATGCTTCATTTATGACCTAAAATAACATATATTCTAGAATACTACTATGGGTGCTAGAGAAAAAAGTGAAGTGAATTTCTGTTGGGTGAAGTGTTCTACATATACCTATGAGATAAAGTGGATTGATTGTGTTATTTATTATTCTTGTATCAGTTGATTTTCATTTTAGTTGATCGAACTGTATTTAAATGTGATGTATTGAAGTCTCTTGGTATGATCATATTGGACATCCCTTTGCAGAAGGGCTGCAGGGAGGAGAGGAGCAAATCGGAGTGCAGTGTAGTAATAACGATGAAATATGCAATTTTCCTCTAGTTCTTAAATGCTTCCTCCACCCCACTACCCTGATCCCAATTCTACCTTACATATCTGGCTTGACCGGAGGAGGTGCACTGGCACAGATAGGAACTGGAAATACAGTGAACCCAGGACCAGTGGAGAGAGTGGTGATGGCAGGAGGGTGGAGGGAAGGAGAGGGAGAAAGGGGGAACAGAGGACAAGGTCTACATGTGGCCTCCTCCCTGGGGGACGGACAGCGGAGAAGTGGGTGAGGGAGACATTGGATGGGGTAAGATATGATAAAATAATAAATTATCAGGGGTTCAGGGGGAGAGGGGAGCGGGGAGGTAGGGGGGAAAATGAGCTGACAACAGGGGCTCAAGTGGAAAGCGGGTGTCGTAAGAATGATGAAGTAAACATATGTACCAAAGTGCTGGAAACAGATGACTTATGTACAGATTGTGATGAGTTGTATGAGCCCCTAATACAATGATTATTTAATTAAACAAATCTATTTATATGATCATTTTTGTAAGAATCGGGTTAATGTATTTTGATGATCTTTCATTTAATGTATATATATTAATTATGATTATGTTTTTTGTTTAATTAAACCTTTCATTATTATATAGTGACTTTCTTTGTCTCTCATTATGTCATTAACTTTGATATCTATTTTATCTGAGATTAGTACCGCTACTTTCTTTTGAATTCTTTTGGCCTGCTATTTCCCCGCACCCCACCCCCACCCCAATCCTTTTATTTTTAGTCTGTGTATGCCTTTTTCTTTTAACTGGAGAATTAAGTGTACTCATTGTGGTTGTTGATATGTTGGTGTCATTTTGTTACATGTTTTGTTTTTCAATGATGTTACTGGTTTGAGTTTTAATGGTCATTTTTTTTGGTGTTGTGTTCCTTCATTTCTTGTTTATATTTTGATAACCTGTTTTCTTTTTGTATTTATCTTATTTTTGCCTTGCTTATATAAGCCAGGATATTGGAGCCAGGAGTGCCTCTAGGCTTGTAGAGACCTAGTGAGCACAGGAAGAGGCATCCAGGCCTCTCCCACTTGCTTTAAGTGTGGGATTCCAGGACACATGGTGAAGGAATGCCCTTCCATGGTACTTTGGTTGAAGAACATCCTCAAGAGTGACGTGGCCCTGCTCACCTCCAACCAACCAGCAGGAAATTGACATTCTAACTGAAGAACCCTGGGTCTCCTTAGAGGTTGACTGTAAGACCATTTATTTTCTTATCTGGCATTAATATCCTATGCAGGGTGCCTTAGCTCCAAGCATCACGTGATTGCGGGGATAGCCAGTCAGCCTGTGAAGAGGTATCTCATCCCCAGCCCTTGGGGAAGTTTAGAATGAATAAGCCAGACCATAAAGCATAGTTTAGCTAAATTATTACAGTAGACCCGAATGAGCTGCCACTAACCAACAACTAAACCCAATAGGGGTGGATCCAAGCTCATTCTTCTCTCCACTCCTATAGTAGTCAAGCTCAAGGGAGGGAAATCTTATCACAATCCATACACACATCAATTGTGTAAAGCGCATTTGTACATTCATTGCCCTCATCATTCTCAAAACATTTTCTCTCCACTTAAACCCCCGGCATTAGGTCCTCATTTTTCCCTCCCTCCCCCCTCCCCAATCCCTCATGAGCCCTTGATAGTTTATAAATTGTTATTTTGTCATATCTTGCCCTGTCCGACGTCTCCCTTCACCTACTTTTCTGTTGTCCGTCCCCCAGGGAGGAGGTTACATATAGTTCCTTGAAAGAGAGCCAAGATTTGAACTCAGCTCCCTGAAAGATTGTTTCCTTATACTATAACCACCTAGGTTTAGGGGCTTCTGTAGAAAACACAAGACACACTCTCATATTTCTATCCATTTACAACACAACTGAAGGGGTGAGTCATGATATATGAAATGATAAATATGAGTACAAGGTTATTTACAATTTAGTACAAATGACTGCTCTAGCCCAGAGACCAGCAAACCGCAGCTCGCAATCCATATGAGGCTCTTTTGGTACATACTTTGGATCTGAAGCAAAATTGAAAAAAATTAAAGGATGTTGTTCAGACGATGGTGATTTCATTTCCTTGTAGATATATATGTATGGCACTCAAATGATTTTTAAATTATTGTGAGGGACAGAATTGGCTCGTCCGTCTCAAAAGTTTGCTGACCTCTGGTCTAGTAAATGAGTACTGTCGGTATTAGAACACTGTTTTAATGACTATGCACTACATTGTTTGGGAAAATCAGGCCTCCATTTTCATAAATCACTGTGAGATTATGGAAAATAAGCTAAGAATATGACTGATATTTTGTTGGATCAAGTATTTTGTGAACCGTCAAAAGCAGCCCTTCAGGTAGTTGATAATAAACAACCTGTGTGCCTGAACACATTCCCAAAGTTTAAGACAACAAACACCACATTGCTCCTTCTTCCAGTGTGAGGGCACACTCATAACTTCCATCTTGGCAGTCATCAGTGCAGTGAGTGAGGAGGAAGATGCATTTACCTGGGTGCCTTTCTTTGAGTGTCAAACCGAGCTGCCACCTAGTGGACTATTTGAGGGCCTCTTCAGAGCAGTACAGAAAAGTGGTAGTAAATACTTCTGAGTTTGGAGGAGTGTACTGGTCCTATCTGGCCTCTCACAGTTTTGGTCTTGTTGGGTACCAGCCATCACTTAGTCTGTGTGTCCCCTTTCTGACTGGCTGGAATGCTCGAGAAGACATTTAGCTTTGACTGGAAAGGGGTGGCTATTTCTGGTTTAAAATATATTGAAATAGAGTCTAACAGGGGCAGTTGCATTTCTCCACATTCTAGAGTTGTATTTTTTGTCTTATGGGTTAAAAAAATGCACAGGAAAAAGCCTTAGCTTCATTATGCTGCTTCAGTCACAGCAGGGAATTTATAGAAAGATCCCAGCTGTTTGCAGCTCATGCCAGAGTTTTTTTGGTGTTAACGTAACTGAGCTCACATTTTTTGACTTAGGAACTAATGTTCAGAGGAGCCAACTCTGGATTTTTCAGATGTCCAGGCCAGGCAATGGGTTTCCATATGGGCTGTTCTTTCTCTTGTCCCTTTCCCCTTCACCCTCAGAACTGTTTGCTCCTTTCTGAGAACCAAGTTGTGCAAGTCTCTTTCTGTACACACATGGTTCTAACTATCTTTTTGGAGGGAAAACATTTCCCAACAAATGTGCACCTTAACCCTTGTCTTTGATACTTAAAACTCCTCTCTCTATTTTAAAATTCTTTTTAAAATTATTAAATACTTTTATTGTGGGATCTTACATCTCATCACAATCCATACATTCATCCATTGTGTCAAAAACATTTGCACATGTGCTGCCATCATCAAAGCATTCTCTTCCCACTTGAGTCCCTGTTATCAGCTCCCCATTTCTTCCCCCTCCCCTGCCTGCCCACCCTAATGAACCCTTGACAAGTTATAGATTAGTATTTTAATATCTTGCATCGTCCTCCGTTGCCCCTCACCCACTTTTCCATTGTTCATCCCCCTGGGAGGGGGTTATAGATTAATACTTGTGATCAATTCCCCCTTTCTCCCCTCACCCTCCCCTTATCCTCCTGGTATCTCTACTCTCATTGTTGGCCCTAAGGGGTTTATCTATCCTGGATTCCCTGTGTTGTTTGCTCTTATCTGTAACAGTGTGCATGCTCTGGTCTAATCCAATTTGAAAGGTAGAATTGAAGTCATGATAGTTGGAGGAAGAAAGCACCAAAGAGCTAGAGGAAAGTTGTGTGTTTCATCGGTGCTATACTGCACACTGACTGGCTCATCCCTTCCCTGTGACCCCTCTGTGAAGGGATGTCCAATTGTCTATAGATGAGCATTGGGTCTCCACTCCATGCCCACCCCCCTCTTCATATTGGGTCTGATTTAGTTCTGGGTCTTAGGTGCCTGATGCCTGATCCCATAGACACCTCATGATCACACAGGCTGGTGTGCTTCTTCCATGTGGGCTTTGTTGCTTCTCAGCTAGGTGGCCGCTTGTTTATCTTCAAGCCTTTATGACCCCAGATACTATATCTTTTGATAGCTGGGCACCATCAGCTTTCTTCCCCACACTTGCTTATGTACCCATGTTGTCTTCAGTGATTGTGTCAGGAAGGTGAGCATCACAGAATGCCGGATTATTAGAACAAAATGTTCTTGTGTTGAGGGAATACTTGAGTGGAGGCCCAATGTCCATCTGCAATCTTAATTCTTAACATATAGATATGAGTACATAGTTCTATTCCCCTCTTATTATAAATATATTTACATATGTACATGCCTGTATTTAGACCTCTATAAATGTCCTTTTCCTCCTGGTTCTTTCCTCTATTTCCTTTTACTGCCCTCTTGTCTCACCATCATGTTCGGCCTTCATTGGGGTTTAGTAATTCCTCACTGCTACATTGCCCTTGATTAAGCCCCACTAGGCAACCTAGGCCCTTCTCTACATTGATTTTAGTTCACTTGTTGTTCTATTGTTCCTGGGTGGATCTACTCCCTTTCCTTTCTCCTACCCCCTCTTCTCCTGTATCCCCCTGGAAATATTGGTCCCATTTTTTTCATCTCCAAATTGTTTATCCTGCCTATCTTACCTAGATAGACATGCACAGACATTAATAAATGCAAAAACAAGGCAAAGCCAAACAAAACAACAAAGGAAGTCAAGACCAACAAAACAACAACAACAACAACAAACCAAACAAAACAACAACAAAAAGAAAGCCACTGACCAAAATGGAAAAGCCTATAAATAGTTTAAGATCTGTTTGTTGGCCTTTATGAGTATTTTCCAGTTGAGTCTGATGGGGTGCCACACTGTCTCCAAAGTCTATTTTTTTGTTTTCCCTGGGGATTTCATCACTTTTCTCTCCTTGCTGCTCTGTTGCATGCCCTTAGTGTTTCGCCCCAGTGTGATGGGATCAGCTTGTGCACAATCCCCACACTGTGTCTCCAGTGTTGTCCCCCACAGCGCTATGGTTTAGTGAGGGATGTCGTGTCTTATGGTGGGGCTGGCCCTATGGCCCTCTCTGTGCATTGTCTGCTCTGAGCAGGAGTATCTTCCTCGAGGCTTGGTGGGCCAGGATGCCCTCCCCTCCCTCTCCATCCATTTTTCTTTCTTCCTTGTGCTCTAATCAGATGTGTCCCTCTCCTCAAGCTGTAGCCCCAGTGCTGTCCTCTGAAGGACATTCTTCTGGGGGGTGGGGTCCACATAGTTGGGATTGGGGCTGGCACCACAGACCTTTCTATTGGTTCCCTGGTACATGCCGGTATGTTGTGTTCACATCTTGTTTGAAGCCTTGTCTCTCTCTCCCTCTCCTATGGAGATATAAACAATACCCTCCCCTTGGGCAGGTTAGTGCTGAACTGTTCACCTGAAAGTGTCTGGTGATTCCAGGTTCTGAGAGGGCCTCCATGGAGTCTGAGTTGGGGTTGGAGAAAGCATGAAGCATAAAGATCAAGTACCTCACTTTGCCCACTATATGAAAGCACTTGATTTAAGGTCCAGTGATATGATGTTAGCTATTGGTACTACTCCAGCAACAGCTTGATGCTTACCTACATAGTTACATGTCTGTTATAATCACAGACTCATAGAATCTCTTGCTTAGGGTGGGATGTCTTCTGCCATATCCTTATTAGCCTAATATTCATTCACTACCCTGTTTCCCTGATAGTAAGACACCCCCGAAAATAAGACCTACTTACAGTTTTGCCTCTCGCTGAAATACAAGGCTCCCCCCCCCCAAATAAGGCCCCCCGAAGCTACCGTAACTCTGGACTCTGGACCATAGTAGCGGGTGCCGCCGCGCAGCTCACTGTTAGCCTCAGCACAGCCGGAGCAGACAGGAAGTGCGAAGTCTCTTTTAATAAAATAATAAACAATAAATGTGTACTCTATTCTTCTTCATGGAAAAATAAGACATCCCCTAAAAATAAGACGTAGTGCATCTTTGGGAGCAAAAATTAATATAAGACACTGTCTTATTTTCGGGGAAACAGGGTCGAAGTCCAACGCTCTATCCATTGCGCCACAGAGTAGCCAAATATTCATGCTTCTAGTTTGGATGGGAAGATAACAGCTACAAACACCACAACATAAGTAATTCTCAACCAACCACAGTTCTAAATGCTTTATGAATAGTAGCTCATCTAAATTTACTTGAAGTCTTGATTGTGGGTGAGTATCACGATCCCAGATTGCTCAATCAGGGCTTTGTTCCTGAGGTGAAGTGAAATTGCTTGGTATGGCTCTTCTGTCCATAATCTGTGTAACTCCTACCTACTGACGGGCTGGGAACGTGCAAATAAAGTGTTGAGAGTTCTAACTCTAGGATTGGTCAGTTTTGCCATTCCTCTGGGCATAAGGGAGCCATCTCAGAAGTAGAAACTGGAATATGGATAAAGAAGGAAGGAGGGTGGAGGCATGTCTGATCTCTGCTTTATGACAATCAACCTTGGGCTGGTGTGGAGTTGGATTCTCTTTCTCTCTATTGAAGCCGGAGGAAGTTAAATGTGGCCCTCATGCCATTTCCACAGTTTCCTATCAGTAAGTAAGTCCTGTTAATTCTACTTCTTAAATATCTTTTATATCCACTCCCCTCTTCTCCATCCATACTACTTTTCATCACTGTTGTCGTTCAGGTTTTCATTATTTCTCACCTGGAGAACTATAGTGGTAGCCTTGCAGGGCACTGGTGCCACTGCTCTGAAACCCCTACAACTTGCCTAAGGTTGGAGAAATGTGATTTTAGTTGTTGTTATTCTTGCTGGCTTCCTTCTTCTTTTTTTAAATAATTAAATCATTTTATTGAGGGCTTGTACAACTCTTATCACATACATCCATTGTGTCAAGCACATTTGTACATTTGTTGCTATCATAATTCTCAAACCAGTTGCTTTATACTTGAGCCCTTGGTATCAGCTCCTCATTTTCCCCCTCCCTCCCAGCTCCCTCCTCCCCCATGAACCCTTGATAATTTATAAATTATTATTATTTTGTCATATCTTACATCATCCGACGTCTCCCTACATCCATTTCTCTACTGTCTGTCCCCCAGGGAGGAGGTTATATGTAGATCCTTGTAATCTGTTCCCCCTTTCTCCCTCACTTGCCCTCCACCCTTCCGGTATCACCACTCTCACCACTGGTCCTGAGGGGTTCATCTGTCCTGGATTCCCTGTGTTTGAAGTTCCTATCTGTACCATTGTACATCCTCTGGTCCACCCGGATTTGTAAGGTGGAATTGGGATCATGATTGGGGGCGGGGAGGGGCGAGGAGGAAGCATTCAAGAACTAGAGAAAAATTGTGTTTCATCATTGCTACACTGCACCCTGACTGGCTCATCTACTCCCCATGACCCTTCTTCAAGGGGATGTCCAATTGCCCACAGATGGGTACTCCCCCTCATTCACAATGCTGTGATTTTTCTTTTTGGTCTCTGATGCCTAATACCTGATGCCTTCAATGTTTCGTGATCTCACAGGCTGGTGTGCTTCTTCCATGTGGGCTTTGTTGTTTGTCAGTTAGATGGCCACTTATTTATCTTCAAATCTATAAGATCCCAGACTCTATATCTTTTGATAGCCAGGCACTATCAGCTTTCTTCTTCACATTTGCTTATGCACCTACTTTGTCTACAGCGATCGTGTTGGGACAGGCTGGTGTGCTTCTTCCATGTGGGTTTTGTTTTTTCTCAGTGAGATGGCTGCTTATTTATCTTCAGGCCTTTAAGACCCCAGACACTATATCTTTTGTTAGCCGGGCACCATCAGCTTTCTTCACCACATTTGCGTATGCACCCATTGTCTTCAGTGATCGTGCCAGAAAGGTGAGCATCTCAGACTGGCTGGCTTGCTTCTTAGTCTCTATTACTCTATTGCACTTAATTGCAATTCTCCCCCCACCCCACTCTTTTAAACCTTAAGTCCAATTCAAGTTTTAAGGTTCATTTCTCTCGTGGTACAGATCATGTGGAAGAGGTTTATTAATGTCTAGGCACGAAGAATATAGGTTGGAACTCTCAGTGCACCATGGGTGATTTTCCATGTGCTTACTCAGCAGTGATTCCTGGGTTCTCCATGTGTTTTCATAGTCATCTCCCCACATCAGGTGCAGGGCTGCATCAAAGTAACCCCTGGTGGCATCTGGGGCAGCTGCAGTTTCTGTGATCTGCAAAGAAGGGGACGGGTATGAGGAAATTACGCCTCCTTTGGATGAGACCCAGATTTTTCTCAAGAAGAGCCGAGTGAACATCCTGGAATACTAACCTCAATATCACTGTCAACCCCACTCCCAGTGCTTCCCAGATCATTCCTAGACCAGGTTCCCCAAACCATCCAAATAAAGAGGGGGAAAACCATCCCCACCACCCAGAGTGAAATGTTGCTGAGGAGCTTTATTTTTACGTTGATTCGGAACATACATACTATAAATATCTCTACACTGTTAGCCTCTCTTTTTTTTTTTCATTTCCGGAGCTATGGTTAATGGGCTAACTTTCTGCTTTGCCACTCTATCAAGTTGATAGAACAATTTAGTTTAATGGTCAGTGGCAACCGTTGGTGTAAGTAATTTCCAGCAATATTGTATACATCAAATGTCCAACTTGCCAGTGGTTATCAATATCCATTATGCTTTGGGTTGGTTTGAACCATTAATAACCTGTCAGATTAAGCAATTAGGCTGTCTCCACTTGCCAGGGGAAATTGTTTTCCCCTAACAGATGATATTGGTTTTGTGGTTGTGCAGATAAATACTTGGTCAAAATGTTAGGCCCATTCCTAGCTGTGTGAGTCTTTTTGATAGATAAGGAGCAAGTGCAGGAACTCAAGGGGCTGAGGGGAACCTTCAGACAATCCCTGAGAAAAAGTTTGCCACCTATTGCAGTGTGCTTAATTATCACTGATGTTTTCTAGTGGGGAACTTCATTTCATGTGTCACCCAGGTGGGACCACATGCCTCCATGGACCTCACATTAAGCCAGAACTTCAGCGTTTCAATTTGCAATGTGAATGGTAGAAAGCATGTCAAGGGCATCTCAGGGACTTTGGCATTTGACCTACTCTTCAAAAGCAGGACAGGGGAAAAGAGAAAAATTGAATAGAATCTTAACTCTCTTCAGTGGTGCTAATTTCTGGTATTTCCTGATTTTTTTGTGTTTGTGATTTCTCATTTACAATGTTCCCTTAACAGGACAAGAGCACGCGTTACTTCCTACATGCATGTTTTTGCACATCTTGGTCACCTCTCAAACTGTGCCCTTCTGTCCCCCTTTCCCAATTTACATGCATGCGCAAATCGAAGACCTTGGAAAGTCAATTCCAGCATCACTCCCCGCAGTCTGACCAGGCATTAACTCAGTCCTCTGATTCCTGTGTCTTTAGTTCATAGTTATCGATTCATTGCTTTTATGTTTTGTTTTCTTGTATATTTTATAGAGCGCTCTGGTGGTGGTATGGTGAAATGCTCAGCTCCTAACTGAAAGATTGGAATGTTTCCCCACAAGCTGCTCTCTGGGAGCATGATGAGACTGGATGTTCTGGTAAAGATGTGTATTCCCAGAAAACCTGATCCAGCATCACTGTGAGTTGCATTCAACTCCAGGGCAATGGTTTGATTTTCGATATAATATGATCAAGAGGTGCTCTGGTGGTGCAGTCGTCAAGCACTTTGCTGCTAACCAAAAAATGAGTAGTTTTAACCTACCAGCTTCTCTGCAGGAGAAAGATAAGCATGTCTGCTTCTGTAAAGATCACATCTTTGGAAACACACAGGGGAAGTTCTACTCTGTTCTATAAGGTCTCTGAGTCTGAGTTGACTCTCTTGACAAAGGGACTGATTTCTTTCTTTATGTTTGGTATACACTTCTATCTTTAAAATTTCCCTAACTACAAAAGTATATGTGTGCAATGTTGGAGGAAAAAATGAAAACATATTGAAGCACAAAGCAGAAAATCAAAGTCACCCAAAATCCTATTGTCCAATGGTAACCTATGTGTATATACCGCCATTTCCGTGTATGTGATTCAGTCACTCAGTAAGGATTTATTGGCCCTCTTGGAATCTTTGGGGATATAACTGTGAGCAAAACAGTCATTATTTTTATCTCCATGGAACTCAAATTCCAATGAAAATATCAGGTGTATTCGCAACATCACAATATGAAATCTGCAGTTACATATTGTATCCTGGACTGTGAAGAAAAGGCACACTGTGGCATGAAAATCTGTGAGAATGGAACTGGTTTGAGGAAGTGACCTTGGAGCTGAAATCTGGGAGTTGATTACAATGTCACTTCATCAAGGACGATTGAGTGATGGAGTTGAGGAGGGCAGGGAAGGGTGAGGTGGAAAGAAGATCCTTTCAGACAGAGGGAATAGTATGTGGAAAAGCAAAAACCCAGTAACTAGAGGGAGGCTGGGGTATTCTAGGTCAGGGATGGGATCATCATGGCCTGGGGAGCCAATTCCTGTTTTTTGAAATAAAGCTTTTTCAAAACACTGGGACAGTCATACTTTTTTTGTATATTGCTGATTTTGCTCCCTAAAGTCAAGTTGCAGCAGAAACTGTGTGGTTTTGCCATAATGTCTAAAGTATTGACAAGCCTGCCCCCTTTGAAAGAAAGGACCCCTGGTGGCACTATGGAAGAAGCATTTGGGCTCTTGAGAGGCTATTGTTTCAAATTCACCCTCCGCAGTTCCAGAGAAAGATGAGGCTATCTGTTATCATAAAGATTTATAGTTTTGGAAACCCGAAGGAGCAGTTCTACTCTGCCGTATTGACCTTTCTTCCACAGCACCAATGAGTGGGTTTGAACTGCCAATTTAGGGGGGTTAGCAGCCAAGAGCACTTAATCATTGTGCCACCAGGGCTCCTTCCAATTCATAGCAGCCTCATATATAGCAGATTGAAATGCTGCCTGGTCCTGCGTCATCTTCACAAGAGTAGGTATAGTAGAGTCCATTGTTTCAGCCACTGGGTCAGTTCATTTGGTTGAAGGTCTTTCTCTTTGTCGCGAACCCTCTTCTTGAGCAAGCATGATGTTTTTCTTCAGGGACTGTACCCTCTTGGTAACATGTTCAAAGTAGACAGGATGAGGTTTTGCCACCCTTTCTTTTAAGGAGTTGTGACAGAAGAGGGTGAAGGTGTGGGAGGGCTGAATTTGAACCAGAGACCAGACATCCCGTGCACGTAAAGGGTTTTAGGCTTCATTTGAAGAACAATGGGAAAAATGTTTTTAGGCAGAGGCTGGGAAGGAGCTCTTCTTTCAGGACATACTGTTTTCAGCCTTTCCATTTAGTCTTGCATATTTCACCAGCTTTCCACCATATAATCTTTAAACGTGATCTTTAATGGATTGTCTACTTTTCTGTCATGTTGATGGATATACTATAACTTAAAAAGTTACCCATCTTTTGCAATTATCTGTGTGAAGTAATCGATATCCTTGAGCATCTTATTTCTTTAGGATAATTTTAGAAGTGTAATTTTAAAAACGATTGTCAATTGGGAGTTAATACACATACTATATCATTCTATAGTTAAGTCACTTCAAGCAGTATTGTATAATTGCAACCACAATCAGTTTCCAAACATGCTTTTTCTTTCTGGACTGCCTGCCATCGTTTCCCTCCAGGCCCCAGAACCACATGAAGCCGTTATTTTACTTGCTGCTCATATAGGATCATCAGTTCTGAGTTGCATATACCGAAAAGCAGAACAGCATATGACACAACTTCAAAAGTGTGACCTCCAATGATATAACACCTCTGAGATACACCCTAATATGAATTAAAAACAAACAAACCCAAATGCAGAAAATCTTGAATACCAGATCAGGTCCAGCATGCATCAGAGGGGGAATCAAATGACAAAGTTTTAACTGTTCAAGTCAGATTATGCCTTTGATTTTCTATCCTGATCTCGCCAGTGCCCTATGTTCAGTAACCACTTTCCTCCCATCCCTCAATGATGGATAAAGGGAGTACACCAAAGGCTTATTTCCTATGTAGTTCCCACAAATGAATTTGGGGTTCCCACTGTCATCTCTAGCCTTTTACAAACTGGCAATGCCTTCAGCTCTCATTCCCCGCCCAGGCCCCCTGCCTTCCCGTACCCTCAGGGAATCATTATTCCTGGAACTGTTTCTGAAAGGTTATGTGTCTTGACTTTCATGTACCATGCAATCTTAAACATACAAATGAACATACGCCAGTCTAACTTAATCATGAGGTAAAACAAACAGCAACCATAATAGTAAGGGGAGGAAATATTTAGGAACTAGAGGGCAGTTATGTAATTCACCAGTGTCATACTGCACCCCAAATTTATCATCCATTCCATGTGGCCCTTCTGAGACGGGCTGCCCAATTATCTGACAGATGGTTTCTGGGTCTCCACTACATCCACGCCCCTTCACAATGCTTTGATTGTGTGTTTTTGAACCTCTGATACCCCTCCCATTGACACCTCAATATCGCAAAGGTTGGTGTGCTTCTTCCATGTGGGCTATCTTGCTTCCCTGCTAGATGGCTGCTTGTTTAACTACAAGCCTTTAAGACCCAATATGCTATATATTTTGATAGCCAGATACCATCAGCTTTTTTCACATTTGTTTATGCACCAATTTGGTCTTCAGTGATCGTGTTAGGAAGGTGCATATTAAAGAGTGCCCGGTTATTAGACCAAAGTGTTCTTGTGTTTGGAGAGGCCTTGAGTCAAGGCTCAATATCTGTCTGCTATCTCAATACTTAACATATAAATATATGTACATTGGCCTCTATCCCTTTCATTATAAATTAATATATTTACATATATACACACCTATAGTAATATCTCTATGAATAGCGTTTGTCTCCTACTTTTTCCTCTATTTCCTTTCATCTTCCTCCTGCCCTACTATCATGCTCACCCTCCATTCAGCTCTCAGTAATTCTTTTTGGATGCATTGCACTTGATCAAATCCCACCAGGCATTATATCACCCCCACTCCTCACCATCAATTTTAAATCTCTTGTTGTTCCCTTATGCCTGAGTTTGTTGGCTCCCTACTTCCCTTCCCCACCCCTTCTTTTTCCATGCCCCTTGTAACCACTGGTCCCATTATTTTCGCCTTGAAATTGCTTGTCCTGCCTATCTTATATAGATAGACATAGAGCGAAAGAAAAGGGAAAAAATATATATATATACATAGTTCCAGGACCCTTATGAGTGTTTTCCAGTCAGGAACAGACTGTTCTTGTACTGAGGCAAGATTTAAGTAGAAGCCCAAAATCTATTTGTAGATGCGGAATTTTTGTGTATATACAGGTATCTACATTTCAAAATGTATGTAGGTCTATGCATTTCAATGTCTTTTGCTTCTCATGTATTTTCAGTCCTCCAGAAGTAATGTTTATCAGGAAGATATGAGATATGAGAGTAACTGACTTCGACACTCTTGTCAAACATTAAAATGTATATTAGCCAGTATGATACAAGAAAAATTATATTCTATCATTGCTTTAATTTTCCTCTTCTGTGATTACTAGACAGCATAACATTTCCCCCACTTCGTCTTTTGTGAAATGCTTATTCATATCCTTTGCTCATTTTTATATTAATAGTTTTATTGATATAAATGTTACATATACACATCCATAGTTAAGCGACTTGTATTTATTTATTTATTTATTTATTTTTATTAAAAGATCACTTTATTGGGGGTTCTTACAGCTCTTATAACAATTCATACATCAATTGTATCAAGCATATTTGTACATATGCTGCCATCATTATTTTCTAAGCATTTGCTTTCAATTGAGTATCAACTCTTCTTTTTCCCTCCCCCCTCCCTCGGGACTCCTTGATAAGTTACAAATTATTATTATTTTCCTATCTTACATCAACTGCTATCTCCCTTCCTTCCGTTGTTCGTTTCCCCTGGCGTTGTGTGTGTGTGTTTATGTGTCATCATTGAGATAAGTTCCCTCCCTTCCTTTCCCCACCTCTCCCCACCTTCCCCCAACCCTCCTGGTATTGCCACTCCCATTCCTGTTCCTGGACTCCGTGTGTGGTGAGCTCATATCACTTATCTGTACGTGTGTACTTGCTCTGGTCTAGCCCGAAGTGAAAGGCAGAACTGAGGTCATGATGGTGGGGGTTGAGGAAGCCTCAAGGAACCAGGGGAATATTGTGTGTTTCATTGGCTTAAGCCGCTTTAAAAAAGAGTTGTCTATACATCATTACAATCGCTTCTAGTGCTCTCTCTACTCTCCCACCTTCATTATTTGCTCCCCAATTTCTCTTCTATCATGGAACAAGTGAGAAATATTTAAGTCTAGAGGAAAGTTAGGTTGGGTCAAGAGGGAAGTCAACTGATCAAGTATCATATTATACTGTAGTTCAATCCATCATAATCAAGTTTGCAATAATCTCTATCTGATAGCAAAGCTGTTTCATGGCCCTGGCATGTGGCCAGAGGGAAGCTGCCAGAGGCTTAATTTGACTAGATACTCTGCAAATGGGTTTTGGACTCCCATACTTTGATACTTTGTAAGCTCTGATACTTTGAGCTTCATCATATTTGGATTTGTTATTTTCATTTTTGAATCACATAGGTTGGTGTGCTTCTTCAATGTGGACTTAGTTGTTGCCTCACTTAGATGACTGCTTGTTTGAATAGAAGCATTTAAGACCCCAAACACTACTCCATTTGATAGTGGCGCACCATCTTCTTTTTTCACCACAATTTTCTATAGCATCCTTATCTGTAGTGATCTCTTTATGAAGGCAAGTATGGAGAAGGGTCATGTTATCAGAACTAACTGTTCTTGGATTGCAGCTGGAATTCTGTGGGAGCCCAGAATCCATCTGCTTGTCCACAGGTTATGAATGACTTCGGTTTACTTTAGCGGCTTTATTATTACTTGATGACAAAACCAAACCAAAAATAAATAACAGCAAAACACACAAAAAAGAAAAACATTGCTAACCATCCCCCTGAGGTATATGGTGATTGCACTGATAACATCAATAATGTATCCAATAGCATAAAGTTTAAGGCACTGTTGAGATGAAGAGTTTATGCATGTAGTGAGCATGTTATCTTCTCACACCACCCAGACTTCATCACATCAAGGACTCTTTACAAATGCTTTCTTCAGTTAAGGGTGAAATATTTATATCATCTTTTATTATTTTATGTGTTGTCTGTACAAGGTATAAGGTGCCCTGGTGGCATAATAGGTTACACATCAGGCTGCTAAACTCACTGTTAGCAGTTCGAAATAACCAGCCACTTTGTGGTGGGGGAGAAAGATGAGGCTTTCCATTCCCTTAAAGAGTTACAGACTTGGAAATCCACAGGGGCAGTTCTATCCTGTCCTGTAGGGCCATTGTGTGTTGGAATCAACTCGACGGCAGTGAGATATGAGGTATGCATTTATAAATAGAATTTTTGTGTGTGACTTTAAATGTGTTTCCCTTGCTTCTCCTGATTTCTTTGTCTTATATACTAGAGGACTCATGTTTTCATTTATTTCACAAATAAGCATATATAAATTACTATGTACTTTTGATATTGACTATATAATAGACAGTGTTCTCTAAGGAGCCCTCATGGCACTGTTGATAACTACAAGGTCAATGGTTCAAATTCACCAGCTTCTCTGAGGGAGAAAGATGAAGCTGTTTGGTCCCATAAACATTTGCAGCATAGGAAACCCTATATAGGTCTGCTATGTGTCAGAATTGGCAGTATGGAAGTGGGTTATTTTGGTTAGGCACTGGTCCCTGGGTAGTGCCAGTTAATATGTTTGGCTGCTATTGAAAATGCCAGAGGTTCAAGTCCATCTCAAGTCACCTCAGAATAAAGGGAGAGCAATCAACACCCATCAAAACCAGTACTGTATATACTCGTGTATCCGCCGATTATGTAAGCACATTTTTAATGCTGAAAAATCCCCCCTCGGCTTATACTTCAGTGAGGGTCCCATTACCTGTTTTCCGGTGCAGTGCAGATGTTCTCTGGTCTCTCCCGCTCATCTGCAGGCATCTGCAGCCTCTGTGGGTGGTCCCATGACTGCTGATATCACCGCTCTTCTTTTCTCCTGCACACCAGCAGCCTCTGTGTTGTCCATGCCATTCTGGGCAAGAACCTGCCCGCTTCTGTGTGCTGGTACCTGGGGCGCACAGCATCCTTGTCAGATGAATGTCAGATGCTGCCGCTCTTTCTGTGTGTGTGTGTTTAAATTAAAAAAAATCATTTTATTGGGGGCTCATGCAACTCTTATCAAAATCCATACATACATCTATTGTGCCAAGCACATTTGTGCATTTGTTGCCCTCACCATTCTCAAAACATTTGCTTTCTACTTAAGCCCTTGGTATCAGCTCCTCATTATTTTCTCTTCCCTCCTGGCTCACCCCTCCCTCATGAACCCTTGATAATTTATAAATTATTATTATCTTGTCATATCTTACACTGTCCGACGTCTCCCTTCACCCACTTTTCTGTTGTCCAACCACAAGGGAGGAGGTTATATGTAGATCCTTGTAATCTGTTCCCCCTTTCCACCCCATCCTCCCTCCACCCTCCCGATATCACCACTCTCAGCACTGGTCCTGAAGGGATCATCTGTGTTTCCAGTTCCTATTTGTACCAGTGTACATCCTCTGGTCTAGCCAGATTTGTGAGGTAGAATTGGGATCATGATAGTGGTGAGGGGCGGTGGGAGGAAGCATTTAGGAACTAGAGGAAAGGTGTATGTTTCATCATTGGTACACTGCACCCTGACTGGCTCATCTCCCCATGACCCTTCTGGAAGGGGATGTCCAGTTGCCTCCAGATGGGTCTTGGGTCCCTAATCTGCACTCCCCCTCATTCCCAATGATTTGAATTTTTGTTCTTTGATGCTGATACCTGATCCCTTTGACACCTCATGATCACACAGGCTGGTGTGCTTCTTCCATGTGGGCTTTGTTGCTTCTGAGCTACATGGTTGTTTGTTTACCTTCAAGCCTTTAAGACCCCAGATGCTATA
>NW_022111327.1:134174-144816 GCF_000313985.2 Echinops telfairi
CCTCCCCGCAGCCCTTCTGCAAGGGGATGTCCAATTTCCCCCGGGTGGGCCCTGGATCCCCACTCTGAATTCCCCCTCATTCACAATGTTATGATTTTTTTTTCTGGTCTTTGATGCCTGATACCCGATCCCTTCGCTGTCTTGTCATCTTACAGGCTGGTGTGTTTCTTCCATGTGGGCTTTGTTGTTTCCCAGTTAGATGGTCCCTTGTTTATCTTCCAGCATGTGGGACCCCAGATTCTGTGTAATTTGACAGCTTGGCACCATCAGCTTTCTTCACCGCATTTGCTTATGTACCCGCTTTGTCTTCAGCATTCGTGTCGGGGTATGCTGGTGTATGCACCTTCTTATGTACACATTTGTCTTCAGCAATTGTTTCGGGAAGGTGAGCATCATGAAATGCCAGGTTAGTAGACCAAAGTATTCTTACATTGAGGGAATACTTGAGTGGAGACCCAATGTCCATCTGCTACCTTTATACTAAACCTATAAATATATGCACATAGATCTGTTTCCCCATCCTCATATATAAATATATTTACATATGTGCATGCCTCTATTTAGACCTCTATAAATGCCCTTTGCCTCCTAGCTTTTCCATCTATTTCTTTTTACTTTCCTTTTGTCCCACTATCATGCTCAGCCTTCATTTGGGTTTCAGTACTTCCCCTCAGTTACATTACCCTTGATCACGCCCTACCAGGCCTCCCACACTTTCCTCACCATCAATTTGGATCACTTGTTTTTCCCTTGTCTCTGGGTTTGTTAACACCGCTTCCTTTCCCCCCACCTCCCCCTCTCCCGTGTCCCCGCGGAACTGTCAGTCCCATTGTTTTTCCTCCAGATAGTTCATCCAGCCTATCTTATTTAGACAGACCTGTGGAGATAATAACATGCACAAAAACAAGACAGAGCAAAACAAAGCAACAAAAGAAAACAAAACAACAACAGCAACAACAAAAAGCCAATGACAAAATTTCCCACTCTTTTCCAGGCCTGTGACGAATGACATAGTCTTTACAGTCTTACCTGTGCTTGATCATGCCCCCTTGCTCCACCCAAGCATTGCTGAATACAAGTACTGGTATATCTCTGGTCTTGGATATACAGTACATTTATGTACAGTACTTAGTCTGCTATATTTTATTTTTTATTTTCTTATTAACCCCCATCTGTACCCAGTGTTGACTATGATTGCATAGAGCATCCTGTGTTAGGCCTCATAATATACATGCTGCATTGTCTACGTACTGTTTTACTGCATGTGTTGTGTTAGCACTTCCCCTACATATGTGGTAATGCTGCACATGCAGTAACGCAACGTATGCAGTAACACAGTGCCTACATAACGCAGTGTGTATATTATGAACCCTAACACAGGCTGCTCTATGCAAACAGTCATGTCATCACATTCTGGAATGTCATCAGCCCGTGTTAGGCCTCAAACTATACAAGCTGCCTTGTGTACATGTAGTAAGGCATTGTATGTAGTAATGCAGCACATGCAGTAACACAGCATGTATAGTATGGGCCCTAACACAGGCGGCACTATGCAAACATAGTCATATCATCACATTCTGGAATATCATCATATCAAACTCTGCAAACCCTGAATTACTGTCAACTCCCTTGGTGATCCAGCATGTTTTGGGTCTTGTGGTGTCTTTTGAGTGCGATTGTTTTGGTGAATTTCTGTTGTGAAGTCTGTCTATCTTGCTTTATTTTATTCCCAATTGATTTTACTTGCTTTATGTATAGTTTCCTGGATACCACCAATTTTACTGTAAATTGACCTCTTTTAAGAGCTATAACCAGGGCTTATTTTTGGAGTAGGGCTTATGGCATATCTTGAGAATTCAATCGTTATGGTATGGCATTCTTTTTCAAAGTTTTTTTTTATCCTGTTAGAAATGGATCCCAATGCTTCTAATCCTGGACAAAAACAAAAATGCAGATCATATGAAAAGGTTGTGTTAAGAGCAGAAGGAAGCAATAACAGTATTGAAATTTTGTGTTGATGAAAAAACAGGGAGGGAGTGGCAGAAAATGGAAGCTGACCTGGAAAAGATTCCAATGGTCAAAAAAGCTCGACGTGGTTTAACGAATTCATACGGGGCTTTAGAGAGTGAATTGCATAAATGGCTTATGGAGTGTTATCAAAATGGTTACTGCATAACACGCATGGGAATTCACTTATGTGCCCTTCAAATGGCTAAAGAGGACAAATTAAAGCACCAGACATTGAAAATGTTGTTGCACCAGCAGGATGGTGTACCCACTTCATGAATAGGTTTGCCCTATGTTTGCGGCAAAGAGAAAAGATTTCACAGAAGTCGCCAAAAGACCTTGGTGCAAAAGTGATGTCATTCCATTCATTCACCATAAAACAAAGAAGGATCCATAATGATGACCTGGGAGATATTGGGAATATGGATGAAACACCTATTACCTTTGATCTTCCAAACAACAGAACTGTGGCAAGTATGGGAGACAAAACGATTTTACTCAGAACCACAGGAAATGAAAAAAAACATTTCACAATCGTTCTGTCATGTTTGGCTAATGGAACTAAGCTGCAGCCTGTCATTATTTTTAAAAGAAAGACTGTGCCTAAAAAAAGTCAAGTTCCCACCACAAATTACAGTGCATGCACAATTCAAGGCTGGATGGGTGAAGATGGAAAAAAAAAATGGCTGGAGGAAATTTGGAATGGACCACCAGGAGCAGCCTTAAAGAAAAACCATCATTGCGAGTTTGGGATCTGTTCAGAGCCCACACATCTGATGACAGAAAAAAATTGGCGAAGTCTCTTCAAATTACTTTGGCCATCATTCCAGGTGGGCTTACATCTGTATTGCATTCCCTAGATGCGTGTTTAAGTAAACCTTTCAAAGATCATGTGCGAAGGATGTGGCATGAATGGATGTCATCTGGTCATGGCCAACTGACAAAGTTGGAAATCTGATGAAGCCCGACATAGAACTGATAACAAAGCGAGTTTGTGATGCATGGGAAGAGATTCCAGAGGACACGGTGCAACGTGCCTTCAAGAAACGTGGCATCAGTAGTGCTATGGATGGCAGTGAAGACAGCGCTGTGTATGAGAACGACGGCAGTGATGGTGATGACCGTGAACTCGGTGATGAGGACAATGTCTGTGCTGAGAACCTCACACCAGCTAAAGCTGAAGCTCTGTTTGGACAGACAGATGATGATGAGGAATCCAGTTTTGAAGGATTTTAACTCTTGTGTTTTAGCTTGGTTGCTGAATGAGCAAAGGATTTTGTATTTTTAAAGTTATTGTTGATACCAAGTTATCTTTGGACCCTCTTTTCCAATTACAGAGCTAGTTTTCTGTTTTTCTCTGAAATAAATATTCAAAAACATTCAATTTACTGATGCCTCAATTAATGTAATTTTATTAGTATCTATCTATTTTGAAATTTACCAGTAGCTGCTGCGTTTCCCACCCTAGCTTATCCTCGAGTCAATAAGTTTCCCCAGTTTTGTGGTAAAATTAGGTGCATCGGCTTATATTTGGGTCGGTTTATACGCGAGTATATATGGTAATTGGAAACCCTAATGGATACAGTTCTACCCTGATGCATGGACTTGCCATCAGTTGGAATTGACTTCACAGTAACTAGTAATCACAGTTCTGCTTTCAACCACCACTTGTCTATCTGTTTTTGTACTGTGGTGGCTTGTGTGTTGCGATGATGCTGGAAGCTCTGTCACTGGTATTTCAAATGTCAGCAGGGTCACCCAAAATGAACAGTTTTCAGTGGAGAGTGGAGCTTCCAGAACAGACGATGAAGAAGGACTCCACTATCCACTTTGGAGGAAGGACCAGCGGAAGATCTTATACATAACTTTGAGATATTTTCAGCTATTGAGGGCCTAATGAATTGAAGTAGAACATTGTCAGAGATATTGCCACAGGATGGGCCACGTGGGTTGGAGGGTACTGTAAATGTGATTGTGGAGGAGCTGTTTTCCTAGAGAAGAGTCAACAATGATGACAGGAGTCTGGTAAAGCCTGTGGGAGAGGAGCCTTTGGGATCTTCATTTGCTTATCTTCATTTACTCAACGTAAGGAGAAACAGCTTAAGAAATCTGCTAATGATCAGAACTTGGAATGTGGAAGAATGAATCTAGGAAAATTGGACGTGGTTAAACATGAAACAGAATGCATGTAAAACTATGTCATATGCATCAGTGGGCTGAAATGGACTGGTATTAGCATCCTTGTTGTTCAGGACTATTAGGCATTGGTGAATAGGTATTTGACATAACTAGAAAAGATTAAATTTTCCTGGCATAAAGGAGCTGCTTCTCTGATCGTCATATAATAATTTGAGCCCAGGACAGTGTCTTTTCCATGCTCTGGGTGCACACAGCCAGCATAACTAGTATTTGGGTAGGCCGGAGAGGATCTGTTCTCTGTCATTTTCCCAAAGGGGACTTGCAGTTGTTCTTTGTGTTCAGGAATTGCGTATTAGGTTTTCATTTGAAACAGTTCTAGTTCAGCATTCTTGTCATCACCTGGGAACAAAGAAGCCAAGGTAATGGGAAGCTTGGCAAGAATAGTAGGAGAGAAGCAGGGACCGCAGACCTGTCTCCCAGGGGAACCGCACAATTAGAAATGATGTCCAAATCAAGCTGTGGCACATCCCTTGCAGTTCTGGGAGGTGGAGAAAATATGGACCACCTGTGCCCCCTTGTTCCTAATACCGCAATTCAGGATAGCTATGGCTGAAACATCAGCTGTAGATAAAGTGAATTCAGGGGGCTTTCTCATAATAAGCTGGGGAAGTAGAACTTGGGTCTAACCTATGGGAAGTGCTGCTGGTGCCAGAAGCTAGAGCCGATAAATTTGTCTATAGTACAGAGAAAGGCTTTCTTTGTCCTGGGTGTCAAAGCACTGAGGAGAATAGAGACATTTTGAGTGCCCAGCTAATCTGGGCAGAAGGTGAGCAGAGAGAAGCTTGATCTCCTTTCCAGAGAGGTTTGTGGTCAATTTAATGATATGTGTCCGAATTTTCTGATATTTTTCGCTTTAAAAAGCAGAGCCTCATTTCCCTCCCCTTGAAAGTGGACTTGCTCTACTGACTAGAAGACATGGGATGTCATTTCCACAATTAGGCTTTGAGAACACCATGGCTTCCATTATGGGGACTCTCAGATTTCTTGCTCTGGGGTACTCCAGCTTACATGACATGTAAGCAGCCTTACAGAGAGGGTAAGCGTGATAGTTAAGGTTTATTGTGCCAACCTGGCCGATGAACACAGGTGGGAATAATTGAAGGGGCAGAGAGATAAATGACTTGGTGAGCCTTGCCTGTCTGATCTCTTCCTCTCTGATGGTCGGACCAGTTGTGGCTGCCTTAGCTAGTTCTCTGCCTCAGCTGGCAAGGATCACTTCCTGGGAGACATCCCTGAGGAGAAACCACCTGGACCTATCCTGATGCAGCTCTGGGGGCTGGAGCAGCCGTGTGGAGACCCCTGCCAGCACTGATTTGGCTTTCCTCCTGCATTCAGCATCATGGCATGTGTTTTGTGAGTTTGAGGAGGACTTTATATATCAATGTGGGACATAAGGGCTAATGTTGGACTTATGGGCTTGGAATGGACTGGATTGGGATGGTTAATGTACAATTACCCTTTATATAAAACTCTCATAAAATCTGAGTGTTTATGAATTTTGTTTCTCTAGTCTACCTTGAGTCTAAACCAGTGATTCTCAACCGTCCTAATGCTGTGACCCTTTAATAGTTCTTCATGTTGTGGTGACCCACAACCATAACATTATTTTCATTGCTACTTCATAACTGTAATTTTGCTACCGTTATGAATTGAGTGATCCCTGTGAAAGGGTTGTTCGACCTCCAAAGGGGTCTCAACCCACAAATTGAGAACCGCTGGTCTAGACTAACACAGTAAGTGACAAGGAACTGAAGGGTGCTTCCAGCAGCCCTAAGCTTAGAAGCCTGTTCTTCAGCCCTCTCAGATGATTTCTATCTTGATCTACAACTGTAATCTCCTAAGAGATCCTGAACCAGAACCACCAAGCTAATTTGCTTCTAGATTCTTGACCCTCAGAATCTTTTTGACATAATACATTTTTTAAAAAGCTGTTGTTTGAGGATCATTTGTTATACAGCAGTTGATGATTATTAATTCAGTTTTGCTCTGTTGTCAATTATATTGTGGAAATATTTGGCACTTTGTACTAATGTTGAACAACAGTCGAGATGGGATGAGACAACACATATATGTAGCTGAATGTTTATTCAAAACAGCTGGATGAGGGCCATTGTATGGGAAGCCACTTAAAATTCTGGTTGGTAAGTTCTAAATGAAATTTTTCTGTGTGAACTGGTGAACGGTATTCAATATCCTTCTCTGATAGGAGCAAGACTCTTACTCCCTTTGGACTCAAGCCTCTGTAGATGAGTTAGATATATCAGGGCAGGACGGTTTGGGGAAGGCAAGTTGACTCACTTTTTATGATTTGAAGAAAGTCAAGAGGGTTGTTGAGTCTGGGTTGCTAGTCCACTTTAATTTCTTCCTTCCCATTCAAGCACTGTTTTATTCAATGGAATTAGTAGTTGTTGTTAGTTGCCATCTTGTGGATTCCAACTTCTGGTGACTGTATGCGTTCATTGTAGAGCTGTAGTTAGGTAGGCCAACCGTGGCTTTGGCTACTGTTGAAAGCCTGATGGTCCTTCCTGGGTATGGTAAACACCTCTAGAGGGCCTAGCAGCTGGTGCTAAAATACGTATTCTAGTATCTGCTAATTCTATTGACTGAGTGCTGAATGTCCCTTTCTGTTGAATGACATTTCACAGCTTTCAGTTGTCATAAATCATTGACCTTAAGAGTCTCAGGGTTCAGTACCTAATCCATCAGGCTAGGCAGGCGCTTGAAGCATTTGGAGACTTAGGATAGAAAAAGATATGCAAAGATATGCTGTCCCTAAAAGCCATTCTATTCCAAAACGATTAAATGTCTGTGCCCCAGAGGTTTTCTATGATAGTTAAAAAATTGGCACAAATATAGTCCAAGTGTGTGTGTGTGTGTGTGTGTTCGGGAAGCAAAATCCTGATGGAGGAAAATCTGTGTCATCTTAACTATCTGGGAATGTCTTTGAGATGCAAACTTTTTCGTAGCTGATCTGCCATTTGGGCATTAGGTCCCTCAGAGGAGGGATTTGGAGTTCTGAGGTCAAAGGGCTACATTTGAAACACTGTACTTTGTGTTTTAGTAAAGTTTTCCAGCAAGGAGATGCACAGCAAACTAAGAGAGGTGAGCCAGTTGGCATCTTTAGCTCATCTGGCTCTTGGTTCCATTACTAGCTAAGCTCCTCGGAGACATTCTCTGCCAGAAAATAATCCCTCTATTCCTTTTGGTACAATTGAATAGTGAAAACAATTTCTGAAATGAAAGTTATTATGCAAATTGTCCCAAAGGTTAAAGTTCAATTTAAACATACTGGCTAAGTGGATTTTTAGAATCAGTTTGCCAACTTACAATAGGGTATGGCATCACATATGGTATGGCAAAGATGACTAATAAATCACCAAAAAATTGATATTGTCCTTCTGACTGGGGTTTACTCTGATTGCAATTTTTGCTTCCCTTGCATCGAGATGGTGCCAAGTGACTAGTATTTGCTTATGGATTGTGAGCAGAAGTGATTTTGTCACTTTGAGAAACATACTTCTATATACTTTCTTTCCATTTCTTGAGGCAGACAACCATAGTGGCCTCAAGATGTAATGAGCCCATTACTTTATATTTCCATTTGAAAAGTAACCTGTTGACTATGAGCACCCACACTGGACTGGTAGGTGAGCAGGAAATACATTTCTTTTGTGTTAAGCTCCTCTGTTCTTTTGTTACAGAAACTAGCATTACTGTAAATAATATATAAAGTTCACAGGAATTTTGGGATTCTTGGATAAAATGTACTTCGCATGGTTATGATTAGGTAAGTGATAGTCTTGTCTAGTCATCCCCTAATTTTCTTTTTTTGTAATAATAGTTTTATTGACATTTAATTTACATATCATGTACTTCAATAGTTAAGTCATATCATAAAGAGCTGCACAATCATTACGAAAATCTGTTTCAGAATATTTTCTTCCTTCCTGCACCTGTTGCTACCAGCTCTCCTTGCCTTCAACAACCCCCCCTATCACCCAACAAGCCATTAATCGAGTTGCTATCTCTCTAGAACCACCAACCTTGGATTTCATATATTCGAAAATATACAAATAGCAAAAAACAGACAAACAAAACCAACAATAATAACAAAGTAAACCAAAGAAAAACTCAATCAAAATGAAAGCAGGAAATATAAAAACAAACAAACAAACAGAACATATGTAAAACGGGTCACAGGGATATCATATGATAAAGTGTTAGATTTTAACCTAACTGGTTCTGCAACAGTCCATTTTCCATTGCACTCTGCATCTCAGCCAGGCTATTCAAATCCCTGTCCTTGGCCAGCCGAGATTCACCAGAGGTTTAATCCATGTGCATTTGCCCTTCATTTTAGAACAAAACAAAAATAAACTCTGAAACAATTTTAACATGGGTCATAAGGGTGATCAAATGATAAGGTATTGTATTTTATATTATTTATTTGTTTTGTTTTGTTTTAATGGCTTTATGTTGACATAAACATTTAAAAGGATTTTCCTAATAGCTTCTTGGAAGCAGTTTGGAAGAAAGAATCTGGGGCTATAGCACTGCCTTGTAACAGTAACTGCCTTGATCTGGTAACTGTATGACCTTGAGTTGGTCACCAGTCTCTCTGGGCCTCATTTTCCCTTTGTTAATTATTGGTTTGGGCTAAATGGTCTCTGATATATCCTGGTTCTGAAGCTCTGTGATCCTTCACAGGATGTACGTAAAGGTTCATCTGAAGTCTGTGTTTTCCATAGAGTCTTCTAGATGTTCAGACTAGAATCCACCCCTTAATTAACCAGAGCATCAGAGAGCTCTATATCAAGGTATCACATTTTAATCTAACTACATTTGCCATGTTGTTGTTGCTAGGTGCCATCAAGCCAGTTCCTTTTCCTTAGTGACTTTATGAACAGGAGAATGAAGCACCGCCCGGCCCTGCAGGATCGTCACAACTGTTCCTAGGCTTGAGCCCATTGTTGCAGCCACTTTTCAAGTCAGCTCCTTGAGGGCCTTCCTCTCTTTCACTGCCCCTTTACATCCCAAACATGATGTTCTTCTCCAGGGACTGGCCTCTCCTGACTGTATGTCCAAAAATGTAAGATCAAGTTCTTTCATCCTGGCCTCTAAAGAGCACTCAGGCTGTACTTCTTATAGGATAGGTCAGTTTGTCCTTTTAGCAGTTCATGGTCAATATTCTTCTCCAGAACCACAATTCAAATGCATCGATTCGTCTTCTGACTTCTCTATTCCATGTCCAACTTTCACATGCATTTGAGGTGATTGAGAATACCATGGTTTGGATCAAGCACACCACAG
Source organism: Echinops telfairi (assembly GCF_000313985.2). Classification (NCBI taxonomy): domain Eukaryota; kingdom Metazoa; phylum Chordata; class Mammalia; order Afrosoricida; family Tenrecidae; genus Echinops; species Echinops telfairi. Next base: position 143,691 of record NW_022111327.1, read on the forward strand.
CCCGCAAAGTAATATCCATGCTTTTCAATACTCTAAAGAGGTTTTGTGCCGCAGATTTACCTAACAAAATGCGTCTATTGGTCTTTTGACTGTTGCTTTTATGGCATGTTTGTCTATCCAAGCTACTGAAATCATTAACAAATTCAACCTTTTCTCCATTTATCATGAGGTTTCCAATTGTCCAGTTGTGAGACTTTCTTTCCATTGAGTTGTAATTCATACTAGATCCTGAAATCCTTGCTCTTCATCAGCAAGTGCTTCAAGTCCTCCTCACAGAAAGCAAGGTTATGTCATCTGTGTATCACATGTTAATAAGCCTTCTTCCAATCCTGATGCCACATTCTTCTTAATATATATATAATACAGCTTCTCTGATTATTTGCTCAGCATACATATTGAATAAGTATGGCAAAAAGATACAATCCTGTCACACACCTTTACTGATTTTAAACCATCTGTCTTAATTGAGTTTGTAATGTTCTCTGTCTTATAGGAAGGTTATTCACAGTCCTTGACTATGGTCCGAGTGGCTTTCTCAACGGCTAAATCCTTGGAGGGACCTTACAAATGAATTTTGGGCATCCACTCTCATCCATAGGCGTCTGAAAACCAGGTGTTCACAATTTAAGCTCAAATACCATCACCTCCTTTGGTTTGGATTTTATTATTTAAAACTCTTGGATCACACAGGCTGGTGTACTTATTCCATCTGGAATTAGTTGACACCTCACCTAGATGGCCATTGCCATTTGAAGACAAGCCTATAAGACCCCAGATGATATTCTTTTTCTTTTTTTTTAAATTAAATAATCATTTTATTAGGGGCTCATACAACTCATCACAATCCATACATACGTCATTTGTGTCCAGCACATTAGTACATATGTTGACTTCATCATTCTCACAACACCTGCTTTCCACCCGAGCCCTTGGTGTCAGCTCATTTTACCCCTCCCTCCCTGCTCCCCCTCCCCCTGAACCCTTGATAATTTATAAAATTTTATTTTATCATATCTTACTCCATCCAACGTCTCCCTCACCCACTTCTCTGCTGTCCATCCCCCAGGGAGGAGGCCATATGTAGACCTTGTCATCTGTTCCCCCTTTCTCCCTCACCTTCCCTCCA
>NW_022111327.1:145677-216904 GCF_000313985.2 Echinops telfairi
AGCCAAGCATCATCCGCTTTCTTCACCACATTTTCTTGTGCACCCATTGTCTTCAGCGATCATGCCAGGCAGGTGAGCATCTCAGACTGCCAAATTGTTAGAACAAAGTGTTCTTGTGTTGGGGGAGTACTTGTGCAGGGGCCCACTGTCCATCTGTTTTCTTGATGGATATTCTTCTTCATAGCTACTCATTGTCTGTTTTTTTCATTACACTTTGCTGTAGCACCCATATATTCAGTGATCTCTTTGTGATGGTAAACATTGAACAAGGCCATGTTGTAAGAAATAATTGTTCATAGATTGAGGCTAGAATCAAGTGCGAGCCAACACTGTTCACATAGATCTCTGGTTCACTCTAGAGGCCACATTATTGTATGAGGCCTCATTATTATATGATATAGAACGTTGTCAATCATCTTCCTGGGGCATAAGGTAATTCTATTGATAGTGTCATTAATTTATCCATTGGCATAGAATTTAACACACTGTTGAGAAAACTATGCAATTATAGGCCAGCTAGATCAAATTACATGAACTGTTAATTTTTACATATAAAACTCTTAAGTGACACAAAATTTCCAATAACATTCATTCACAAAGGCAGATTAGTATACCTAACGCAAGGTGGGCATTGAAATAGTAAACCTACTGTGGTCCTGGGTCACCTTGCATTGGGCACTGTGAAACTAAAGAATCTAAACCCACGTCTAATGACTGCCAATTCCATAACTTTGGGATAGCAGTCATCTGCTTCTTCTCCTCACAATAGGGAGATTCAGCCTAAGTCCCAGGGCTACAGGTGAGTTTGAGGCAAAGCCCAGCTTACTTAGTGGGTTTCCACATCAAGTCCTTCTAGTGTGGCCTAGGCAGGGTGTTGTGCACCTTGGATGGACAGAGTCTAAGGTCCCAGTAGTTTATAGAACCCAGTCTGGGTCACCAAGGGTTGGATAGAAACTAGGGATCTATGTAAGTATTGTTAAGCTTTTTTTTTTCCTGATGGGGGCTTGCTCCTTCCTGTTTACCCACCAACATAAATGTAGACATTTTTTCCATAACTTATATGCTCCCCTCCCTCTGTCTTGACATTATTTTCCAGTAAGATTGGCTATTCACTTTTGAAGGAGTGCCTGTTGATTCTCGCCACGTTATATAGCAACAAACGAATGGCCTTTCCCCTTTTCCCCCTTCTCAAAGGAGTGACCTCAGCAGAAGTGAGGTCTCCTCTGTGTAAGTGGTTCTTAAGATGCCCATATAAGTATGGTTATATATGTTTCATGGAGGCCAGGCAACCATTATACCTCTTTGTTTGGGAGACCAGATTAGAAGTTTCCTTGCTCTGAGAGCAGAAACCTGCCTTGATCTTGGTGTTTATCCTGGTAGTAGTGGGATTCATATGAAATTTATTCTTTTGTGATTGGCAGATAGGAGGTCAGCTGAATTGAGCTTGGATGTTGGTCCGGTATACAATAAGACATAGTTCTTGCTTTCAAGGAGTTCACAGCCAAATGATACTGAATAAGGCTGATCTCAAGGAGTCCTTAGTGGTGCAATGTCATCCTATTTGGGAAGTTGAATACACCTGCAACTGTGGGATACATTTTAAACCCCAAATTTAGCTTTGTCCCTTTAAACTCATCCAAGAAAACATTTTTTGAATCATTTTCCCATGCGTGGGATCCCCCTTTTTGCCTCCTGCTATCCTTGCTTTGATACTGCTGATCCTCCTAGTTCTGCCATTGTTGTATTTAAAATATGTATTTCTATTTGAGCTCATAGATTTTGGTGATCTTTCCTAGAGTCTCTTCTTGGCGCATTAGACCCAGCTTGTCATCGCATTCACAGACACATTTGATCCTTAGAATGTGGCATCCCTTTGGTATTTTGAGTGAGAGTGTTCCCTGACCTCCTGAAAAGAAAACGGACTCAGAGATGATCTATGTGAAAGCACTCCAGAGATGTAAGCTATTATTCTGACTTCATTCTTTTTAACAAGCAACTCAAGATGCAAATGAAGCTACAAAGGGACTATAAAACCAAAAATGGTCGGAATGCTGTTTTTTCCCTCACTTTTCTAATGGTGCCACCATTTCCCCCAAAAGCAAATAGCATCTCTCTTGTGTCATAAATTCATATATCTCTGGAAACCATGATGAAAACCAATAGGGAAATTTCCAAAGAGAAGGGGAATTCAGGGATTTCTGTTCAAGAGCATAGTTTGAATTTTATATTTCCATCTGTCTGACCTCACTTCCAGCTAAAATCACTTCACACCCCAAAATCAATGTCTGAACATAATTATCTGAGCAGATTTAAAGTGGCTGTTACCAGTATTTTAAGTGTCGAGGTTGAAGCTAGAGGTGCTTTCTGTTTGGGAACAACATTGATATCCAGTGAGCTTGATGTGTAAAAGAGCTCTGTTAGTCTCAGGGGTGAGGGAAACAGCTTTCTTTGAACTCTTATATACTAGGTACTCTATTATTAAGCCAGGAAACTTAGAAGTCATCAAAAATGAAATGTAAATATCACATAATATATCAAATAAATATCATTCTTCTAAGCATTAATGAGCTGAAATGAAGTGGCATTGGGGCATTGGTCTTTTTAAATTGGATGATCATATGGTCTGCTATGAGAAATTGAAGGGATATGGCATTACATTCATCTTCATAAAGAGTATTTCAAGATCTATCCTGAAATACACTGTTGTCTCAAAAACTCATTGCGATCAAGGCAATTCTGACTCATAGTAACCTTATCTGACTAAGTAGAACTGCCCCTAGTGGTTTCCCAGGCTGTGAATCTTCTCAGGTGCAGAAAGCCTCATCCTTCTTCAGTCAAGTGGTTGGTAGGTTTGAACTGTGAACTTTGGGGTTAAAAGTCTAATTCATAACTCCCTATACTACCAGAGCTTCTATAATATTTTCAGTGATAGTATAATAATCATAGTCTATAAGGAGGATCCATTAATCCAACTATGATTCAAATTTATACATCAATAACCACGATGAAGAGATTGAAGATTTTTACAACTTTGAAGTCTGATATTGAACAAATATGCAATCAAGATGTCTTAATAATTATTATTTATTGGAATGCAAATGTTGAAAACAAATAAGGACCAGCAGTTGGAAGATAGCGCCTTGATGATAGAAATGACACTGGAATTTTATAAGACCAATGACTTGTTGATCTACATGAACAGCAACTGCATTCATGAAAAGGAGATCTGGTAATGCTGTGGGACAGGCAGTTGGTTACTACAGGAGAAATGTAAGCCTACCTGCTCCTGTATCCCAAGCTTTAATGTCTTGAAACCTCTAAGGAGCAGTCCTACTCTGCCCTGTAGGGTCGATATGAGCCCAGAATCAACTCAATGGCAATGGGCTTATGGTGCTGGAATACACATGGACCTTACTGGATGGAGTAAACCAATACAGGAATCAAACTGACTATATCTATGGAAGGAGACAACAGATAATTTCATTTATGTCAGAACAAGGCCAGGGGTTGACTGTGGAACAGTCCATCAATTATTCACATGCAAGTTCAAGTTGAAGCTGAAAGAAATGGAAACAACTCTGTTAGAGCCAAAGTGTGAGCATATATCAGCTGAAATTAAACACCATCTCAGGAATAGATTTAAGGTATTGAACACTAATGACACCAAACTAGTTCTTGGATGGCATCAAAGGTATCATACATGCATAAACAAAAGGTCATTAGAAAGACAAGAAACATAGGACAAAAATGGATGTCAGAAGAGACTCTGAAACTTGATCTTGGTAGTGAACAGAAGAAATGATAAAGTTTCTCAATAAAGAGCTGAATAGAAAATTTCAAAGCAGGGTTCAAGAAGTCAAATTAAATATTAGAAATAAATGTACAAAATGTGGAGCTAGAAAATAAAAAAGACAGAAGACACTTGGAATGGCTCAAAGTGAAATAACCGAAGGGAAATTTAAACCTTAATCTCTAATACTGAAGGATTTATCCTATACATAAAATATTAAATACTGCAGGAAGCATCCAAAATATGCAAGAATCACTACCAAAATAATTTCTCCATGTTCAATGATTTCTCAAGGTAGCATATGATCAAGATCTGGTGATACAAACTGCAATGTAGGTATTATCAAAAAACAAAGCTCCAAAAATTGACAAAATACCAATTGAGATGTTTTAAAAAATAGATACAACAATGGAAATGCTCACTTGCCTATGCCAAGAAGTTTGTAAGACAGATACATGGCCAACCAAAAGGAAGCGTTCCAGGTGTGTGCCCGTTCCAAAACCAGGTGATCCAACAGAATGCAGCAATTATCTAACAATATCATTAATACCATATGAAAATAAAATTTTACTGAAGATAGTTTGAAAAACGGTTGCAGCAGTGTGTTGACAAGGAGCTCTCAGAAATTCAGGCTGGATTCAGAAGAGGACTTAGAATGAAGGATATGCTTGCTGATTGATATCAGATAGATTTGCCTGAAAGCAGAGAATAACAGAAAGATGTTTACCTTTGTTTTATTAATTATACAAAAACATTCAATTGGGTGTATCCTAACCAACTATGGATAACATTGTGAATTGTAAGTATTCTAGAACACTGAATTGTGCTCAGATGGAACCGATACATAGACCTAGAGGCAGTTGTTTGAACAGATCAAAGGAATACTGCATGTTTTAAATATCAGGAATCATGTATATCAGAATTTAATCCATACATTATACTCATTCAAACTGCATGCTGAGCAAATAGTCTGAGAAGCTACACTGAAACTAGCTACACGAAGACAATTAGAGTGTCAGGATTGGAATTAAAATAATGAGTATTTCATTAACAACCTGTGATATGCAGATGACACAATATTACCTGCTGAAAGTTAAGAGGATTTACTAATGATGATTGATTATGCTTCAGTATGGATTACACTTCAACAAATAAAACAAAATTCTCTGGTCCATCAACTAGACCAATAAATAGCAATTAGAACAATAAACAATACCATGATAAGGGAGAAAAGATTGATATTATTATGGATTTAATTTTCCTTGGATCTACAATCAGTGCTCATGGAAGTAGTACCCAAAAATTCAAATGATGCATTGAATTGGGAAAATCTGCTACACAAGGTCTCTTTAAAGATTAAAAAAAAGAAGAAGAAAGAAACATAGATTTCACATTGAAAACTAAGGTGCGCCTGGCCCAAGCCTTGACATTTTTTGATCACCTCATATTCATTTGAAACCTGGACAGTGAATATGGAAGACCAAAGAAAATTAATGCCATTGAATTATAGTGTTAGTTAAGAATATTGACAATCAGAAGAATGAAAAACACCTGTCTTGGGAGATGTATAGCCAGAATGCTCCTTAGAAGTGAGGATGTTGACACTTTATATCACGTAGTTTGCGCATGTTGTTCAGAGGGAACTTACAACAATGTATTATGGATTTTACATATGTTATTTCCTTTAACCCTCATATTAATCTTTTCACTCCCTACTTAAATATCACAAAACTGAAGCTCAGAGAGATAGAGTAACATGTCCAAAGGCACATAATTTGTAAGTAACAAATCAAGAATTGACTCGGATGTATTTGTTTCAGAGCCCATGTGCATTTTTCATTAGGTGATTGCTTCTAAAATTTGGTCATTTGGCCCTTCTCTCCTTTTCCTGTGGAGTCATAAACAATACCCTCCCCGTGGGTGTATTAGTTCCCTGTTCCCCATCACCCTCACCGCCCTCCTCCAAGGGCCAAGCCTTGAAGGCAATATAACAGGGAGGATGATGGGGCCGGGCCCAAGCTGAACTATATTGACCTCCTCCCTAGAAGAAGACAATACAGATGACAGCACTGAAGACATAGCCCGGGGAGAGAGGCATGCTTACCACATGGGAGCAAACTAAGAATGGGTGGGGGCAGGGGGAAGAGAGAGAGAGAGAGAGAGACAACCTTAACTAGGCCCACCAAGCCCCGATGACATCCCTGCTATGAGCAGCCGATGCACAGAGAGGACCTTAGGGCCAACCCCACCACAAGGCATGACATTCCCTCACTAACCCATAGGGTCAGCAGTGGAGACACTGTGGGGAAAGTGTGCCTGGTTTGCCCCATGCACAGTGGAGTGAAATGCCAAGAGAGTAAAACAGGGCAGCAGGAGGAGCAAAGTAACCAAGTCCCTGAGGAATCCTGAAAATAGACTTCTGACTCGGGGGACAGGGCTGGGCACCTCCTCAGGCTTGATTGGAAAACATGTGTAAGGGATAGCAGACAGAACTATCTATTGGATTTATTTTTCTTGTTTTGTTTGTTCGTTTTATTCAGTGTTTCTGTTTCTTTTGCCCTATGTCTATCTATATAAGATAGGCAGGACAAACAATCCCGAGGAGAAAACAACAGGACCAGAGGTTCTGGGGGGATATGGGAGAGAAGGGGGGATGGGGAGGGGAAGTGGGGAGCCAACGAACTCAGAGCTAAGGGAGCAACAGGAGATCTAAAATTGATGCCTGAGGTGTGTGTGTGTAATGCCTGGTGGGATTTAATCAAGTGCAATGTATGCAAGAGGAATTACTGAGAGCCAAATGAAGGGTAAGCATGATAATGAAATAGGAAGAAGGTGAAAGGAAATAGAGGAAAGAAATAGGAGGGAAAAGCTATTTATAGAGGTATAGCTATAGACATGTATATATGTAAATATATTAATTAATAATGAAAGGGATAGAGGCCAATGTACATATATTTATGTTAAGTAATAAGATAGCAGATGGACTTTGGGCCTCTACTCAAGACCTCCCTTAACACAAGAACACTTTGTTCTAATAATCTGGCACACTTTGACACCCACCTTCCCAACACAATCGGTGAAGACAAAATGAGTGGATAAGTAAATGTGGTGAAAAGAGCAGATTGTGCCTGGCTATCAAAAGATATAGCATCTGGGGTCTTCAAGGCTTGGAGTTAATCAAGCCGCCATCTAGCAGGGAAGCAAATATGCCCACATAGAAGAAGCACACCAGCCTGTGTTATCATGAGGTGTCAATGGGATCAGGTATCAGGTATCAAAAGATCCAAAGCAAACAACTATATTGATGCAAATGAGGGGGGTTAGAGTGGAGACCCAAAACCCATCTGTAGATAATTTTATATCCCCCCGACAGAAGGGTTATAATGAAGGGATGATTCAACCAAGGGGTAAAATCACACATCATTCCTCTAGATTCTGAATGCTCCCCATCCCATAACATGACCCAGTTCTACCTAACAAATCGGGCTAGACCAGAGAACAAACATTAGTACAGACAAGAGCTCTCAACACATGGAATGCAGGACAGATAAACCCTCCAGGAACAGTAGTGGGAGTAGTGATTTCATGAGGGTAGGAGTATGGTCAGGGAGGGGAAGGGAGAGCAAGGGGGAACCCATCACAAGGTTGGATATATAGCCTCCCCCCAAGTGGGCAAATAACAAATGTGGGTGAAGGGAGACAATGGGCAGTGCAGGATATGAAATAATAACCATATATAATTGATCAAGGATTCACGAGGGTGGGGAGGGAGGGGAAAAAAGGAGCTGATATCAAGGGTTCAAGTAGAAAATGTTTTGGAAATGATGATGGCAACATATGTATAAATATGCTTGATACAATTGATGTTTAATAAGAGCTGTAAGAGCCCCCAATAAAATGATTTAACATAAAATAAAATTTGGTCATTTGTAACTTATGTACCACTTTTAAAAGCAGTTAAAGTGTGTACTTGCTAATTAAATAGTCAACGGTTTAAGACTACCCTGAGGCACCTTGGAAGAAAGGCCTGGTCCTCTACTTTCAGAACACTAGCCACTGACAATCCTGGGGAATGTAGTTCTACGACACACATGGATTTGCCATGAGTTAGATTCAACTTGATGGAAACTGGTTTTTGATTTCTATCAACTTACCTGACCCCCCCACCTTTTTTTTATCATAATATACTCCTATATTAGTATTGCAGCCTTTCCTTAGGTAAGAATATACTTAAAATCATGGTGGTGGTATGTGAGTATGTGTATGTATGTATTATTCTTCTATTGTTGTATTTAGGTGCCATAGTCACAACCGACTGCCCTTGAGTTGAGTTGAAGCTGAACTATAGTGACCCCTCCAGGACAAGGTAGAACTGCGCCCTGTGTTTCCAAGCCTGTAACTCATCAGGAGTAGAAAACCCTATCTTTCTCCCATGGCGAGCCTGATGGTTTCAAACTGCTAACCATGAGGTTAGCAGCGCAATGCATAACCGCTGTGCCACCAAGGCTCCTCAGGTGTCATAGAGTCAGTTCCCACTCCCGATGTGACATCAACACTATTCTTTGGATCTATTAGTGTAGGAATAAATGGTGTTGGGGAAGAACAAATAAGTCTGTCTTGGAAGAAACAGAGTCGTAATTCTCCTTATAAGCAAGGATGTTGAGACTTTGTCTCATGTATTTTTGGACATGCTATCAGGAGAGAACAGATCTTGGAAAAGGGCATTTTGCGTGGCAAAGTAGAGAGCCGCTGAAAAGTAAGAAGACTGTCAATGGGGTGGACTGACATATGGCTGCAACAATTGGGTCAGAAATAACAATTGTGAGGATGGCACAGGACTGGGCAGGGTTTTGTTCCGTGGTATATAGGGTCACTATGAGTTGGAACTACTTTGATGGCACCTAACAACAACACAACACAAAAGGAAGGCAAGTAGGTGCTTGAGTCACTCTGCATCTCTACCAGTCGACTCCCCACAAAGCAAAGACCAGTTGCCATCAAGCCTATACCAACTCATGGGGACGCCGTAGCAGAGTAGCACTATGCTCCACAGGGTCTTCAAGGCTGTGGCGTTTAGGAAGCAGATCTAAAACCTTTCTTCTCTGGCATTTATAGGTGGTCTCAAACCTCTAACCTTGTGGTTAGAAGCTGAGCACTTAACATTTTACACTACTCAGGGACTATAACCTATCCCAGAGCCAACCACAAATTAGAATCATCATCATCAACAACTGCAAAGAAAGTATCAACTGAATATATCTTAAATCCTCAGGCTTTTGGTTAACACAGCTTTATTTGTAGATAAGAAGAAAATTAGTTCATATTATAATCAATTACCTCCCCCAAATTTTCATCTCCTTGCACTAAGCAATGCTATTTGTAAGGCATATTGATGTCATTGGACAAGTTTGAACCTAGCCTCAGGATCTGCCCAGCTGCCCTGTGGCCATATTGTTGCCATATCTTACAGGATTCGGAAGTTCTGTTATAATCTGTCATTGGAATGCAGAGTGTCATTTAGGAAGGAAAATAATCTACTTTGATAAAATAGAGTTCAGTAGAGTGTATGTGTGTATCACTAATCCTGTCTTGATTTTTGTTTCCTTTTCTGATGATCAGTCTTTGTCAGTTGATCTCATCAATGCACACTTAGCTGCGAGGCAACTTTATGACATATCACTGAGCTCCTTCCTTTTATTTTTCTAAACATGATTTTTAAAAAGAAATTATGGAGTTGCTATGATATACCACTCAGAGTCTTAAGGGTCTTCATGTTAAGTGAATGATTGATATAAAACAAAACAACTTCAATATTAAATTACTAGCAAAGGGTGCTTAGACTAGTATAGCACTGATGCCTCTAACTACTCTCTGCTTTCACCCTACTCCCTAAGTGCCCCCGTTGAAGCTCAAAAGTCATCACCAACCTATATGACCATTCAGTTTTCCTGTGCCTCTCTCCTAGCTTTGGGTCTCTAGAGATTACCTTTAGCTTCAAAATTCATGGTGCATAGACCTATCCTCCCTCTACTCTGGGTTTCCATCTAACTTCTATTTTGGATCTCTTTCCTGAGTATCATATTAACCACTATGATCTACTGCCCTAACCCGTCTTACTCTAGCATTTAGAAATCCATTCTGGACACCCCTAATGGACACAGTATTACAACTCAGGATACAATTGACCATTATTCTGTTAAATGTTGCAGCTATACTACATTGGCAAGGGCCAATATCTAGAACCATATCTAAACACTGGATGGTACAAGCACTAGAAGGGTGGAGTTGCGAGTGGAAATGCAGCTGGCAGGCCCAGTTTACTAAGTAGACTATTCAAATCATTGGTGGCAGGAGCTAATGTAGCCTAAGAATATACCTTCAGTTCAGACCTCTTTTTCTGAAATTAATTCCTGTATATTCACCCCCACAGCTACATAATCACTTCATCTCAAACTCAGCATTCCACATTGTACTTTTGTCCTAGCCTTTTAGTGTTCCCTGTATCTGTTAAGGGCTTCATGCTCTACGTAAGTGAGGCTTTACTTTTTGTCCCTTCCACCTACATGGAATCTGCCACCAACTTGTCAATTTTCTGTCTCAATTAAAAAAAACTCAATTTCTGTGCCCTCCCCTCTTGGTTTCCATCTTTATTGCTATTATTGTAGATCAAAACACAAACTTCTTTCACCTGGACAAATATGCAGTAGCTTTCTAACTGGTCCTATTACCCCCATTCATGCTTCCCTTTAACCATTCTCTTTACATTGGCCAGAGTAAATCAATTTTGTTATTTTCATTCCCCACCCCCCTTCAGACTAAGATCTTGCAATTGCTGCTGCTATTGCCCTTGAAATAAAGACCAGAATTCTTATGGTCTGAAAGAAGCTCCTTGCATAGCACCTTTCCCACCCACTCATTGTTGGTACAAAGTTTCCTGCCTAGCTTTCAGTAAAGGCTACTGGCACTCCAGCTTAATTGGGTTTTTAATTAAGAATTCTACCAAAATCAATATGAAACCAAGTTGCAAGTCAACGTAAGAATCTGTCTGCTTAAGGTGATTGATGGAGATAACTGGAGTGATGAAGCTGAGTTAGCTGTATTATTAAATTATTTGTCATGAGATTAATTACTACCAGACGCCAAGTCACAACACTACTTACTATGTGACATTCACATTGAGATTTTTACCTTCGCCCCCATTAAAGCTATGCTCAGCTGCTTTTATTCTCACTACAGCTTGATGAGGTGGATGGAGTAGGTCTTGTGTCCCTTACTTACAAATAAAAAAAATCGAAGTCCAGAGTTGTAAAATGAATGTATCAACATCATATGGCAAGTTAGGGAGTAGATCTTAGAAGAAGAACTCATCTCAATCCAAAAGCACTCAGAAATAATAATAATAATAGCTGATACTACTTATAAAGCTATTATTATATGCCAGATACTATGCTCAGTTAAATGATTTTCATGGACTTTCTCATTTAATCCTCACAACCACTTTATAACTAAGTGAGGTTTAGAGATGCATAGTAACTCAATGTCATGAAGATCTAGAGAAGAGGAAATGTAAGCCATCCATGCATTACGTCCTTTCTCTTGGATCTTACTCTCTTCCTCTTGGCCCCAGGAAGGCCTCAGATAGGTGTAGCCTTTCCATAAGAACCAACCTGTATCTATTGGATCAATAATCTGGGGGAGGGGTCAAGCAATTTGTGCTATAGATCCAGAGAATTCAGAGGCCCAGTCAGGCTTAAGAACAACTGCTCTGGAATGCTCTGATGGACCAAGTCATGCATTCATATCACCATCAGTTTATCCATTCCGGAATCCTTGCCTGTTGCCTGCTCTGAATTTTAGTGACTGCCTAGCCCTTGTATCAATCATCTGGTTACTTTCCAATGATACTGTGTCTATGGCTGTCCAGAGTAACAAAATGATACTCAGACTCTTTTTTCTGTGATGCCAGTAGAGTCAATTTAGAGGGAAAACCCAACCCAACCCTGGACTGTACAAAATAAAATCACAAATATAGCATGTGGTTGTTGTTAGGTATCATTGAGTTGGTTCCAACTCACAGCAACCCAATGTACAACAGAAAGAAACATTCCCAAAATTTCTGTTATGTTTGAGCCCATTATTACAGCCATTGTATCAATCCATATCACTGAAGGTATTCTTTTTTGATAACCTTCTACTTTACCAAGAATGATGTCCTTGTCTAGGAATTGATCTCTCCTGAGAATATGTCCAAAATGGTGAGATGAAGTCTCACCATTCTCACTTCTAAGGAGCATTGTGGCTCTACTTCTTCCAAGACAGATTTGTTTGTTCTTTCGGCAGTCATTGGTACTTTCAAAATATAGCACAGTATGTAAAAATCTTAGTTTGGTGGAAACAGACATATTTTACCTAGCTCTCTACCTTCGACTCAAACGTTCAATTCTTCATCTACAAAAGGGAGATAATAGTAAAGATCAAACAGGGTGTTGTAAGGACTTAAAAAAATGCATGTAAGGTCCACAATTGCTATTGTAGTTACCGTATATACTTGGGTATAAGCTGAGCTTTTCCAGCACCCTTTTTATGCAGTTGGTGCCTCAGCTGATATTTGGGCTGGCTTATACTCGAGTATATATGGTAGGTACAATTGAGTCCACTTTGATTCATAGTGTGCCCATGTGGATAGAACTACCCACAGGGTTTTCTTGGCAATCAATCTTTCCAGGAGTAGATCGCCAGGTTTTTCTCTCACAGAGCCTTTTGATTAGCAACCAAGCATGTAACTATTTTCACCATATTTAACAGCTCCATAATTTTGCTGTTATTGTTGGACTGCACCTCCCAGCTCACTTTCAGTTGTCATGGCATTGCATAGTAGTACTATAACATTGGAAAATGGGTTCTTACTAGTTGGTTTACCACTGACAATATTTTATCTCTTCCTTTGGGGAAGGCAGCTGGCACATGCACTACTGAAGCTCATTCGGAGGCTATAGGCTAGAGAGGTGTTACAGCAGAGTGGTTGAATGCATGGGCTCTGGAGTCACACTGCTTATGTCACTAGTTGTGTGGTCCAGCACAAATTGCTTATCTGTCTCATTTTTTCTCCACGTGTAAATGAAAACAATAACAGTCTATTTTCTTTATCGGAGTCAGTTTTTTGTTGTACAGAGGGTTGCCTGGAGTTGGAACCACCATGACAGCATCTAATGATAAACTGTAGTGAAGGAACCCTAGTGGCACAGGGGGGTAGGCATGGAGCTGCTAACGACAGGTCGGCAGTTCTAACCCACCAGCTGCTCAGAGGGAGCAAGATGAGTTTGTCTACTCCTATAAAGATTTAAAATCTCAGAAATCCAAAGGGACAGTTCTACTCTGTCCTATGAGGTCATTATGAGTTGTCTCCCAGGCAGTGCAGCAACAACCTGCATTGAAGTAAAATTACTTACTTATAACTCGTCTGTTCATGTCTTTGTAACGCCCACCAAATGATTCGGTGGACCTATGTAAATAGGGTCTGTGAAACAATAGTAGAGGGGGCAATTGCTCAGTTTTGATATGTTCCTGCATGAGCCTCCTCAGAAGCAGGGGAAGAGGAATGCCACCATCTTCAAGAAAGAACAGCTACCAGCAGAGTGTGTGTGAAATTCATGTCGAAGGCAGAAGAGGCCCCAGAAGCTGCATCACCGAGACTTTGAGGCAGAGTAGAGAAGCCAGCACCAAGACCATGAGGTAGAGCAGTAGGTGGGCTTCCTGACCCATGGAGGCGAAGGTCAAGGGACCATGTGGCTCAGAGGCCTAGGACCAGAGAGACAGAGCTGTCAGCATGGTTGAAAAGAGGTGCTGCAGACAAAAGAACTGTAGCCTTACAATTTTTTAACCTGCTGCTTTATCAAATAAGAGTCCCGTACTGTGAGTTTTGTCTATGAGTTCTATGTGGCCATTGCAACAAACTATTGAACCCAGCAGAGGAGTAGAGTGTTGTAGGTGAGAGAGTTGGTGTGAGAATCAGGTAAAGAAGAGGGGAGGGTGGACACAGCTTTGATTTCTGCCTTATGAAAATCAAATTTGGGCTGTTGTGAACTTGATTTCTCCTCTCACCCGAAGCTGCAGGAGGTCAGATGTGCCTCCCATGCCATTTCCTCACTTTCCTATTGTAGGACTTTATTTAGTACATAAGGAGCCCTGCTGGCATAGTGGTTAAGTGCTTGGTGACTAACCAAAGATTGGTGGTTCGAACGCACCCAGCAGCTTCTGTGGAGATTTGTTAATCTTGTAAAAATGATACTATCTACTCCTGTAAGAATCATAGCTTTCACTTTCATAGTAGGCAAAGGAAGTTCATTAAGCCTTTACTGGAAATTAATCTGCATTTCTATAAATAATAAAATCGAAATCAACTGCCATTGATGTAGTTCTAACTCATTGCAACTCTATAGGGCAGAGTAGAACTGCTTCTTGGGGTTTCTGAGACTGTGAATCTTTGTGGAAACAGACAGCCTCATCTTTCCCCATTGGAGTAGCTGGTGAATTTGAACCACTGACCTTGCAGTTCCCAGTCCAACGCATAACCATAATGGCTCCTTTTTGCCTCTCTCCAGGTAATAATTATTACATTGCTGTAAATTAGCTCCCATAGAATCAGAATCAGACAGGTATTCTCTAGACAAGGACGGGATAATGCCCCCTTTTTTTTTTTTCCTGTAGAGGGCCTAGATAATCAACACTTTAGATTTCGAGGGCCACGTGGTTTCTGTCCCAACTAATCAATGTTGGCCATTGTAACTCCATAGAAACAATACATAAACTAATGAATCAGCTTTAAAAAAATGAGTACAGCCTAGAAAACCCTCTGGGGTGGTTCCATTCTGTCACGTGGGGTCAGTATGAATTTCAAGTGAGTTGAAGACACCTACAGCTACAAAAAGAAATTGGTATATTTAAAGTGCTTGCCAAAGTGTATGAAGCATCTTATTTTGAAACTCTTGCTAATCATCACAGGCACAGCGTTTACAGAAGAAGATCTTGTGAGGATGCAGGGAGGACACTTGCACAAACACTGAACACCAGCGCCAGTATTGAAGGTCCAGCAATGAGTGAACACCTGAATGAAACACATGTGTGCTTTGGCACTGTGTACCTCCTGTTTACTGCATACTTTGCTTTGATCAGATGTTTAGAAAAAACAATAAAGAAATAAGGAGCCTTAATCAATCGACTTCCAGCTTAATGCTAGAGTCAGTGAGAATCCATACAAAGAAGAAAAGTTCCCTGCCCTCAAGGAAACTAGAGTCTGGCTGGACAGATGAGAATAAGAGAACTGAACATTACAGAAGAGCTCAAGAGAGTATCACGTGCTAAATGGTGTGGCAGAGATGACAAGTGCTGTAAGAATTCAGAGCAGCGGGTGGGAGGGAGGCTGGAGAGAGGAAAGGCTTCATAGAGCTAATGTTTTGTTCTGAGCTTTGAAGGATGGGGAAGATCTGACTGGGCAGAGGGAAGGGTAAATGCAGAGGTGCTTGTCAGATTCCAAAAGGACTCATTAAACATTCTTTTAAATAGTTGACACCCTTGGGATAATGAATCTTGGACTCATTTTACGAAGTTCTGTTTATATACAAACATGTAGAATCCCACTCTATTGGACTCTGTTCATTTTACTACTATGTAGCTGTGTCTCTTGTTCACATTTCTTCTATTCTCAAGGCCTCCATTTAAAGTGAGAGGAGTGGACTTCAAGTGACCTCTATGATCCATTTCTTCTCTGAACTCATCCATACTAATAGCTAATGTGTGAATGCTTATTCTGGGCCAATGCTGTAAACTTGGTGCACTTATTAATTTACCAACAACCCTTATGGTGTGACTACTGTTCTATCCCCTAAGGCACAGAGAGGCTAAGTTACATGTTCAAGGTCTGTCCTGAAAGGAGTTAATAAACATGCACCAGTAGTACCACCTGACCCAGAATGAGCATATGGATGGTTTTTGGGGGCATTTTTGCTTTGCTGTGGGATCTGGGAATGGTATCTACAAGCAAAGAAGTAGCTGGAGTCTCCCAGCTCAGAGACCACATGAGGGAATAGGCATAGGGAAAGTCAGTTCGATATTCCATATCATATTCACAAAGAGCAGTCTTGTTGGCTACCAACCTTGTCTCTGCAGAGATTGGCTCAGGACAGCTTAGCCACCTCTTGGCTAAATTACCATAAACAGTCTTTGGGATGTGTCTCCTGTCAGGGCTGCCCAGTTAGTAAGTGGCAGAATTGGAATTAAACTCTAACAGTGTGGCACCAGAACTCATACCTTTTAACCAATGAACTGGAACAAACAAAATCCCTCATTGTCATTGAGTTGTTTTCAACTCCTAGTGACCTCATAGGGCAGAGTAGAACTACCCCTGTGGGTTTATGAAACTATAAGTCTTTATCAGAGTAGATAGCCTCATATTTCTCCCTGGGAGAAACTGGTGGGTTTGAACTGTTAACCTTGCAGTTAACCTTGCAGTTAACAGTTCAACGCATAACTCGCTGTGCCATCAGGGATCCTTACCAATGAATGTGAAAAGAAACAAACAAACCAAAAAACCCTAAATGTACTGCTATTGAATCGACTCATAGTTACCCATAAGAGAGAGTAGAACTGCCCCTGTGAGTTTCTGTGACTGAAACTGTTTATGGGAGTGGAAAGTCCTGTCTTTCTCCTACAGAGAGGCTGGTGGTTTCATACTGCTGACCTTGTGGTTAGCAGCCCAACAATTAAGCACTTTGCCAGCAGAGCTTTTTACATAGCACTAATTCTCACACTACTGTGAAGTGTATTGGCAGTATTATAGTAAAACCTAGGAAAGCCAGAAGTTGTTTCAAGTAGAAAGTTAGAGAAGTAAAATCCAAATATTTTCCACTAAAAAGAGCAATAAAAAATGTGGTGAGTTCTAACACCCACAAGGATAGCCCAATTCACAAAAACAGTAAGCAACAAATGTTGGAAGGGGTGTGTGTGATAAGGTGGGAACTCTCATTCACTGCTGGTGCTCTTGTAGATACGTAGAGTCACTGTGAAAAGTGAGTTGGCGATAGCTAAAACAGATGGAAATTGTGTTACCTTACGACCCAGCCATTCCACTACTAGGTATACCAAGAAGAAATAAGAAACAGGCCACGACCAGACATCTCTGCTCCATTGTTCATTGCTGCACAGTTCACAGCCACAAAGAATTGGAAACAGCCTAAATTACCATCGGTAGATGAATGATGCATACACATAATGGAGTTCTATGCGTAACTAGAAATAGTGATGAAATGATGAAACACCTCGTCTCATGGAAAGAGCTGGATGATTTTATGCTGAGTGAAGTTAGCCAAGCACAAGAGGACAAGTCCAATGAACTAAGTTCAAACAGCAGAAGGAGAATAGGGGGAAATGTCCATATTGCACAGTTCCTGGGCTGAGGACTAGATACTCTGGCAACAGCCAGGCCAAAAAACGTGATGCATATGTCTTCAAAAAGAAAGAAAGTAATAGAAAAGAAAAATATTAAAAAGATGCAGATAGCACCTGTGTGGAAAGATATCTTTTATCACCACCCCACCCTCATAAGCCTTTAAGGCCCACAGAGGGTCGGGAGAAGAAAAAAGATGGCAAGGGGGGAACAGGGCACTAATCCACCCAAGGGGAGGGTATTGTTTATGTCTCCATAGGAAAGGGAGAGAGAGAGTAGACCTCATTCCCATATGCCACGCCTTGGGGGTGATGTTCCTGCTCAGAGCAGCTTGTTCATAGAGAGAATTGCAGGGCTGGCTGGCCTCAGCTCAAGACATGACTTCCCTTTCCCAGATGACAGCGCTACAGAGGATAGCACTGAAGAAACAGTTCAGAGACTGGCTGGTCTGATCCACCCACATGGGAGCAAACCAACAGGGGAATGGAACCGACCAGCAATGGGAGCAAAGCCGCAAAGTCCCTGAGAAATTTCCATAGCAGATATTTGATTCAGGGGCAGTGCTTGGCACCTCATATGAACTGGTTGAGAGATATTCACAACGGGGGCACACTGAAAGTTTAAAGGTGCAATGGGATGGGGAGTGGGGCACTAGACCACTCCAGCCTTGATTGCCAAAGTGCAATGGGATATTGTAGAAGTCTCACCCCTCAGACTCGAATGCTGAGGACTAAAAGGGTCAAAGTGCTGTTAGGTCAGTGGGTCCTGGGTCATGGAATGCTGAAAGATAAGGGGATTGGACTGATGGATTATAACAGGGCCTGCATGCATGTTTGGACAACAGTTAGACTTGGAACTATATGTATGCCCCCCCCCACACACACACACAGGTGTCTGTCTATATAAGATAAGCAGGAAAAGCAATCACAAAGAAACAGCCATGGGACGATGGTTCTGGGCTGTCATAGGAGAGGTGAGCAAATAATAACAGAGACAGGGGAACAGCAAGGGATCTAAAATTGATGGTTAGGAGAAGGTAGCATTTGATCAATTGGTAGTGTTTGATCAATTGAAATGTATCTGAGAGGAATTACTGAGAGGTGAACAGTGGGTATACATGATAGTGGGCCAGGGGGAAAGAAAAAGAGGAAAGAATAAGAAAGTAAAACTTATATATAAAGGCATAGATATAGATATGTATATATGTAAATCTATAAAGATAGATGTATTTGTGTGTATGCAAATATAGCAAGGAAGCTGAACATTAGGCCTCTACTGAAATCTTACCTCAGAACAAGAGTGGTGTGTTTCAATAATATGGCATTGTATGATACTCACCTTCCCAAGATGATCATTGAAGACAAAACGGGTATACAAGCAAATGTGGTGAAGAAAGCTGATGGTACCTGACTATTAAAAGATATAGTGTCTGAGGTCTTGAAGTTAACAAACAGCTATCTAGCAGGGAAGTAACAAAGTCCACATGGAAGAAGCACACCAGCCTGATTATGAGGTGTTGACGGGAAAAGGTGTCAGAAATCCAAAACCAAGCAATCAGATTGGCATGAAGGAGCATACACAGGGTGGAGACCCAACACCCACCTGTAAGATAATTGGACAGTCTCTCACAGGAGGGCCACATATCCAGGGTGCAGTATTATGAAACTCTTAAATATCTTCTAGTTCTTTAATATTTCCTCCCCTTTGATAATATGGTCTTAGTTTCACCTCATTAATCTTGCGAGGCGTGTGTATGCTCATTTGTATAATTAAGGTCATTTGATACATGAAATCCAAGATAGATGTGTTAGGCAGGTTTCTCTAAAGAAATAAAACCAGGACACATTATTATACATACATATATAGGTTTATAAAGCGAGAAGGAATATACCAGCTAATTAGTCCACACAGCAATACAGAGGGCTCATTTGAACTCACTTTTGTGAAATAGTTAATATACTAGAAGTCCTTCAACTCACATAGACTGCGGGTCCAAGGTCAAAGAAGCAGATAGTGGAGTCTTCCCTCAGGCAAGGCAGGCAGAGTTTGCCTGCAGGCAGCAGACAGTAGTGTGGGTCAGCAACTGTCAGTAGTTTGGAAGCTTATCAAAGCAGGCCCTAATGGGATTTTGAATTCAAGCTAAGCGACAGGATCCACCAGCCTCAAGCTCAAGCAGTGTATGCACCAGGATCATGGCAAAAAAACAGTTCTTAAAGGTGCCTCTAGCTTTGGCAACATGACCAATGGCTTGGCTTGGTAGTGTAGCAACACAGGTTGAGGCAGAGAACTAACTAAAGAAGCAGCACCCCAGTCAGATCACCAGAGCAAGAGAGACAGGGGCAGGTCTTGCAGAGCCATTTATCTCTTTGCCCTCAACCTGATTAATCTTCGCCACTTTGTTCCTATTGACCAGGTTGGCCCAAAAAAACTCACAATAGATAAAAACTTCAGAGTTAGAATGGGAGTAATGACTCCCTGAAAGTACAGGAAGAGAGTTGGGGAAGGGGGACGTGATAGCAATGATGACTGTATAACGCCACTAGAGGGGAATGAATAACAGAATTGTAGGTGAACAAATACATTGGATGGTGTAAGATAAGACAGGGCAACACACACACACACACACACACACACACACATGTGTATATACATATACACATACACACACATATAGTTCCTGGGGAATAGGTTGGGGGAGGGAGGTGATAAAGGGGAGCTGATATCAAAGAGTTCAAGAAGAAGAAAACTGTTTTGAAAATGATGGTGGCAATAACTGTACAATTATGCTTGATCTAATTGAATTATGGAATGTTATAATATCTGTAAGAGCTCCAAAATAAATGATATTTTAAAAAATGTAGTGAGTGCACCCTGTCAAAGGTCAAGACTTGGAAAAACAAGGCAGTCTCATTGTGTTCTGGTTCACACAAGTTTCGCTGGATTACATAGAGAAAGCAGGTCAACTTTCTAACCAATCAAAACCTGAGCTTGAATCCTGGCTCTACCACTAATCAGTTGTGAGACTTTGGGGAAGTTGTTTAATTTCTCTCAGTTTCAG
This sequence comes from Echinops telfairi, assembly GCF_000313985.2. Classification (NCBI taxonomy): domain Eukaryota; kingdom Metazoa; phylum Chordata; class Mammalia; order Afrosoricida; family Tenrecidae; genus Echinops; species Echinops telfairi. Next base: position 165,967 of record NW_022111327.1, read on the forward strand.
TTTCCCAAGAAACAAAGAATCCCCCTTTCACAGGTCTACCCCAAGGAGCAAATGAGATAATCATGGTAAAATCGCCAGAACTGTTCTTGACATACAAAACCCAACCAAACCTATTGCCCTGGAGAGAGAGTCCATTCTGATTCCGGGGACCCCATATGGGATGGCTGTTCCCATTGATGGTGCTGTTCCGAGGACTAGTTTGACTTCCAGACAAGCTCAATTCTGAGACAATCCACAAGATGTCGCCCTTTCAATAGAAAGTTTTATTGCACTGTAGTATATGCATATCTGAATTTTTGAAAAATGACTTTCACATCCATGCCTGCCTGTGAAAAAACATATATTGAACCATGTGCCCAGGAGGAAACCATAGTTGGCTTTACAACCAGTGCACATATGGCTCACAAGGCAGCTCTAAGGCGAGTCGGTCGTTTTCCAGGCTGTGTGTGGGTGGCAACTACATCCCTACAGTACAGCCGAGCATGAGGCAGTGGAAGGAGTTGGAAGATCTGTAATTATTATTCTTTCTTATGTCCCAAGAGAAGAGTACAGTGTCAGACTACCCAATAAGGAAGGGAAGCATGGATGTACTTAAGCTGACTTCTGAACTGTAGTGAACATTTTTTCATCCCTATCAAAGAATCTGCTTCAAGGTCTGCCTGGCATTTGTCTCACTCCCAACCCCACAGCACCTTCCTACAGGATCAGAGCCCTTTTTCAAATGTACAGTCTCTGTTAGAGACCAAGTACCCAGTAAGCAAGGTAAGCATGGGCTCACTTGAGCTTACTTACTCATCTATAGTGAGCAGTTTAACTACAGACCTTCTTTATTGAAACTTAAATCTGATATTTGTGATATTTACATGCCACGGAATGGTATGCTTTTGGTTTTAAATCATTTTAAAAGGTAAAACCCATTCTTAGTTCATGGGCTGTACAAAAAAAGTCAGTGGACAGGATTGGCTCTGAGCCTGTAGGCTGCTCACTCCTGCTTTAGACTCTTGGCTGCTCAGAATGAGGTGTGCTGCACCAGCAGAGTTAGCATCAAAGAGGATCTGGCTGGAGATGCAGCACCTCTGGCCTCGCCCTCATTCACTACAGATAAGTAAGTATGCACAGGGAAGCCTGTGCTTCCCTTGTTCATTACATAGTCCACCACTGTGTGTGTGTGTGTGTGTGTGTGTGTGTGTGTGTGTATATGGATGCATGTGCAAATGTGCACCCATGTAGATAGTGGCAGCAGAGAGAGACCAGGGACCTAGACCACTCTTGCCCCTTGTGCAAACTTCTCCCCAGACTTGGAAGCACTTCCTATGCTTGTGTGGATTTTATTTTTGGGTAGTCCTTGCAGTCCAGGACAAAAGTTCCAAAGGATACTCTGCTGTTTGTGCATAACAGATAATACCCGAGCTGGAATAATTACATGTATTCAGGACGATGGAACAATAAGAAATCTTAGCGTGGAGGCTAGGCTGCCTTTGCAGCAGGAGCAATATAGCTGTAGAGTCATTTATTTTTTTAACCACTTGAAAAATCATTTCCTCCTGGTCAACACAAGGAAAAAGAAAACAGAACAGCTGTTTTTTGATTCTTTCTTCCTTTCGACTCAACTCATTTACATACTGAGTAAAGGGCCTGCAGCCTGGCAAATATTTCGCCCATTAGTCTATTGTACACAGCTTGGTGTTTCCTAAGGATAATTTCCTTTGTTGTTTCTGAATCAAGGACAGCAGTGTCTTGGCTGCTTTTGCTGCATTGGCTTATCCAGAGCAGAGAAAACTGTGCTGTTTGTTGCAAATTGTATTTCAAGCCAAGCATATGTCCCTATTTGGGGGCAGAGCAGGTGTGGGTTGGGACTGCAGAAAGATCTTTCCGCCATGAAAAAATTCAAAACTTGGGGCTTACAAAAAAGGTCTCAAGCACCCTCTAATCACCTCTTTTCCCAGGGGCCCAGTACTCTTAAACTGCCTCTCGCCTGTCCAAGTTTGATCGCTCAGAACTCTCAGTGGTTTTGAGTTGGTGGTGACTCATAGTGACCCTGTAGGACAAGGTAGACCTTCCCTGGTCTTGTGAGTTTCTGAGACTGTAACTCTTTACCAGAGTAGAAAGCTGATCATTTCAAACTGCTGAGCTTGTGGTTGGCAGCCCAACTCAATTCACAGAGCTGTAGGTTGATGATGTCATAAGGTGAATCGGGAAGCAGGGAGACCATAGACCATTGGGTGTAGAGTCTTATGGTTCCAACGTGGTGGGAATCACAGCAGGGTGCCAAGAGCTCTCAGTGGCCCACATGAGGCCACTCCTGAAGGCAGGCACAGGATGAGAGAGAGAGGGAGAGAAATTCTCAGTTTCTCCCTTATAAAGGGGCCAAAGGTCCAAGGACGCATCATCAGGCTGTGACCTGACTGACAGGTTGGATTCCACCGCTACACTTTCATACAAATTCAAGTAGACATAGGATCTAACTGTCACAGTCATTCTGAGCCGGAACTGACTCAGTGGCAGTTGAGTTGCGTTCCAGTTCTCCAGCGTCTTACTCTGTTTCCCAAACGGGACCCTACTAATCCTGAATGTTCATGACAGTGTGGTAAGGGTGTGAATAGCCTATTCTTGGACTGCTACTTTCTCTTAGTGGTAGCTACTGTCAAAAATAATTTTATTGTACAAATGACAACAATATGAGTATATTCTGGAAAAGAATGCAAAATCCCTCAAAGGTTGAAGCGATGATAATAGTTGACCAGTATCACGTGCTTACTGTGTCTGCCATGCTCTGCTCTAAGTGACTGGTGTAGATGAATTAATTTTACCATGTTCAAATCTACCATAAGAGGTAGATTATAGCCATTTTGTACTCTGTGACTGGAGGTTCTGAGGCACAGGGAGATTAAATGACTTTCCTAAGGTTAAACAGCTGGGTAAGGGACAGTCTGACCCAGAGTATAGTGCTAAGCTAAAACATATTGTTTCTTTGCCAGCACTATTTGGTCTGTGTCCTGCAGGACTCCCAAGACGTCTCCTCTGCTGTTAGGGTAAAGTGTAGCTCTTCAACTTAACGGATTCATAGTTAGATCTTTGATTAAAGTAACCTTAACTTTAAGGAATAAATCGGATGTTGGGTTTAGGGGTACATGACAGGCCAGTGGAGGAGACAGTTTCAGATAAGAAGACTTTTTTGTGTCCTCACATAAAATCAGGCCAGAAGTGAATCATTCACTCTGTTTATGCATAAGACTAAAGATGTAAATGGCCACTTCCAGTCTGAGATGTAGTCTGTATCGCTACAGATAAGAGAGCCCCCTTTCCGTTAGCTCTATGAATTAAACACAATCACAGGGCCCTTGGCGTTCTGTATGGCTAGAGAATTGAATCTAAGTTATTTCCGTGGTAGTGGTGGTCGTGTGGTGTCTGCATTCCTTCATGAGATCATAGAAGAGTCCTGGGGTTTTGTGGTGCCAGAACAATCAGATGAGGCCTGGGTGCTTCCTTCTTAGTGGTTTCCTCTTTACTTTGATCTTTTGGTTCCCAGAGGCTGCTGTCACATGTAGGTGCTTTTCAACGGTCCCCTGAGCCCTATGATTCAGAGTAGACTCAAAGACATTTCTCGTGGAGACCTTCCTTCTGGCAGCTGACCTCGCACCCCAGTCCCATAGCCATTCTGAGACATTGTGCCCACAGGGTGGGACTTTGCCATCTGTCCTCTGAGCCCTCCAAGTCTCAGCAGGGTGGAGGGCAGGGCTTGTTTTAGGCTCAGGGGCACCCCCTTGTCCTACTCAAAGTCCTTCGCTCTGTGGCATGAAGAGCACAACCCCCCTCATTAACCCTTTCATTCAAAGGTCAGTCATTTTTTCTGTAAAGATTTTAGGCTTTGTGGCCCATTTCCTCTCTGTGGAAACTACTCACCTTAGTGCCCAAGAAGCCATACGCAATAGGTAAATGAATGGGTGAGGCTGTGTTCCACAAACTTTTATTTATGGACACTGGCATTTAAATTGTATATGATATCCTACTGTCATGAAAGATTCGTCTTTTGATGATCTAAATCATTAAAACAATTAACACCCATTTTTTAGTTCCTGGGCTATAAAAAGATCATCAGTGGATTGGATTTGGCTCATGGCCGGTAGGCTGTTGGCTGTTGCTTTAGACTCTAGGCTCTGAAAAGTGTGGTGCATGGGACTAACAGCATTAGCCTCAAATGAAGGCTGGTTAGAAATATAGAACCTCAGGCTCCACCCTCGACCTACTCAAAAGGAATTTGAATTTTTAATTCCAGGTGATCTGTTTGCACATTAAAGTTTGAGAGATACACATTTAGAAATGCAATGCTGGCTTCTCTTTTCTGTACACGAATGTGAATATGAGCTATCCGTTCTTTCTCCTGAATATTATCCACTGTTATCTCAACATTGACCATCAGCCTGATTTCAGTTGTCGCCCTTTCCTGGATGTGACAGCACAGAACTTAATAAATGCGAGTACAACAGCTGTCCATTAGTCATGCTATTACACAGATCATTAGCATTTGACCTCAGAACGACTCATTTGATGTTTTTGGCAGATCCACTTTCCTAGTTATAGTTTACTTTTTTGTGAAAGTTCTCACTGGCTGAGGTTTGCCCCAGTCTTGGGACATGCTTGGAAAGAAGGTCAAAAGAGCATGGAATGGAGATTTTTACTGTGGCTTATTCCCACAGGATATGCAAATTCAATAATCACACAAAAAGATATGGGTCATGTGCCGAGAGGTATGCATGGACCACTACTATGGAAAACATCAGCAAAAATGACAGAAAATGTCTTAAACTGCTTATGATTCTAGATACTGTGTATGAGTTTTTGTTGTGTAGGTTTTTCCTGATATTTTCCCAGGCCCATATTAAAATAAGCTTGCATTATGTGAGCACATTAGTGGGCTCAGGGGCCTCAGTGATGCAGAGGGAAGTCTACCTGCGATTAAAATGTTACTTTAGATCATCAGTGAGATAATGCTCAACCACCTCTTGAGGAGAGAGTGTACATATAATTAAAATATGAGTTGTACCAGCCTTGGGCTTCCTATCCTCACGTTCTCTCCCAGGTGTCCTAAGTGAGATGAAGCTAAGGCTTTTCATCACTAATGATCTATAATTCCTCCTCAGAATTCCAAGAAGCCCAGTATTGGGGATGCAGGACACAGATTCCTGTTTTTTCTCTTCTTTCCAGACTTGAAGGTCACTAAAGTTTGATTTCCATTAATGCATGCATGCATATCCCTATCCCACTGCAAAGCAAAAAAGGATGTATTTTGATTCCCTTGTCAGAGGACAGCAAGAAGATGTCGAACAGTCATGTGGCTCCTATACTGTTATTTCGGCTTCCATTACTCGTCACGTCTGTCAATTTCAGGAACATTCATATCTATGGAACTTTAATGATCTTGGATGTCTAAGGACACAATTGATATATAATGTTGGTCACAATGATGGACTGCAAAGATGATAGATAGCCCTGCAAGGGTTTGGGGTGTAGGGAATGGAGTCCCAAGGTGATTGAGCATGTGGCAGATGAGGTGAGCAAGACCCCTTGGCTTAGGGTCAGCCTCTGGAGCAGTGATTTTCAACCTTCCTGTTGGGAGCTGCTCTGAAAGCAGAGATCTGTTCATTCAAATGTGGACGTGCAGATACAGCTCTCTCACGGACCTGGACGTGCAGACACAGCTCTCTCACGGTCAGATTGTCTCTCTCACGGTCAGATTGACTTTTGTGCTTTAATGTTACTGAAAACACCAGGTGCTTAGCCTTGGGAAAAATATTTGCCTGACAAACAAGAACAAGGATGGGGGCGCTAGTTTGAGCAATAGTGCATTCTCACTTAACAGTGTATAAAAGCTTGCTGGAAAATAAACTCGGGGCTGCAGTCTTGAATTGCAGTCCTCCTGACCCCAGCTTTTTTGTGTCTGTCTTTTCTCAGTCCTCACCCCCTCAATGGAGGCCCGGTTGCTCTGCCGGCGGGCTCCGGCACCTTCCTAATGCTGCGACCCTTTCATACAGTTCCTCAGGTGGTGGTTACCCCCCCAAACCATCAAATTATTTTCCTTGCTACTTCATCTCTGTCATTTTGCTACTATTATGAATTGGGGGAACGACCCTGTGAAAGGGTCGTTTGACAACCCCCCAAGGGGTCGTGACCCACAGATTGAGAACCGCTGCTCTGGAGCAAATCTATAATGCTTGCTTTGATTCTCAAATGTCTTTTAAAACTTTCTGATCATCTCTTGCTCCTCGCAGTCTTTTTAGTCTATATAGGACCCCATCAGACTATCTTTCTCACTCATTGCATGGACTAACCTCATCTTTCTGATCAACTGGCATAACAATAATTAAACTCCTTGCGATGGAGTGCATTCCAACTCCTAGGTGACCTTTCTATGCCAAGCACCTTGTACATGCTATTTCATGGATTCCTCTCAAAACAACCCTTATAAGGTAGAAATTATTACATTCTTAATTTTTCAGCTGAGGAAAGGAAGGAGGAGGCCAAGCACTGTGCTAAACTCTTCATATGTATTACCACTTACTTAGTCGACCTAAGAACTCGTAATGTGGGTGTTAGAATTATCCCTGATTTTCAGATAAGGACGGCCATCACATTAACAAATAATTTACCCAGGGCTTTACCATTCAGCAAGGTTTGGACACAAAGTAGCCTGGCTCTGGAGTCTGCACTCTTACTCGTGTATATAAGAGTAGAACCATGTTCCATAGGGATTTCAATGGCTAACTTTTTCAGAAGTAGCTCGTTCACCAGGCATTTCTGTTAGAGTCCCCCCCCAAAGTGCCAAGTGCTTCTGAGTGGACTTGAATTTCAAACCCCGTGGAGCACTTGTTCTCTGTCAAAATGAACTGGATAGCATCTAACAACAGTTGTCTCTTTTAGTGGAAATGACAGAGACCGCCTAAGAGAGGGCACTAGGTTTGAGAGATGCCTAAGTCAGACCAAATAGAACACAAAATCAACACGTGCTTGGTCAGTGCCTGTATAAACCTGGTAAGGAACTGCAGAGACAAGAAAGGAATAGAAGAGATGATATGGCCTCTGAGGGTTTCATCTCTAACCATCCTCCAACCTTTCACTCTTTGCACTATTTAGGGGACTCCAAATCCATTGCCACTGTGTTACTTTCAACTCATGGGAGCCCCATGGGGGGCAATGTAGGACTGTGTGCTCTAGGGCTGCCCTCTTCTGGCAGCAGATTGCCAGACTTTTTTTCTCAAGTGCCTCTGGGTAGACTTGAGCCTTTCATCTTTTTTCCCCCCAAACCATTTTATTTTATTTATTTTTAAGTCATTTAATTGGGGGCTCATATGGCTCTTATCACAATCCATCCATCCGTCCATTGTGTCAAGCACGTTTGTACATCTGTTGCCATCAGCTTTCTCAAAACATTTGCTTTCTACTTGAGCCCTTGGTATCAGCTACTCATTTTCCCCCTCCCTCCTGGCTCTCCCCTCCCCCATGAACCCTTGATAATTTATAAATTATTATTATTTTGTCTTATCTTACACTCTGACATTTCCCTTCCCCCACTTCCCTGCTTTCCGTCCCCCAGGGAGGAGGTTATATGTAGATCCTTGTAATCTGGTCCCCCTTTCTACCCCACCTTCCCTCCACCCTCTAGGTGTAGCCACTCTCAGCACTGATCCTTTCTTCTTTCTGTTAGCATCTGAGTCCCTGCGCCATCCAGAGACACACTCACTCTGCTCTTAAGCACTCTCCTATACTTCATTGCAGATGCCTGCTGGGACAAGGCAAATGGTGTCAAAACGTGAAGTAGATGTGTTTGTGGAGACACTGGAATGTAAGAGGGTAGCTGTCACTCACCACCTGCTGATTATCATCATGTGGGAATGTTGGCACAGTGTTGTCAGAGCTTACAGTTCTCCAAGTGATCTTCATGTGAAATGTCCTTATTTTAAATATTAACAACAAGTTCCAAGTTATTTTTTTTCATTTTATTTTAAACTTTTATTGTGAATTAGGTGCAGGTTTGTAAAATAGATCGCTTTTCCATTCAAGAATTCATACACATTTTGTTCCATGCCATTAAGTATGCCATCAATTATCCAACTGCCTCAATGTTTTCTAGTTTCCTGTTTCTGCTTTATTCACCCTTCTGAGCTGTGTCCTTCAGCAAGTGCTTCTCTTTTGAGCTCAAATGCTTGACTATTCTAAGGTGTGCGCACTTCCTAGTGTTTTTGTTTTTCTTTATACACTTGTCTGTTGTTTGATTGAAAATTGAGCCAGGAAAGTCAGTTTGTTTTCAGACCTGAAGCGTATGTGTTCTGGCCTAGACATGTCGGAAACCTGATGCCTTCACTCAGACCATCTCTATTAGTTTCCACTAAAAGAAAGTCCTGTTATGAAGTACCATCGAGTTGATTTTGACTCATAGTGACCGCATGTGACAGAGTACAACTGCCCCACTGGGTGTCACAATGCGATTTTTATGCAAGCAGATGGTCGTGGAGCTGCTGGGTGGGTTCAAAATGCCATGCTTTCAGTTAGCAGCCAAGTGCTTGACTGTTGTGCCACCAAGGCTCCTTAAAAGAGACTAATTACCCTTGCTATTTTTCCAGGCTGGCATTGAATTCCTTCTTTATCACAGGGCATTCCCACATAAGTGAAGCAGCTTCCATGCCATAGAAAGCAGAAGCAGTTTCCAGGCAATAGTTCTCAAAGAATCAAAGGAAAAAATGGACCAAACCAGGGGTTTTCAATCCTGGTTGTACATTAGAATCACTTAGAGAATTTTTAGAAAACTGCTGATTGTAGAGCTCCAGCCTCCACAATTCCGAGTGGTGGGACTTTGGACATCAGTATTTTTTCGAAAACCACCCCAGACATTCTAATTTGCAGTCAGGGTTGAGAATTTGTCCAACCGATAAATAGTTTTTGTCAGAAAGTCCTAAATTTCCATTTGGGTCTTGATCAACTGAATTCTCTCTCAGTAAAATTAGAGTTTTGAAGTTTGGATATGGTAAAGAATCACATTAGTACATCATATATTTATATGAGAACCAGACTATTGTACTTTCTAATTCTTCCTAAGTGGCTGGGTAAAAGGGCATGATTATGGGCTCATAGGTGTGTATTTTCAGTTGAGGAGGGTGGGGGCCACTTTTGAAATGGTTTCCAATGATCCACACTTCCTAGTGTTCTCATCTTTTTATGATCTCCGTTCTTTGTATATGTACTGAACCTAGTGACGTGTGTCTAATGACTAGAATACAGCACTTCCATGATTGGGTTATGAAAGACAGTAACTTTCATCTAGTTCCTTCTCTCTTTCCCTCTCTCCCTTTTGGTCTTCCTTTCCCTCTCTCTGGTTGCATTTACTAGGGAGAGACCCACATGGCAATTCATTGAAGTCAACAACCAGTGAAGAACTGGGACTTTCAGTCTAACAGCCCACAAGTAACAGAGCCACGCCAACAGCCAGGTGGGTAAAGTTGAAAGCAGATAATTCCCAAGTTGAGACTTGAAATGCTTGCAGCCCCTTGCAAAACTTTGCTTGCAGCCTGTGAGAAACCCTGACCCAGAGGCCCAATGCTAAGGCATCCCAAGACTCCCACCCATAAAAAGTGCGATATATCAAACATAATTTTGTCCCTGTTTGGGGGTAAGTGTTTACAGAGCAATAGATAACAAATATAGAGAAATGATGATGGTGGATTCCATTTATGCAGGAGACTAGAGAAGTTGGTCCTCGCCTTTACCTTGCATCAAATTTCCTTGGGAAGCTTGATAAAGTAGATTTTGAGGCTTTGTCCTTGGATATTTTGATTCAATAGTTCTGAGGTGGGCCTCAGGGATGTGTGTGTGTGTGTGTATGTTGAAATTTTGTTTTGTGAATTAGGTGGGACTCTATATATCACACCATAATTTTTGTATTCTATACCTTTAACACTGTATAAACTCTCCCATTTACTTTCCCTGCATGCCCATCTTTAAAAAAGCATCTCCTTTTCAATGGACATATCTTCCTCTTCAACAAGTTATATCTTTCAACCTTCTACCACCACTTACTTCTAAGTTTGTTCCACTGTGGTGGCTTGTGTGTTGCTGTAATGCTGGAAGATATGCCACAGGTATTTCATATGCTGGCAGGGCCACCCGAAGGGAATAGGTTACAACACAGCTTCCAGACTAAGATCAGATTATGAAGAGGTTTTCCACTTCAGATGAATTAGCTGCTGAAAACCTTATAAACAGCAACGAAACACTGTCAATTGTGTTTTAAATATATTACCATGGGCTAAATTAATGACACTCTAGACAGAATGATTTTATGCTCCAGGGACATGGGAGCGTACTTTTCTTTTTCTTCTCCTCCTCCTACTCCTCCTTCTTCTTACTTTTTTAGGGAACATAATTTAGTCCACAAAAAGTAATATACCCAACAGTTCAATATATGTTTGTTATATATTCTTCTCTAGTGCATATGGATCATACGCCAAGATGAACCATATGTTGGGTCACAAAGCAAGCCTCAATAATTGTAAAAAATAGTTTGAAATCATATATCATATCAATTTTGACCACATTGTAATGAATCTACAGAAAAATAACAGAGGAAACCTGGAAAACACAAAAATAAGTTGAAGGTAAACAAGGAATATAAGAACTTACTCTGATAAAGACTAGTTTAAAAAACTTTTAACATATGTTTAATGGTGAAACTAGAAGTCATCCCCTTTAAAATCAAGAACAAGACAAAAATCCCCATTTACACCACTTTTATTTACCGTTGTATTTCAGATCCTTCCTAGCCAGGGAAGACCCAGAATAATGAGTAGATAAACGCAAAAGGAAGATGTGACCCTTTCACTATTTGGAAATAATATGCTTTCTGACATCGAACACTGAAAAATAATTTATAAACAAAATAGAAAGTTCTTTTCAGGAAGGTTGTTATTAGGGACCATGGAGTCAGTTCCAACTTATTTAGTGATTCTGTGTACAAAAGAATGGAACACCACCTCATCCTGCAACATCCTCATAATTATTGTTACGTACCCTACTAGACAAAATCTGGCCATGCCTTAAAAAAACCCACTCACTACAACTGAGTTGATACCGACTCACAGTGCCCCTGTTGGGCAGGTTAGAATTCCCCTGTGAATTTCTGAGACGGTGACTCTTTTTTTAAAGATCATTTTATTGAGGGCTCTTACAGCACTTATAACAAGCCATACATCAATTGTATCAAGCATATTTGTACATATGTTGCCATCATTATTTTCTAAACATTTACTTTCTATTTGAGCCCTTGGTATCAGCTTCTCATTTCACCCTCTCTCCCCCCTCCTACCCTTATGACCCTTTGATAAATTATAAATTATTATTATTTTCGTATCTCCCTTCCCCCATGGTTTCTGTTGTTCCCTTCCCCCATGGTTTCTGCTCTCTCCCTTCCCCCATGGTTTCTGTTGTTCGTCCCCCCCTGTGTGTGTGTGTGTGTGTGTGTGTGTGTGTGTGTGTGATTATGTGTCCACCATTGTTATTGGTTACCCCTTCCTTCCCTCATCTCCCCACCTTCCCCTTACCCTCCTGGTATCACTACTCCTATTTATGTTCCTGAGTGGTGTGTCTGACCTGGATTCCATGTATTGTGATGTGTTCTTGTGGGTAGACTAGAGAAACAAATTCATAGACACTCATATGGGTATAAGAAAGAGCTTTGTATACAAGAGCAACTGTACATTAAGAAAACATCCCAGCCCAGTCCAGATCAAGTCCATAAGTCTGATATAAGCCCATATGTCTGATACCAATCTATAAAGACCTCTTCAGACTCACATAACACATGAAATAATGCCAAATGCAAGATGATCACAGGCCAGTGGGTGGGAGGACTTGTGGATCCAGTGGCATTGTAAGCATCTCAGCACTGGCAGGGGTCTCCTCATGATTTTTCCGGCCCCAGAGGTCTAGTTCCATCAGCCTCCCTCCATATGTCTTCTCCATAGGGATGTCTTGCATGGAGTGAGCAGAGAGAGTGTGTGTTTCCTGCCTTTAAGGAGGAAATACAAGAGTTTCCAGAATCCTCAGGAGAAGGCCATGCCCACACAGAGGCCTCATTGGCTATATCCTGATTGACAGGCTAGACTCCACCCCTACACTCATATTCATTAAATTGACACCAGATTATGTAACTACCACATGTGAGCTCTTTGCTGTACCGGGGTACAAGCTCTGGTCTAGCCCGAAGTGAAAGGCAAGACTGGGTTCATGATAGTGGGGGGTGAGACAGCCTCAAGGAACCAGAGGAAAATTGTGTGTTTCATCAGTGCTATACTGTGCCCTGGTTGACTCATCCATTCCTTGTGACCCTGCCGTGAGGGATTGCCCCATTGTCTACAGATGGGTTTTGGATCTCTGCTCTAACTCCCCTCATTCTCAATTATATTTTTTGTTGTTGTTTGTTTGTTTCGGGGATTGTGATGCCTGTTACCTGATCCCATGGATACCTCATGATTGCACAGGCTGGTGTACTTCTTCCATGTGGGCTTTGTTGCTTCTCAGCTAGATGACCACTTGGTTATCTTCAAGCCTTCAAGACCCTAGATGCTATATTGTTTGATAACCAGGCACCATTAGCTTTCTTCACCATATTTGCTTGTGCATCCGTTTTGTCTTCAGTGATCATGTCAGGGAAGGTGAGCATCATAGAATGCCAGGTTGTTAGAACAAAGAGTTCTTGGGTTGAGGGAGGGCTTGAGCAGAGGCCTAAAGTCTGTCCACTACCTCAATGTACTGCCATATAAATATGTTTACCTAGGCCAATACCTCTATTTTTATGAATTAATATATTACATATGTACAAAATATGTTGATACCTCTATCTATGGCTTTGCTTCCTTGATCTTTCCTCTGTTTCCTTCTACCTTCCTCCTGTTCCACCATCACCCTAGCCCTTTTACTGCCTCTTAGTAATTCCTCTCAGCTAGATTGCTTTGCTCCAACACCCCCAGGATCTCTATGTCCTCCTAGTTGTTGATTTTAATTCCCTAGTTGTTCCCCTGTCTATGGCATTGTTTACTCACCGCTCCCTTCTCCCACCTCCTTATCCCTCAAGTCCTTCCAGAACCCTCAATCCCATTGCTTTCTCCTCAGGCTTACATCCCATGTCTAATATAGGTAGGCAAAACAACAATAATGGAGAATAAACAAAAAGTAGCAAAATATTTAATTAAAAGAGAAAATAATAATGTAGCTAGCAAAAAAATGGAAAAGTGCATATATAATTCCAGGTCTGAACGCTGACCTTTATGACTATCTCGCCATTGGTCCTGGGGGATTCTGAGAACTGCCCCTCCTAGCCTGAAGTCTGCTTTGGGGTACTTCTCAGGGTTTGGTTGCTTGGTTTAGCTCCTGTTGCTGATCTGTTATGTTCCCTTCCTAGTTCACCCCTCAGTGCGGGCTTCAGACCAGACTCACTCCCATCTGTGTGTCCCAGTGTTGTCCTCTGTTGTAGTATACGCCAGCGAGGGGACATCATGTTTTGAACTGCTGGAAGCCCTCCAGTCCTTTCTCTGCCTTAGCAGCTCTGTGCAGGGTAGTCATCCTCAGGGCTTTGTGTGCTCATATGAGGTCTACACCCTCACTCTCTCTCTTTCCTTCCTGGGTTGCTTCTGTGTGGGCATGGCAGGCTGGCCCCTTTCCCCTAAACCCCTTTTGGTTTAGTCTGTAGCACATACTTGTAGGGAGGGGATCAGTGTGGCTCTGATTGGAGCCAATGAGTTGCTCCATGTGCTTTATGGTGTCCTCAAGGTTTGGAGCACCATGGTGGGGTCTGCATGCAAACTCCCATTTCTGTGGACACATAAACAATATCCTCCCCCTGGGTGGGTTATTGCCCTGCCCACCCCTCCCAATGCCATTGTCTCCATCTTTTTTTGCTCCCTCTTTCCTCTCCCCCCACTTTTCCCTTCTTTGTGTTGGAATGATATGTACATCCTTGGGTTTGGCTTGTCCCCAGCCTGGACCTCAACCCTTGTAGTGTGAGATAAGTGGCTTTTCTTCTATACCTACTGTGCTGATTATACTTACCTCTGTGGACTCACGTTGTACTTGTGCTTTTGTGATTGGCTAACTTCGCTTAACATAATCTCCTCCAATTCTTCCCATGAGACAACGTGTTTCATGTAATTGTCAGTGCTTATTAGTGATGCATAGTACTCCATTGTGTTTATGTGCCAGAGTTTTCGAATCCACTCATCAATCAATGGAAATTTAGGTTGTTTCTAATTCTTTGCCATTGTGAATTGCACCACAATGAAAGTTGGAGCACAGATGACTGGCTGTGGTCTATTTTTTACCTCTTCTGGGTGTATGCCCAGTAGAGGAATTGCTGGGTCATATGGTAATTCAATTTCCATTTGCTTTAAATATCACCAGATGGCTTTCCACAGAAGCTGTCTGTATCTACACAAGCACCGGCAGTGGAGGAGAGTTCCTATCTTGCAACATCCTCTCCAACATTTGTAGCTCTCTGATTTTCTGATTTGGGCTATCCTCAAGGGTGTTAGGTGGTGTCTCATGGTTGTTTTAAGTTGCATATCTCTGATTCCTGGAGCATTTTTTCATATGTTTATTGGACATTTGGGTCTCCTCCCTAATGAAACTTCTGTTTAGGTCTTTTGCCCCCTTCCTCAGGGAATTAACAATGTTTTTTCTTTTTTGAGGCTAGGAGGGTATTGTAGATTTTAGAAATAAGCCCTTTGTCTGTTGTGTCATTGCTAAAAACCCTCTCCCAGTCTGTCAGTCCTCTTGTTACTCTCTTGGTGAAGTCTTTCGATGCACACAGGTATCCTTAAAGTATTTATCCTTAAAGTATTTCCACTTAATGTGTGTGTGTACCCTTCCTTATTACAGTTAGACTATGTATTCCCTGCACCAAGGTTCTTTAGGTTGACGTAGATGTAACTAAGGTCAGCCAGAAGCATTTATAAACCAAAGGAATAAAAATAGATTTTGGGCTCAGACTTAATAGTAGCCCCAAATGAAGAACAATTAATTCTTATGATATCGTTCTGCGTGATACTCACCCTCATGGAGAAATCATGGCAGATATTAGTGCTAAAGCAAAATGTGAGGAAGAAACTAGATGGTTCCTGACTATCAGAAAGAATAGCATCTGGGGTCTTAAAGGCTTGTCTGCAAACAATTAAGCATCTAAATGAGACATCAACTAACTCCACATGGAAGAAAAACCTCAGCCTGAGGAGTCCATGGATTGTAAATAATATAATCCAAATTCAAAGGAGGGAATTATATCAGAACTTAAATTTTGAACTCCTCATTTGTAGAAGGCTGTGGTTGTCAGTGGAAGCCCCAAACCCATTTAGATGATCTACACATAGAGTAAGCCTGGTTATCAGAGTATTGTAGAGATGATTATGGTACATAAAAAGGTGACATCTGATTTGAATGGTTAAAATACAACACTTTTTGACACATCCCAAAGTACTAGCAGTTAAAAAAAAGTGAAGAGGAAATATATGTAGATGAAGCCTCTGATGAATATCACCTGCACACAGACTGGAGATGTGAATAGTCTTACTGCCACACAGAACACAATGCAAAGTGGATTAGAACAGATGTAACTACGTTAAATCCTAGTACTTTATCAATTCATCACCCTTTTGATCTATTTTAAGGTGGCTCTAGTTTTTAAGGTTTTCTGTTTTCTTTATAACTGGGGTTATCCTGTTTTATTTTGTTATGGTTGGTAGCAATTTTTGGCTTTTTTGGGGTATCTTTCTATGTTTTTTAATATGTGAAATACAGGATAGGTGAATAAAAAGAAACAGTAACTAGAATAAGGGTTGCATGGAGATACATCAAGGGAGGTTGTGGGTGAGAGGTAGGGATAGGAAGTTAATAACAAGAAGTAGAAAGAGCAAGAAAATGTTCTAAAATTGATTGTGGTAGTGATTGTACATGAATGAACTATTGAATCATATAATATTTGGATTGTGTAGTAATAAAGCTGTTAAAAAAGATATATATTAAAGTACAGTGCAGTCTGTGATAGGATTATATCTATTTGCATTCAAGGTAATACAATCAATAAAGTTTTTATTCAGATTTATGCTCCAAGTACAAAGGCTGAGGATACAGAAATTAAAGAATTCTACCAATGTTTTCAGTTTGAAATTGATCAATCATACAATCAAGATGCATCACTAATTATTAGAAATTGGAATGGAAAGATTGGAAGCAAAGAGAAAGGAATAGTAGTTGGAAAATATGATCTTGGTGATGGAAACTAAGCGGGAGATCACATGATAGAATTTTGCAATACCAATGACTTCTTCATAGAAAATACTTTTTTTTTCAACACAAATGGTGATTATGCACCTGGTCTTCTCCAGATGGAATACACAGGTGTCCAATGGACTGCATCTGTGAAAAAGAGACAATGGAGAAGCTCAATTTCAGCAGATAAATCCAGGTCAGGGACTGATTATGGGAAAGATCACAAATTGTGCACATGTAAGTATAGATAGAAATTGAAGAATATTAAAATGCGTCAACAAGAGCCAAAATATGACTTTTTTGTCTATCTCACCTGAATTCTGAGAACCTCTCAGGAACAGATTTGACACATTGAACACTGATGACAGAGACCTGAAGAGCTGTGGGAGGACCTCCAGAACAACATTCCTGAAGAAAGCAAAAGGCCATTGAAAAGACAGGAAAGCACGAAAAGATCAAAGTGGATGTTGTAAGAGAGCCTGAAATTTGCTCTTAATTTCAGAGTTGCTAAAGACAATGGGAGAAATGATGAAGTCAAAGAGTTGAACATAACATTTCAAAGTGCAATTATTGAAGACAAAGTATAATATTAGAATGATGATATGTGCCAAGATCTAGAAGTAGAAAACTAAAAGAATACCCTCAGCATATCTGAAAGCAAAAGAATAAAAGAAAAAAATTCAAGCCTTGAGTTAAAATATTTTCAAAATGTTAAATGATGCAGGAATAATCAAAAGAAGATGGAAAGAATACATAGAGCCATTTTACCAAAGAACCAGTCAACCCTCAACCACGTTAGGAGGTAGCATATGAGCAAGAACCAATGATGCTGAAGGAAGAAATCCAAGCTGCACTGAAAGCATTAGCCAAAAACAAGACTCTAGGAATTGATGGAAGATCAATGGAAATATTTCAAAAGCTGGCGATGAAGAAATGAACTCATCTGTTCCAGAATCTTTGGGGATAACTTCCTGGCTGATTGACTGGAAGAGATCCATATTTGTAACCATTCATAAGAAAGGTGACCCACAGAATTCTTAGAGAACAATTTCATTAACATCAGTTCAAGTAAAATTTTGTTGAAGAACATCCAACAAAGGTTGCAGCAGTACATTGACAGACATTGCCAGAGGTTCAGGCTGGATTCAGAAGAGGATGTGGAACAAGGGAAATGATATTTGATGTTAGATGAATCTTAGCTGAAAAATAATACCAGAAAGATGTTTTCTTGTGTTTCATTGACTATGGAAAGGTATTTCGCGGTGTGGATCATAACAAACTATGGATAACCTTGAGAAGAATGGGACTCTCAGAACACTTCATGATGCTCATGTGGAACCTGTACATGGATGGGGAAGCAGTTGTGTGACTGGAACTAGGGAATACTGCATAGTTTAAAATCAGGAAAGTTGTGCTTCAGGATTGTATCCTCTCAACATACATATTCAATCCGTATGTTGAGCAAATAATCAGAGAAACTGTATAATATGATGATGAATGCAGCATCAGGGCCCGGGGAAGTTTTATTAACCACCTTGGTTATGTGGATGACACAATCTTACTTGCGCAAAGTGAGGGGGTGTTGGAACACTTGATGAAGATCAAGGATTGCAGCCTTCAGTATGGATTACAACGCAATATAAAGAAGACTCGAATCCTCATCATTGGTCCAGTAGGTAACATCATAATAAAAGGAAAAAAGATTGACGTTGTCTGAGATTTCATCGGGCCTGGATCCAAAATGAATTCTCATGGAAAAATAAAAATAGAGCTCAAAGGATGCATTCCATTGGCTAAATCTGCTGCACAAGACCTCTTTGAAGTGTTGAAAAGCAAGGATGTTACTTTGAGGACTAAGGTATGCCTGCCCCAAGTCATTTTATTTTCAATTACTTCATACGTATGTGAAAGTTGGACATTGACGAGGGAAGATCAAGGAAGAATCTTGCATTTGAATTATGGTGATGACAAAGAGGAATGAAATTACCATGGATTTCCAAAGAACAAGCAAATCTCTCTTGGAAGAAGTACAGCTAGAATGCTCTTACAGGTAAGGATGGCAAGACTTCATCTCGTGTACCTGGAATATGTTTTCAGGAGAGACCAGTCTCTAAAGAAGGACATCATGCTTGGTAAAGAGGAAAGGCGATGAATAAGAGGAAGGCCCTAAACAAGCTGGATTGGCTCAGTGGCTGGGACAATCGGCTCAAACATTGGAACCATCGTGAAGACAGTGCAGGACGGGGTGGTGTTGAATGCTGTTTTGTATAGGGCTGCTAAGAGTTGGAAAGGACTTGGTGGCGCCTCACAACCACAGTACTGTAATGTATGAATTTTCCTGCCCTCTTCCCCTCCCTCCACGGTAACCATTAAAATATGTTCTTCTGGTATGATAACCCTTATCTTAAATGCTTTTTATAACAGTGATCTAATACAATATTTGTCCTTTTGTGTTTGACTAGCATCACTTAGTAAAATGTCATGTCATGAATTGTTTCACAGTTTCATAATTATTTTTAATGGTTAATAGCATTCCATTGTGCATATGTACCAGTGTTTATTTATCTATTCTTCCACTTATTTCTATGTTCTTGGTATTATGAATGGTGCTGTGATGAATATGGGTGTGCATATGTCCATTTGTTTTGTGACTGTTATTTCTTTAGTGTACACACTCAGCACCATACCACCTTAGGCAGTGGTTGCATGCTTTTCATGTCCCACTAGTAGTGTATTCGGAGTCTAATCTCTCCACATTCTTTCCAGCATGTATTATTTTCTGCTTTTCTAATTTTAATTTTCAATTTTGCTATCATACTGGTGTAATGTGCATCTCATAGTTGTCTTGATTTTCATCTCTTGACTGTCTAGAGCAGCGGTTTTCAACCTGTGGGTTGTGACCTCTTTGGGGGTCAAACGACCCTTTCCCAAGGGTCACCTAACACCATCAGAATACAAACATGGGATTAGGTATCAGGCCTCGAAGACCCAGAACAATATCATACCCAATGTGAATGGGGTGGGGGGGCATGGAGTGGAGACCTAATGCCTATCTGTAGACAATTGGACATCCCCTCACAGAGGGGTCACAGGGAAGAGATGAGCCAGTCAGGGTGCAGTATAGCACCAATGAAACACACAACTTTCCTCTAGTCCTTTGGTGCTTCCTTCACCCCACTATCATGACCACAGTTCTACAAGTTGAATTAGACCAAAATATGCACACTGCTACAGATAAAAGCCCGCAACATGGGAAATCCAGGTTAGATAAACCCCTCAGGGCCAATAATGAGAGTAGAGATACCAGGAGGATTAGGGGAGGGTGGGGGGAGAAAGGGGAAATTGATTACAATGCACAATCTATAACCCCCTCCCAGGGGAATGAACAATGGAAAAGTGGGTGAGGGGCGACAGAGGACGATGCAAGATATGAAAATAATAATCTGTAACTTATCAAGGGTTTGTGAGGGCGGGTGGGGGAGGGAGGGAGAAGACATGGGGAGCTGATATCAGGGGCTCAAGTGGGAAGAGAATGCTTTGAAAATGATGATGGCAGCATATGTGCAAATGTACTAGACACACTGGATGAATGTATGGATTGTGATTAGAGATGTAAGAGCCCCCAATAAAGGTATTTAAAAAAGAGAAATATTTCACAGTTTATAATTACATATTGTTTTTGTGATTAATCACTATGCTTTAATTATGTTCAATTTGTAACAGTGAAAATACATCCTGCACATCAGTTGTTTACATAACGATGAATAGCTGTAGCAAAATTACAGTTATGAATTAGCAACAAAAATAATTTTGTGGTTGGAGGTCACCACAACATGAGGAACTGTATTAAAGGGTCATGGCATTAGGAAGGTTGAGAACCACTTGTCTAGAAATTGCAAACACTTCTTCACATATACATCGACTCCCTAGATGTCTTCTTTCATGAACTCTCTGTTAGTTTTTAATTGGATTATTCATCTTTTTTTTTCTTGTTGAGGTGTCGCAATTTTCTAAGAATTTTAGACATTAGTACTTTGTCCACTATAACACTGCCAAAATGTTTTCCCAACCAGGATGTGGATTCTATCTTTACTACTTGTTGATGTCTTTTGACGAAAGCATGTGTCTTATTTTGGGGATATACCAGTCATCTATTTTGTCTTTTGCTATGTATTTGCTATGTATTACATTGTATTTGATAGTGTTTATATTATGTGTTAGGTCCCTTAAACTAGTCTCCAGTTTTTCAAAGATGATCATTATAGTTTCAGAGTTTACATTTATGTTTTTACTCCATCTTGAGTTTAGTTTTTATATAGATTAAGGTATGGGTCCTGTTTCTTCTATAAATTGAAATCCAATTTTTCTAACACCACTTGTTAATGAGACTATCTTTTTTTATGTTTGATGTTTTTTGTCACACTAAAAATATTGTTTTTTTGACACGCTAAATTATGTTTTTTGGCACACTAAAAATCAGTTGTCTGTAGGTGGATGGATTTATTTCTGGGGCTCTTGTCTCTTCTATTCGTCTATCATTATACAGTACCAAACTATTGTTGACTACTCTGGCTGTGATTTTGGGGTTCGGAAGTGAGAGACCGCCTACTTTGTTCTTTTTGGTAGTGCTTTGCATATCGTGGGTCTCTTTCCTTGCCATATAAAGTTGGTGGTTACTTCTTAGTTCCCCTTAAAGAATGATCCTGGAATCTAGATAATAATTGCATTATATTTATTGATTCCTTTGCATAGCTTTTAAATTTTCATAACTTTAAATCTTCCTATTCATGAACATTGAACATTCTTCCAATTATGAAGGTCTCTTTTGGGTTCATGTAGTATTCTGTAGTTATCTTTTTACAAGTCTTTTGATTCTCTGCTTAGGTTTATTCCTAGGTATTTAATGTTTTGTGTGGCTATTGGGAATTGTACCATTTTCATGATTTCTTTTCCAGAGTTCTCTTCATTAGCAAACAAGAACCTGACTGATTTGGGATATTTATCTTGTACCCTGTGTCATGTTGCCGTAGCTTTTATTTATTCACAAATATTTTATTTTTGAGTCTTTAGGCTTGTCTAAATATAGAATCAGGATATGTATTTTTATTACATGAACCAAATATTTTGATGCAAGTATTTTTTGACATCACCACTTGCTAGGATGTACAGTCAGGCTTCATAGAGGCAGAGAAAATATGAGTAGCGGAGGACCAGTGGCTCTTAAGAGAGTATAGGCACAGTGGGAGAGGATTTATGGAAGGCTTTGGGATTAATTTTGAACTGAAGAAGACTTTGGAGACAAGAAGATTGGCGTGGTGGTGCTTTAGATGTTTCGGAAGGTGGAGAAGTTGAAGTCAGTGGGCTGGGCTGGCATGAGATGATAAAGGCCTGGACTAGAAATTTGTTAGTGGAGCAGAGACAACCCATGAGAACGTGTTAAAGTGGTGAAAGGACTTGGTGGTATACTATGTAAATAAATGTGAAGGACTGGAAAGAAAGTGGGGAGAGGGAGAAGGAGAAAGAAAGGGATAGGGAGAGACAGAAAACATGCTTGTATGAGCAGAAAAAAATTGTAGTTCTCATTTACTTTCTACTAAGAAAGCTTGGGTTTAATAAAACCTCGATTGGGAAGCTTTGCTTATTGGCAACAAGGTGCAAATGGAGGCAAAGTTGTAAAGTAGACCAGTGGTCTTCTGTCTGTAGTTTCCTAGTGTTGTTAGCTGTTGTTGTTAGGTGTCATTCAGCTGGTTCTGACCCGCTATACAACAGAACAAAACACTGCTTAGTACTGTGCCATCCTCACAATTGTTCTTATGTTTGAGCCCATCATTGCACCCATGATATCTCATCAAGTGTTGTGTTAGGTCAGGTTTATGGTGCCAACCTGGCCGATAAACACATGTGGGATTAATTGAAGGGCAGTTGAATTGAAGGGTGGATAGTTAAATGGCTCGGTGAGCCTCACTTTTCTAGTTCTCTGATCTCTTGTTCTCTGATGGTCGGATCCATGTATGGCTGCCTGAGCTGGCAAGGCTCACTTCCACCGAGACATCCCTGAGGAGAAGCCACATGGACTTACTGTGATACAGCCCTGGGCGCTGGAGAAGCCACGTGGAGACCCTGCCAGCACTGAGATGCTTACACTGCCACTTGATTCAAAGACTTTCTACCCACTGGCCTGTGATGCTCCTGTATTTGGTTTCATTGTGTGTGTTTTGTGAGTTTGAGGAGGACTTTGCTGATCAGTGTTGGACATATAGGCTGTCAGACTTGTGGGCTTGGACTGGACTGGGTTGGGATGCTTTCTGAATGTACACTTACCCTATTTATAAAACTCTCTCTTATACATATATGGGTTTCTGTACATTTGTTTCTCTAGTTTACCCAGACTAACACAAGTGCTTTCCCTCTTTTCCCTGTCCCTCCACTATACCAAGTATGAAGCCCTTCGGGACTGGTGTCTCCTGACAACATGTCCAAAGTACATGAAATAAAGTCTTTCTTTCCTTGCCTGTAAGGTGCATTCTTGCTGTACTTCTTCCAAGACAGATCTTTTTCTTCTCTTGACAGTCCATGGTGCTTTTAATATTCTTTGCCAGCAGTATAGTTTGAGTGCATCAATTCTTGTTTGGTCTTTCTTATTCAATCTCCAACTTTCACATGCATACTAGGCAACTGAAAACTAGACCAAGTTTGGTCTAATTAACATAACTAAACCCCTTTATTCGAAAGGATTACATTCTCAGGGCCAGGGTTTCAATACATAATTTGAGATTCAACACCTATTTTGGGAGAACACATTTCAACCTGTAACATCTTCCAAAGTGTGTTCCCTGAAGTCACCCAAGAAATTGTTGTTACATGCCACACGTTTGCTCTCCCGAACTTACTTTAATTTTTTTGACTCCAACGGAACTAGTGTATGAGAAATTCATGGTCTGTTTTACAATTGGCCCCTGGTTTTCTTCTGATTGATGATTTTGTGCTTCTCCATTGTCTTTCCTTTCACCATACTCATTCAATATGGGTACTGAGCAAATAATCGTAGAAGCTGACTCTGTGAGGGAAAATTGGCATCAGGACTGGAGGATGGCTTATTAACAACTTTGAATAGTCAATTGACACAAAATCGTTTCCTGAAAGAAAAGACTAGAAGCATTTCCTGATGAAGCTCAAAGGCTGTAGTGTGGATTGCAACTCAGTGGAAGGAAAATAAAAATCCAAACAACTAGACCACTAGACAGCATCATGATAAATGGAGAAAAGACTGATGTTGTCAAGGATTTCATTTTACTTGGATCTACAATCAGCGCACATGGAAGCAGCAGTCAAGAAGTCAAATGGTATATTGCATTGGGGAATTCTGCTGCCAACAGATCTCTTTACAGTGTTCAAAAGTAAAGATGTCACTTTGCGGTCTAAAGTGTGCCTGCCCAAGCTCTGGTACCTTCAATTGCATCAGGTGTATGTAAAAGTTGGACATCGTATAAATAATATTAAAGGGGAATGGATACATTTGGAGTATGGGTACTACAGACTGCTAAAACAACGAACAAACCTGTTTCGGAAGAAGTTCAGCTAGAATGCTGTTGGAAGTGAGGATGGTGAGGCTTTGTCTCACGTGCTTTGGAAATGTTGTCAGGAGAGATTAGCCCTGGAAAAGGACAGCATGCTCAGTAAAGTGGAAGGTTAGGTAAACAAGAGGGAGACTGAATGAGATGGATTGACAACGTGGTTGCAACAATGGACTTAATCATCATAATTGTAAGGATGGTGCAGCGCTGGGCAGTGTTTCATTGTAATGTACACGGGGTTGCGATGTGACATGACACAATGCCATCTAAGAACGGTAACACTGTCTCTTTTCAGATATAGTCTATTTGATTCCTATGTGTTCCCTCTGGCGAGGTTCACATGTGTAGTTGTCATTTATGGTGTTGAAAAAAATATATCTACAATAAATATTTCCTTAGTCTTGTACAGTTCTATCATGTAATCCCTGAAATTGTTTCTATCACCAAGGCTATATTTTCCGGCTACTAATCTTTCTTCATTCCCAAGATTTGCACCCCAGTCCCCAGTAATTATGCATGCATCTTAATTTCTCCTCTGATAAATTTCAGACTGCAGAGGTCGGTAAAAATCTTTGATTTCTTCAATTTTAGCATTAGTGTAGAACTTGTTTGCAATGCAAGTACTGATAAGGTTTATAGACAGATAGAATTTATGGTCTATATACTTAGAGACCTTGGAATAGGCCATCCCAGCAGTTGGGAAGAAACCTAAATAGGTAGAGGTGACTCGCTGACTACTGAAGTCAATGACATTACTTGTTGGAGGTAAGAGACTGGCTTAGATGCAGTCATGTTCTCCTTTACTTTGAGCCCAGCCCCAGGTAAGAGACTCTTCTTGCTTTCCATTGCACTGCAGGAACTTAAGGCCCATCTACATGTCAGCCAAGCTACACACATACCCTAATCAGGAACAACCTGAATGGACACCCTTGACAAGGGCTAATTCCTCAGGATTGGAGAAAAAATATTATGCTTCCTTTTCTGTGAGATTCTGCCTGTGCAGATGAGGCTGGGGGATCACATAGACCTACATAATTTCCTCCTCTTACACTGCCCGTATTTCCCCCTTGTTCCCCAAAGTAGACTAGGGAATGAGGCAGAGCTGTGATTGAGTAAGTATTTGTCCGGGTATGTCTGAGAGATGCGTGGTTACAAACAAACCTGAGAGCCACATGAACTGGAGAAAAGCAAAGCCTAAGCTGCTGCCACAAGTTGTTATACTGGGTGAAGCTGGGGGTGCTGCTTTCTGGAAGCTACCAACATCATCCCACTAAGCGACCCTCAGTAGAATTGTGATAGCAGATGCCATGGCCCTATCAACCACAGAAACCGGGAATGAGTAGCCCTCACAATACCTCATGGGGGCCACAGAAGTAGCCATCTCAGAGAAGATTATCACTGAAGGAAATATTATGGAACTTCATCTGACAGTGAACTTCTCACCTCCTCTAAGAGACTGTCAGAACTAATGCCACGGGTTTCTCCTCCCTAACCTCCTTCACTACCCTTCACCATATTGCTCTATTAATCTCCCAGTTAGACACAAGACACTCCTTTTTATAGTCTTCCAAGCCCTTGCTATGCCTATTAGAAAGCCCTATTTTTGTCAGCCCAAATCCACCCTGGCTCTGGTCACAGTTTTTGGTGAATTCAGCATTCACTTGAATGACCCAGGTTTTACTATGGCCTTTCACCTCCTTGACCCACTCATTTCCAGTAGTATTTCCCTACATTCACCTCAACTACTCATTCACATGGGCACACATTTGTCATTTTCATCACTAAAACTTCTTTAGTTTGGGAATCTTTACCTACACTGCTGCAGTTCTTTAACTTTAGCAAGTTAGACCTCTAATCCATTGTCTTCCAGCACA
Source organism: Echinops telfairi (assembly GCF_000313985.2). Taxonomy (NCBI): domain Eukaryota; kingdom Metazoa; phylum Chordata; class Mammalia; order Afrosoricida; family Tenrecidae; genus Echinops; species Echinops telfairi. The sequence goes on from NW_022111327.1 coordinate 191,720, forward strand.
TTTTCTCTTTCTCCACTTGTCTCCATACCCGTCTTATAACCCGTATTGCTTTAGACACTATTTCACCTTTCATACACACTGAGATGTTACACCCTGACCTCAGCTTCTCCTTTCTGTAACCTCATTTCCCTGAGAGCTGACACTTTCACAGCTTGACCGACTGTCCTCACTCACCACAAACTTCAAATGGACATCTCCCATGGGTCAGAACTTGCAATACGCCTCCGTAAAAGCTTTGCAGATGACCACTCTCTGATTACCACTTCTCTCCACAGACCAGCTTTGCCACCCCCCTTTCCTTCTCAAGCTCAACAGAAGGCATAAAATGGGAATGCTTTCTTTTCCCTCAAAATGCATTCCCTATTGAACCCTCATCTATCTGGTTTCAATTCCCAACTGACTTTACTTTTCTTCTGTGGAGGTTTGGGAATCAACAGAGATGTCGTTCAGAGACTATGATGGTGATAACCTATGAGGCTTAGAGAGCTTAAGTGATTTGCCTAAGGTCATACAGCTAGTAAATATCTAGACTGAGATTTAATCCAGGTGCATCATATTTCATGTTGTCAATCACAACTCTTCTGTGCTTTTGATATCTATTGTAGGAATTATTCCATGGAACTGTAATGATTTGTTAACATGTCCCTGCACTGCATGATGATTTCAAGGACAAGAACAAAGCCTAGGATACAGAGTAAGTAGTCACCAAATTCATGTTGAGTGAATGAAAGAATATTCTTACCTGAGCTCATTTTGTTCTTTTTTGGTCCTTAATAGTGATGGCTCATTGTTAGTCATCACAGGTCCTTTCATATAATAGAATCTAAGAGACTTTAGAGTTGAAAAAGAATTGAGATACATAGAGGTTAAGGAGTGGGCCCACGGTCACTTGTCCAGTTAGTTGTAGTTCAGTGCTCTTTCCATGCCATCTTCAAAAGGTGTTAACACTACCCCCCTCAATATTCTATCTTCCAACTTAAATATTTCCAATGCCAAGTAGTATTTAGATGGAAGAAAGTCAAGAGAAGGACATAATGTGAATTTGATGGGTAGCCAAATGTAGTGCTTTTCAGTGTTAATAAACACTTTCGCACTTGGTTCCAGCAAGTACTTGCTAGCTACTTTGGTTCCAGTGTAAAACACCCTTTTCATGAGCTCCTGTCTTACATTATATTCCTCAAAGTGCATTGGTTCTTTTAATGAGTTTTTCTTATCTCCTATTTATAAAAACAGACCACTTTCTAATGTTTTGGTTTTATTCTCCTTAAAAATAACTCAAGTTTCAAAGTCTTGTTCCCTTTCCATTGCTTTCTGCTTTTTGTGTTTTTGAGTATGGAATTGTGCAGAATATTAATATGCAATCTCATTGGTTGCTGCAACAGTGCTAGAGAAATCCATTTTCTGTAGAGAAGAATTGTCTAGCTGGATAGGCGGAACCCCGAATCTGTAGTATGAAGTCATGGAAGTAGCACATTTCTGAAATCAGACTTAATTGAGCTGAAACCCTGGACATACTATTTATTAGATGCATGACCTTGAAAAAAGTGGTTAGTTGTGGTGTACATCCATTTCCTCATCTTTAAAATGAGAATAACAATAGGCCTATCTCATGAACAGATATAAAGATTAAATGAGATATATGCAGACCAAAGTTTTAAAACTTTATTTTGCCACATACTAGCTAATTACTTTATTTCTAAGTTATTTAACTCATTTGAGCCTCATTTACTTTCTCTGTAAAATGGGAATTTTTATCAGTTAGCCTGTGCTGCATATAGCATACCACTTCAAAACTAGTTATTCAAACCAACTACTATTTATCCAATGAAAGAAGCCCCAAATACAAAAATCAAACATTAACAGAATTTAAAAGAGAAACAGACAATTCCACAAGTATAGTAAGAGACTTTAAAACACCATTTTAAATGAAAGATAGAACAACTAGAAAGACAAGATATAGATCAAAACAACAGAATCAAACAACTTGATCTCAGTCATATGTAGAACACTCCACACATTAAAAGCACAATACATATGGATCATAATCCAGAATAGATAACCCATTAGGTCACAAGGCAGTTCTCAATGAATTTTAAAACATCAAAAGAGTATAAATAAGGGAACTATAAATATTTTGTGGGGAAAATCCATTATTTTTATTTTTTATAATTCCATGAACTTTTTGAAGTCATGTCATACAAACCCTCTTCTTGGATCACAACAGTATAAAAGTAGAACTCAACAACAGGAAGAACAAGGGGAAAACAAAATACATGGTAACTGAAAAACACTGCTTAAAATTTGGGAAATAACCTAAATAAACATGAAATGAAACTATTCCTTGAATAAAATGAGTATAGAATTACAGCAATTAAAAATATTTGGGACACAACAAAAGCAGCACCCTGGGGTCAATTACAGCAGTAAATGCACACATCCAACCTGAACAACCAAAATCAACATCTTAAACCAAAAAAAACCCAATAATTTTTAGAGGTCAGAAAAAAGTCTATAGTAACTAGAAAAAAGGACTAAAGAAAGACTTGAGTAGAAATAAATGAAATAAGCAAAAGAGAAAGATAATAGAAATAATGACTAGAAGTTGTATTTTTGAAAGCATTAATAAAATCAACAAGCCATTGACAAAGTTAACAAAGGAGAGAAAGAAGTAAACAACATGAAAAAAGTTAAATGAATGACATCACAGCAGAACCAGTTGTTCTACAAAAGTAGTAACAGAACAGAATTAAACACTGTACTGTGGGGAACAGAAGGATTTCTCTTAAGTTGTCTCCCCAAAATATGTACCAAACTTAACTGCTTAAGAGTGACTGTACAATAGGTGATCAGCGAGAGTAGGTCAGAGGTTATTCTCCTTAACATCGGCCATCTGTAGTGGCTAGACTATTAGTCTGACTCACCCTGAATAAGACCCACTCCCTTCTGATAAGGATAATGGTGGTCTATTCACTTGCAAGAGAGGGCAAACCCGCCTAAGGGTGACCAAGGTTAGTTAGCCATTATCAGCTGTCTAGATCAAGCAGACACCACTGTCTATTCCACAACCAATGTGGGCACACCCCTAGGTGATTCCTCTCCTATTGATTGTATTGCCTATGTTAATATCCCTCCTGGTCACTCAGGTTATTGTCCACCATCAGGGAACTTGCATGCCTCCCAGAATAGTAATTGTCTGTTTTATTATGTGAGACATTAGAGTGATCAAACTTGTTCTAGAATGAATTGTATTGCCCCTTTCTGTGATGTATGACTCTATGATGTGTGGTTAGCAATAAATAATGAGGCTCCCTGGTTGGCCGGAGGGTGGCTGGCCAGAGGGGGCTGGAGAAGGTGACTAAGGAGGATGAAGCAGCGGCTTCTTCTCTGATGGCTATGCCCCCTCCATGAGGACCACCAAGCTGGGCTAAGATGAGCAATGTTGCTATGTATCATGCCTGACTGTATTATTGTATTATCTCTCATGCTCTCGATGACTTTAATATAATACTTATATATCTCAACCGTATAATTGTGCATTACTGAACCCAGAAGTAGTATTACTGAACCAGTGAGTTCTAGTACCGGGTGGGGCTGGCACCTCACCCTCCGTCCACGCAATTTTATTTAATACTACACTGTACTTCAACAAATTTGAAAATCTAGAAGAAATTGACACATTGTAGAAACACAGTGTACCTAAACAAACATGAACACTACCAAAACTTATATATATGAACAGTACTACCTAAACTAATATACATGAATAGACAAATTGAAAAATAGAAAACCTAGAAAAAATGAAGAAATATCTAGAAATACACTACATACCTAAACTAACAGATGAGTAGAAATATCCTGTTTCCCCGAAAGTAAGACATCCCCCGAAAATAAGACCTACTTACAGTTTTGCCTCTCACTGAAATATAAGGGATCCCCCCCAAAATAAGCCTTCCCTGAAAATAAGGCCCCCCCAAAAGCTACCGTAACTTTGGACTCTGGACCGTAGTGGCGGGCACTGCTGTGCAGCTCACTGTTGGCTGCAGCGTAGCTGGAGCAGCCAGGAAGTGTGAGGTCTCTTTTAATAAAACAATAAACTATAAATGTGTACCATATTTTTCTTCATGGAAAAATAAGACATCCCCTGAAAATAAGACCTAGCGCGATTTTGGGAGCAAAAATTAATATAAGATACTGTCTTATTTTCAGAGAAACAGGGTAACGAAAATTTCATAGACTGGGAAACATTTGTTTGCAATGAAGTACAGTATTAGACAATGGACTGATCTCTATAATTTATCGAAAACTTTGGCACTTCAACAACAAAAAGGCAAACAAATTAATTTTAAAAATGGGCAAGGAATATGAACAGGCATTTCACCAAAGAAGACATTTAAGTAGCCAAAAAATATGAAGACATGTTCCCGATGATTTGCCACTCAAATTCAACTCATTGCCATGGTGTCATTCTTGACTCACAGCAAGACAGAAGGGAACTGCCCCTTTGGGTTTCTGAGGTTGTTAATCTTCTGACTTTGTGACTTGCAGCTCAACATGTAGCCTACTCTAGGGCTCCTTGGTTAGCCACTAGAGAGTTCCAAGTGTGAACAAGATATCATCTCACCTTGACATTAGCCGAGTTCAAAACTACGGAAACCATCAAATGTTGATGAGGGTGTCAAGAGATGGGAACTCTGACCCAGTGCTGGCAAGATTGTAAAATGGTAAAAGCACTCTGGAAAACTGTATGACACCTCCTTAAAAAGTTTGAAATGCAAATACCATATAAGCCAGCAATACTACTACTCAGTATATATTCTAGAGAAATAATAACAATAATAGATATATTCAAACACATGTTCATCCCAGCATTATTCACAATAGGAAAAAGATAGAAACAAACCATTTGTCCCCTCTCAGATGAATGGATAAACAAACATATGAATACACAGAAATACATACAACAATGTAATAGTACACATTGTTTAAATTTAATGAGAAATATCTGAAATGCTTTGTAACATGAATGGCTATGAAAGACTTTATGCTCAGTGAAAGAAGTCAATAATGAAGAGGAAAGTATTGTATGAGACGACTGTGATAAAAAGTCAAAGATAGGTTAAACACAGAACGAACCCTTTTTTCATATTGGGGTTTATCTCTGTTGTGTTTTGTCAATGTTGATAGCCTTCTTGAATCTTCGTTATGTGTTTCTTGGTATATGAAACCTAGGATTGGTGAATCTAGTGACAACAAGGAAAATAAGGGCTCCTGGGAGGTATGTAGGAGGGGGTTATGGGAGTAAGGAGGAGCTGATTTCAAGGAGTTCCAGAAAGAAGAAAATGTTTTGAAACTGATTTTGGTAGCCATTGTACAATACTGCTTGATGTGATTGAACTATGGAATGGTACGATGTCTGGATTAGCTCCTAATAAAATGGTTTGGGGAAAAAAAAGAAAGAAAGAAACTTTAAACATTTAAAAAAATTTAATTTAATGTTTTAAATCATTTTATTGGGGACTCGTCCAATGCTTATCACAATCCATACATCCATTCATTGTGTCAAGCACATTTGTACATATATTGCCATCATCATTCTGAAAACGTTTGCTTTCTACTTGAACCCTTGGTATCAGCTCCTCATTTTTACCCTGATCCCCCCTCCCCCATGAACCCTTGATAATTTATAAATTATTATTATTTTGTCATATCTTACACCATCCGACGTCTCCCTTCACCCACTTCTCCACTGTCCATCCCCTAGGGAGGAGGTTAAATGTAGATCCTTGTAATCTGTTCCCCCTTTCTCCCTTACCTTCCCTCCACCCTCTCGGTATCGCCAATCTCACCACTGGTCCTTAGGGGTTCATCTGTCCTGGATTCCCTGTGTTTCCAGTTCCTATCTGTGCCAGTGTACATCCTCTGGTCCAGCCGGAGTTGTAAGGTAGAATTGGGATCATGATAGTGGTGGGGAGGAAGCATTCAAGAACTAGAGGAAAATTGTATGTTTCATCATTGCTACACTGCACCCTGACTGGGTCGTCTTCTCCCCTCAGCCCTTCTGCAAGGGGATGTCCAATTTCCCACAGATGAGCCCTGGGTTCCCACTCTGCACTCCCCCTCATTCATAATGCTATGATTTTCCCCCTTTTTTTCAGGCTTTGATGCCTGATACCTGATTCCTTAGACACCTTGTGATCTCACAGGCTGGTGTACTTCTTCCATGTGGGATTTGTTGTTTCTCAGTTAGATGGCCTGTTGTTTATCTTCCAACCTGTAGGACCCCAGATTCTATATCTTTTGACAGCCAGGCACCATCAGCTTTCTTCACCACATTTACTAATGCACAGGCTTTGTCTTCCGTGATTGAGTTGGGACAGGCTGGTTCGCTTCTTCCATGTGGTATTTGTTGTTTCTTAGCTAGCTGGCCGCCTGTTTATCTTCAAGCCTTTAAGATCCCATACACTATATCTTTTGATAGTCAGGCACCATGAGCTTTCTTCACCACTTTTGCTTATGCACCCACTTTGTCCTCCGCGATCGAGTCGGGAGAAGCTAGTGTGCTTCTTCCATGTGGGTTTTGTTGTTTCTCAGCTAGATGGCTGCTTGTTTATCTTCAGGCCTTTACTACTTCAGATGCTATATCTTTTGGTAGCCGGGCACCATCAGCTGAAAGAAACATTTTTTGACAGTAACTAGGGATGAGAGGGAACAGAAGGAAAAATCACTAACTAGAGAATTGACATGTATGAGTATTAACTTGGGAAATAGGAATGGCAATATACAATAAGGAGGTGGCCAGCACCATATGAGCAAGGCAAAGGGCAACCCCGGGAAGTTCACAAGAGTTATAGGCAACAATTACAGTATTACAGTTACAGTAATAACAACAACCTATGAGTGGACATATAGGTAGACAAACAAGCTGAACAGGTGTAGAAAGGTAAACAGAACAGCACCCACCAATATACATCCATATGTAGGTGTTTGGCAGAGGATTTATATGTTTTGTATTTGCATGGTCTGTATGTTACATGTGTATTTATATGGTCTGTAACTCTAGCCATGTTTGTAATAGAACATTTCTAAGAAGGCTCCCTGAGCATAACCAGACACCTTAAAAGAGTATTTACTGGCCTTGGGGTTTAAGCCATAGTCTCAGAGGACACGTAGGCTAGTTGGGAGAAGACAATTCACAAGAATGACATTATACATACTGTTTTGGTGAGGAGCAGCTGGGGTGGTAACAGCTTCTAAGCAGCCATCTAGATGCAACTTTGATCTTTCCCTGTGTAGAGCAATGAAGAATGAAGAAAACAACAGACTATCCTGAGACCAGAAGATTGGTAGCAGGGCAGTGAAAAAGAAGGCCTGATATCATGGCTGCATTGCTGGGTTCAAACATAAGAATACTTTGGAGCATGGCACAGACAGGGTGGTGGTTTGTTCTGAAATGGACCGGTATTGACATTACAAAACAGAAAACCATATGATTTTCTATGCTTGGATGTCACAATTAAGAGGAATGGGGTAGCATTCATTGTCAAAATGGATATTGTAAAATCAATCATGAAGCACAGTGCTGTCTCTGATAGGATTATATCGATCTACCTTCCAGGAAATCCAATCAGTACAAATTTTTCTTTTAATTTATGTACCAATCACAAAAGCTATTGATGAAGAAATTTCAGAATTTTATCAACAACTTTAGTGGAGATCAATCACACATATAATCAAGGTACATTGATAATAATTGGTGATTGGGATGTAACAGTTTGAAACAAAGAGGAAGAAATAGTCATTGGAAAATGTGGTATTAGTGATAGGAATGTCAAACCTATCAACAATAGCGACTTGTTCATAGCAAATATATTTTTTCAGCAACATAAAAGGCGACTCTACACAGGGATTCTCCAGATGGAATATACAGAAAGAAATGGACTATAACTGTAGGAATAGATATTAGAGAAGCTCAATATCACCAGCTAACACCAGGCCAGGGACTGACTGTGGGACAGACCATCAATTGCTCATATGTAAGTTCAGAATAAAGCTGAAGAAAATTAAAACAAATTCACAGGAGCCAAAATATAACCTTGAGTCTATCCCACCCGAATTTCAATAACTATTCTAGAAGAGATTTGATGCTTTGAACTGTAGGAGGACATTAAGAACATCATTCATGAAGAAAGCAAAAGATCATTTAAAAAGAGAGGGGGGAAAAAGATCAAAATGGATGTCAGAAGAGCCTGAAACTTGCTCTTAATCATAAAGTAGCTAAAGTAAAAGGAAGAAAGGGTGAAGTCAAATAACTGAATAGAAAATTTCAAAGGGAAGTTCAAGAAAACAAAGCCAAATATTATAATCAAATGTTCAAAGAGCAATAGTTAGAAAAACAAAATAGAAGGTGTTAACACGTTCAGTATGTCTTAAAGTGAATGGGCTCAAGGAAAAATTCAAACCTTGAATTGCAATCTTAGAAAATTTTATGGGCAAAATATTGAATGCTGAATCAAGAAAAAATGGACCTTGGGGACCAGGCCATGTGCCATAGAACACTGGGACATTGAATCCTGGATCTTCAAAGTGCACAACATGCTCCAAAGGCCATACCAGAGGGATGTGATGTTGAAACACCATTAGGTGAACTATACTCTACCACAAACTCACCTGTAACTTGAGTACTTTAGACTGAAATTACGTGGTGTGTGAAGAAGCAGAAGACAGCTATACCAAGAGTATTGAAAGTCATTACTGGGCTGACATTGACTTACTACTTCAAGGCTCTACTTACTATATTATGTATGTACTATCCTGGCCGACCTGTGTCTGACATTGTCAGTGAATATATTGTAAGTTTTGCCTTACCATTAATCCCCATTGTTTGTACAAATAGCTTCCAGTCACTTCAGGATTTATTCTGTACAAGAGAATAATGCCATTATTGTCATATGTAGTTAGCCTACACTTAGTCAATCTCCCTCTCTCAATAATGTTTTAATATTATTACCATGAGCTAATCAATGACACTATAAACAGAAGGTCCTTATACCCCTGGGTGATGGCCCATAAGATTTTCTACCATAATTTAACAAGGATGGCTGAGACAGTTAAGGTTTATTGTGCCAACCTGGCCGATAAACACATGTGTGATTAATTGAATGGCAGAGAGATAAATGGCTCAGTGAGCCTCACCTTTCTAGTTCTTGGGTCTCTTGCTTTCTGATGGTCAGACCAGGGTGCAGCCAGTTCCCTGCTTCAGCTGGCAAGGCTTACTTCCTGCAAGACATCCCTGAGGAGAAGCCACATGGACCTACTCAGATGCAGTGCTGGGTGCTGGAGCAGCTGCGTGGAGACCCATGCCAGCGCTGAGATGCTTACACATTCACTGATTCACCTTTCCTCCTGCAGTCGGCGTCATTGTGTGTGCTTTGTGAGATTGAGGAGGACTTTGTAGATTGGTGTCAGACACATGGGCTAATGTTGGACTTATGGGCTTGGACAGCACTCGGTTGGTATGCTTTCTTAATGTACATTTACCCTTTATATAAAACGGTCTCTTATGCATGTGAGTTTCTGTGGATTAGTTTCCCTAGTTTACCCAGACTAACACAGCCTTTCTAAAGGGAATCAGAGGCAGATAAAAACAAAACAAAACAAAACAAAAACAACAACATCGATTCAGAAATGGATTTGGGGCTCACACTTAATCATAGCTCTAATCTAAAAACAATTATTTCTTACAACATGGCTCTGCTTGATACTCTCATGAAAGAAATACAGAACATATGTGAGCTATAGCAAAATGTGGTGAATAAATTAGATGGTGTTTGCCTATTAAAATAGTGTCTGGGATGTTAAAGGCTAGTTTCCAAACAAGCAAGAAGCTAAGTGAGATATCAAGTAAGCCCACATGGAAGAAGCACACCAACATCCATGAACCAAGAATTGTAAAGTATACAACCCAATCCAAATCTGAAGAAAGGAGCAGTATCAGAGCTAAAATCATGAGATTCTGGTGAGGAGAAGGCTGCGGATGACAGTGGAAACCCAAATACATTTGCAGGAAATAAGCCTCTGGTGATTTTCCTCTAACCATAATTAGGGGTGGGGAAACTCGGCTATCAGACAGAGTATTGGAGAAACACCTACAGAAGAGTAAAATGATAAATCTGACTTGAACAGTTAAATTTTCTGTGTTGTTTTATTTTTTCATATTGGGGTTTATCTGTGCTGTATTTTTCCTTGTTGGTAGCCTTCTTAAGTCTTTGTTATGTATTCTGTGTTTTCAGTATATGAAGCACAGGACAGACGAATCCATAGAGACAACACCTAGAATAAGGGCTCCTGTGATTTGTTCAGCAAATCATACAGCGGGGAGGTGGGTTCGGGTAGGGGAGAGCTGATATTAGGAGTAGTTCAAGAAGGAAGAAAATGATTTGAAACTGATTTGGGTAGCAATTGTGTAATATTACTTGATGTAACTGAACTATAGAATGGTATGATGTCTGGATTAGCTCCTAATACAATTTTTTTTTGGGGGGGGATGTAAAAAATACACAGAATCAGTGTACCAAGAAGAGCTAGTTGACATTCCATTTCAGGAGGTAGCATATGAACAAAGACAAATGTTGCTGAAAGAAGTTCAAGTTGCACTGAATACATTAGCCAAAAACAAAGCTTCAGTGCACAAACACTTTTCAAATGTTTCTTGCTAAAGTTTTCTATTGTCGCATTGGCTAAAGCAAGTTATATGGCAAAGTCGAGAGTAGGTATGGAAGAAGGGAAGATCTAAAAGCACTGAGATAGGGAAAATAATTATTGCAGCTTTTTAAAGATATTTTATTACAGCTTGATAGTACATATTTCCTAAGACTGTTGTTAGGCATATCAAGCACTGAATGAAGTGTCTGGTATAGTATGTGCTCAATATATGACAGTTAAAGTATATTATGTTGTGCCTAACACCCAACAGGTGATAAATAGAGGAAATCACTCCTTTCTAATAACCATGTTTTCTTCCTACATTCTTTCACTTATTGCTTGGTTATTAGAAGAAAACTGTAACTCAATAAAACCCAAGCAAATGAACCCATATAAGCAATTCTTATCTTTACTTTTTACAAAGCACCACAAAATAAAATAGTCTCCAAACCAAAGATATACACAGATGTCAAGATAGAGCATACAGTGTTTGTTTCACATTCTTTAACACTAGCTATAGCGTCTGACGATCTTGAGTCATATAGGAGCTGGGCCTTCAAAGAAAACTTCCAAGGATAGTCGCCAAGGCAGGGAGAAGACATAGACGTCTTTTTTTTTTTTTTTTTGACATAGGCGTCTTAAAAAGCATTTCCAGACCTGAAAGTTTAACCAACAAAGAATTTGAAGTTAAATTTTACTTTCCAAACTATTTCAGTGAAATTTTTGAATCTGTCAGTGAGAAAGAACTACAGACAACTTTTAATTTTAGACTCTCTATTCTTCAGCAGTAGCTCTCAAACGTTTTTGTCTGAAGACCACTTTACCCTCCTAAATTATTGAAGATCTCAAAGAATTTGTTTCTGTAATTTATATTATCAATATTTTCCAGGTAAGAAACTGCAAAAAATAGAAAACATCCATTCTCTGTCAGAGTGATAATTTTGCATATATCACACAGCTTCTGGAAATCTCAGTGGATATTCTTGAGATAATGAGAGCAATTAAAAAAGAATTAATAATAAATATTAAGGTTATTAAATTAATGATTTACAATGTTAACTATCATATTAATATGTTAATAATTAACATATAAGTAATAAAGATAGTATTTATTAATATAATAACAAATAACCTAATATTATTATTAAAAACATCTATGACTTCTCAAAACATCTGAAAAGGGTTTGAGGACTCTGAATCACACTTTGAGAATTTCTGTTCCATACTAGCCATGGTGGAAAGGATTTGCCTTGCTATAGCATTTGGAGTCAGTAAAGCACAGTGATTTCCACTGGTCTGTGGTGGTTTTCCTGTTGCTGTGTTGCTGGAAGCTATGTCACCAATATTTCAAATAATACCAGTAGGATTACCCATAGTGAACAGATTTTAGCTGAACTTTCAAACTAAAAACAGACTGTGAAAAGGAGCAGGTTATCCACTTCTGAGAAATTAATCATTGAAAATCTTATGATGTGTAATGAACATTGTCATATATTATGCTGAAAATGATCCCCTCAGGTTGGAACACACTCAATATATGACTGAGGAAGAGTTGTCTCCTTTTATTAGAGTTGCTCTTAGTGTCATGGAAAGTAGAGGGGTCAGCAAATAAGAGGAAACCCTCCGAGGTGGATTGACACAGTGACTGCAACAATGGACTTAAGCACATGACACAGGACCAAGCAGTGTTCTGCTGTGCTGTACATACGGTTACTTTGAGTTGGAATTGACTCAAAAATTCAACAACGAACAACACAACAACAGCATCAACAACAATGTACAGTGATAAGGCACCATCTTGGACATATAAAATTTAGTCTTCTCCTTTGTAAAATGAGTATGGTAATAATAGAATCTACCTAATATAACTGTGAAAATTAAAAGAATGTGATGTATCTAATCTATATGAAGGGCCATGTGCAGATTCCCAGGCAATGTAGGTCAGCCCACTCATCACTGAAATGCTTAATAGCTCACTGCCTTGTAAGGCAGCTTATTCCTGCTCTGGTTTTTAGTAACATCTTCCTCCTACCTCACTGTAATTTCTATCCCTTAAATTTAATGCTTACTCCTCTGCATAGCATAGGGTAATGACATTTGAGTTTTAGATAAAAGCAGTTGTGGCAGCTTTAAGTCTTTAAAAAACTTTTTCAGGGGTAGTAGGGAAATGAGTCACTTAGGGTACAGTATAGGAATAATGAAACCCACAACCTTCCTCTAGTTCTTAAACGCTTCCTCCCCCCAACTACCAGGACCCCAATTCTGCCTTGAAGACCTGGTTAGACTACAGGATGCACAGCGGTACAGATGGGAATTGGAAACTCAGGGGATCTAGGACAGATGAACCTCTCAGGACCAGGGGTGACAGTGGCGATACCAGGAGGGAAAGGGGGTGTAGAAAGGGGGAATTGATCACAGGGAGCTACATATAACCTCCTTTCTGGGGGACGGGCAGCAGAGGGGTGGGTGAAGGGAGACGCCGGGCAGTGTAATCTAAGATACAATAATAATTTATAAATTATCAAGGGTGCATGGGGCAGAGGGGAGGAGGAATGGGGGAAGGGGGAAAAGGAAAATGAGCGGATTCCGGGAACCCAAGAGGAAAGCGAATTTTCGGAATAATGAGGGCAACAAATGTATAGATGTGCTTTACACAATTGATCTATGTATTGTGATGAATTGTATGAGCCCCAATAAATTGATTAAAAAAACAAAACAAAAACCAATGCTATGGTTTCCAGATTATCCTGATGCTACCCAGAGCATCTTTACTGAGCACCTTATTACTGTGTGCTTGCTGTTTTTAAGTCGATTTCAACACGTGGAAACCTCTTGTATTACAGAGTCAAATTGTTCCAAAGGGTTTCCAAGGCTATAAGCTTAAGGGAAGAATCCCTTACCAGGGATTCAGCACAATAGTTAAGCACTTGGCTTCCAATGGAAAGTTCAGAGGTAAGAACTCAACTTCATCTCCAAGAGAAAAAAGGTGTAGCAATCTGATTCCGTAAATATTTACAGCCTAAGAAATCCAATGGAGCAGAAAGTCATTGTAATTTGTAATACATTTAGCAGCATACAAAAACAGTCTTAATGGAAATAGATCAACATGGATGTTTCGTTCATGATACTGCTGAATGGGTTCAAACCACCAAGCTTTAGGTTAGCAGTTGAGCAGAAACTATTGGTGGCAGCTAATAGTTACAAACTCTCACTGCCATCACATTGATTCCATCTCATATAGCGACCTTAGAGGACAAAGTAGAAGTGCCTTGGTGGGTTTCTGGGACTGTAACTCTTTACAGGAGTAGACAGCCACGTCTTTCTCTTGGGGAACGACTGGTGGTTTGCAACTGCTGAGGTTGCAGTGGTGTATTACTCTGTCCTATCAGGTCACACTGTAAGTCGAAATACATTAGTTGGCAGTGAGTTTTTTTAAAAGATTAAAAAAATAGACAATTCCCATGGATCTCACGAGCTTACATTCTATATATGAGAGACAGAAAAATAAAGCAATGGAATAAATGATTTCAGATGTCATATGTCATACAATAAAAAAACAAATCAAGGTAAGGGAATAAGGAGGGATGGGTACATGAGTATTTCAAGGAGGTGGTCAGATAAATTAAAGAAGTGACATTTTGGGGGAGATATGAATAAAGTAAGGGAACAGACCAGCCTGAGGGTAATAAAATCAATGAGAAATTTGAATTTTATTCTAATTGTGATTGGAATCCATTGGAAGGTTTTAGGTAGGATAATGAAGTACTAGGTATCGTTCTCACTGGAGGAATACTTATTAACAACTTTTAATATGCAGGTGATACAACCTTGATCGTTAAAAACCGAGAGAATTTGAAACACTTATTGATGCATATGTAAGGCTGCAGCCTTTATTATGGATGACACTTCAACATAAAGCAAAAATCCATATAACTGTACCGATAAGCAGCATCACAATAAATGGAGAAAAATGGAAGTTGTCAAGGATTTCATATTACTTGGAGCCACAATCAGGGTCCATGGAAGCAGTGGTTGAGAGATTAAATGACATAGTGGGTAAAGCTGCTACAAAGACCCCTTTCGGATGCTAGGAAACAAAGATGCTGCTTTGAGAACTAAGGTGCACCTGATCCAAGCCATGGTGTTTTCAAGCACCCATATGTATGCAAAAGATGGACCATGAATATGGCACAGTGGATAGAATTGTGGTGTTCAAGAGTAATTTTGACTCTATCAAGGACTGCCAGAAGAACAAACCAGCCTGTTTGAAAGAAGTACAGCTAGAGATGTCATTTCATGTACATTTGCTCTTAGCTAAAAGGCAGAGAAGCAATTCAGCACGCATACATTAGATGTGTTAACAGGAGGGACCAGTTTGTGGAAAGGAAAATCATGCTTGGTCAGGTTGAGGCTCATTGAAAAAAAGGAAGACATTCAAAGAGATGCATTGACACATGGCTGCAACAATGGTCTTGATGGCCTTGAAGACCAGGCAGCATTTGTTCTGCTGTAAATGGGGTCACTGTGTGTCGGGATCTACTTGCCAAAATCAAGCAGCAACAGCAACCATAGCTATTTGTAGAGAATAGCCAAGGGAGCACAAATAGAAGCAAGGGGAAAAGTTAAACAGCCATGGAAATCCAGATGGGCATGGTGCATCAGAAATTGTGCTAGACTGGTATGGAAGGCAAGGCCCAGAGGATTTAGTCATGGGTTGCTGTGTGTGTGAGCCACAAGGAGGAATCAGGTGATAACCTGGGGTTTCAACTTAACAAATGGGTGGGAGGTACTGCCTTTTACTAAAATGGGGAAACCTGGATATGGAATAGGATGGAGGGACAATAGAGAGTTAAGGTTGAAATATATATTAAATTGAGTTTCTTATTAGACACTCAGATAGAGATATGAAGTGAATAATCTGGAATCTCAAGGGAGAGTCAGGGCAGAAAATTACTATTTGGGAGTCTTCTGTGGATAAAGATAGAGGAGAAATAACATCAATAAGGGTGTCCTGGGACATTCCAATCGTTAGAGGTTGACAAGAGGAGGAAGAAATCTCAAGAACAAGTGAGGAATCATGATGGAGAGGTAGAAGAGGAAAGAGGAAAGTATGTGGTCACAGAAGCCAAGAGAGGATGTTTCAAAAAGGAAGGAGTAATCAACCCAGCTAAATGTTACTGACACATTTAGTAAGATGATGAATGAGTGTTAGTCTGTAGACTTGACAATATGGAAGTTATTAGCAACCTTGATAAGACTGCTGTCAGTAAGCATGGAGATGAAAGTCTGTTTTGAGTGGGTTGAGGTGAGAATGAGAGGTGAGGAAATGGAGAGTGTTATTGACACCTATTTTGAATAATTTTTCTATAAAGGGGAGAAAAATGTGAGGTAACTGGAGGTGGGTATTTGGTCAAAGGAAGTTTTTTTCTTTATTTAATAAGAGTTTTTATATCATGACTTCAAATAGGTTCATTCAAATTCAAGCCCCTGCTCCCATCCTGGATATATTGAATAATAATCTACATTTGAAAAAAACCACTAATTTTTATTGTGGTTTGGGTGAAAGTTTACAAAGCCGGCTAGTTTTCCATTCAACAATTTAGACACGGTTTGTTTTGTCATTGATTGCAATCTCTGCAAGGTAACAGCACTTTGACCTCTTCCTCCCTATGTCCACTGCTTTAGTTCTTCCTCTTTTCCCACCCCTTCTCCGCCTCCTGGGCTTTGTCCTTTGGAAAATGCTGCTTTGGGTGGGTCTTTTATGTTATGTTGTTTGGAGGTTACTCTCCTCCAGGATGTTGTTTATTTTATAGGTCTCTCTATTGTTTGGCCTAAAGATGATTTGGGGCATGGGTTCGGTTCCAGGCTTGCAGGGTCACAATCTTGGGGTTTTCAACATTCTCTACCAGGCAACTAAGTCTGGTCTTTTTTGATAAATTTGAATTTTGCACTACATTCTAACGAGATTCCCTGGTATATGTATGCATAAGATTCATTTGATGATCTAGAAGGATCCCCATCTTTTTAAAATATAGATTCTGATTCAGTATATCTTGGGCAAAAATGGAAATTCTCAGCAGGGGGCCTAACCAGTGTAAACCGGTTCGACGCCCTAGTTTATGTAATGATGGGAATGATTCATTCTGTCTATGGGATGAAAAATAGATGAGAAGAAGATAAATGCCAGAGTAAAATGTCTGAATAGTTGCAAGTGGCAGGTATTCTGTATACAAGTGGAAAGACTAGTCTTAAATAGGAACATAGAAAGTTCTTTCTTAGGATATATTTTTACTTTAGTGAATTTAATGGTGGACTGTGGAAGTTGATCTAAGTAAAAAGGAAAGTGCATAGGTTAAAGTTATGTGTGAGAGAGATGGGAATTTGAAGTCGAACATATGGAGGTGACACCGTTATTGATAATGGCAACCATGGGAATTGGTGGATGAACTAGGCTTGTGGGAAGAAAAGATTGTTGGAAGTAACATGCAAGGAGGGGTGGTGAGACTAGGGGATTGGCTTTATCCTCAGGGTGATTACGACAACATAAAAGTAGTGGAAGAAGGTGGCTGTGGGCAGTGTTTCAAAAAAGGAAGAGTGACTGGGAGATAGTGGAGGACCACCATAAAGAGGGGTGACAATCGGCGTAGTCTGACGGCATGCATTATTTACGTGAGCTGAAAATTTGGGGATAAGAGGGAGGAGAAGTGGTAAAGAGGAAGGAAGACACTCCTCCATTTCCAGGTCACTGAGTGATTCAAAGGATGTGGGGATAAAATATTGATGAGAAGGCTCCACATAAGCAGGGATCTCAGGGGAAAGCCAAGCTTCCTCTAGTGCAGTGGTTCTCAACCTACCTAATGCCATGACACTTTAATACAGTTGCTAATGTTGTGGTGACCCCCTCACCATAAAATTATTTTCGTTGCTATTTCATAACTGTAATTTTGCTAATTTTATGAATCATCATGTAAATATCTGATATGCAGGATATATTTTCATTGTTACAAATGGAACATAATTAAACATAATTAAAGCATAGTGATTAATCACAAAACAATATGTAATTATGCAGTGTGAAATATTTATGTGTCTTCCAGTGGTCTTAGGTTACCCCCGGGGAAGGGTCATTCGAAGGGGTCCCAACCCACAGGTTGAGAACCACTGCTTTAGAATGAGAAGTAAAAAATTTTGAGGATATCAAGACATTTGCTGATAAAAGGCATCGAGTTTCAGAAAGCATGGTGCATGATCTTGGAGGTTCATTTAGAACGGGGTTTTCTAAGTCATATTAGGGAATTTATGGTGCATTGAGTAGTCCAGAATGCAAGTAATGATGCAGGTTGTGAAGCCAGAACTTGTGATATTGACAGGGGTAAGCCATAAAATAGGCACTTTTTTGATTAGTTCTGCTGGAATCTTATGAGAAGGTAGATGATCAGTGCTACATAGAAATTCCTTCTGGGGTTGAGGTATTTTCTTGGCCACTTGTATTGGTGAAGCCCAGCAGCGGGGAGACTAACTTATATTATTAGCACTTAAAGGTAGCCTCCCTTACATTTTTATGTGTTGCATTTCAAGGATAGGGTAAGGGATTTACTAGGACTTTTTAACAGTAAAAGCACCTCTAAGGACTTTAACTTATGCCCTCTAAATCTCCATTAGTCCTTTCAAATAAATACATGTTCTTATTAAAAACATGCGCTTTCTATGTAAATGGACTTTCAAGACTATTCTAGCCATCCTGTCTACCTTCCGACCAGATTGCTGCAATGAGGCTGTCCTCTTTTGCCATTTATCATGAAAAATTCCAAATATATAGAAAATTGATTTGCATAATGAGCTCCCAGATCTCAATCACCTAGATTTAACAGTTGTTAACATTTTACCATACTTGCTTAATCTATTTTTTTCTTTGCTGAATTATCTTTAAGTTGCAGACATTATGGCATCTCCTCCTTAAGAACTTCTGTATCCTTAGCTTTCTATACAGAAATTCTGAAGCCGCCACTGCCTTTCAAAAGGTGCTGATAACGAGATAACAGTGCTTTGGATGTGGACAGATAAGCTGCTGTTCAGAAAGAATGACTAGACCTTCGTTTGGGCCATGCAGATTAAAATCTCAGGAATGACTGTTTGAGGTCACAGCGCACTATTGACTCATGTGCATTTGTGGGCAGTTCAAGTCCTCAAGTTCCTTGTACATGAACTGCTGCTATCAAGTCAGGCTTCCCTCATCTTGTGTTTATGTAATTGATTTTTTGTTGCCAATTGTCTACTGAAAATATTTTAATTGGAATTCTGCCCTCCAGTGAATTAGTTAATCTTTGCCCACTTTGGTTCATCAGCAGAGTTGATAAGTAAACTTTTCATATATTCTTGCAAATATATAGTAGCTACTTTCTAAAACTGAAGGCTTAAAATTGTGGAACCTGCAGTAAGTCCATCTCAGTCATTAACCATGGATTTTAAATGATTTAAGATGAGTATTTATGATTAATAATTGGTCGCGTTCAAAACTCTGCAGCCTAAAAGACTGATGATGCCTTAGTACATTTTTCTAATACAAGTAAGTTGCCAAATAGTACCTTAGTACAGCTTTGGAAATTATGCCCCATCCCCACCCATCCCCAATATTATCCAAGATGACTAAATCCAAGGGAGGCAGGTGGGAGTTGGGTTGGCTTTCTCAATGGGTTTTCTGGGGTAGATAGTGTTAGTTGTCTGTCCCTACCCTCACAGAGGTATCTTCTTTTTTAACTCAAGTATGAGAGGGAGCTGAATGGACACCTTCTGAAACCGGCTCATATTTAGAAAATGGAACTGCACACGTAAATGCTAGACAAGTGATATTTTTGTAAAACTTCAGACTGGATATATAATATGCCTAAGCAGAAGGCATAATCTTGGTAAGACACAGGCTCAAAATAGCAAATCAGCATTGCAGAACTCCACATTCCTCAATATGGTTTCCAATTCTTAAGTATTTCAAAAGGAGAGCTCTGTCACTAGCCTTCATATAAGACAAGTATCCATTGTCTTAAGACATTGGCGAACCAGCTCTAAAAGCTGACTCTACTATGGGACTTGGACTATTTATTTAACCTCTAGATTCAGATCTGTTGCCACTGAGTCAAGTCTGACTCACAGATCCTATATGTAGAGCTGCCCCAATGGGTTTACAAAGCAGAATGCCACCTCTTTATGGAAATAGAATACTACCTCTTTCTGCCATGGAGCAATTGGTATGTTTGAATCACTGAAATTCAGGTCAGCAGCCAAGCACTTACCACCATGCCACCAGAGTTCCTCTTTATTGAATCTCAGTAGGGAATGATTCTGTTATCTGTTAATGGTGAGGTTATTACTAGAATCTATCTCACACAGCTGTTGTGAGGATTAAAATTAATAAAAGCCAAATAGGAGCATTTAGTAAGTGCTAGCTATTATCATTAGTTGGGATTCAATTCATGTAATATATCATTCCATATTTCAATCATGTCAAGTAGAATTGGACAGTTTCCAACTGTTCTTTTTCTACATGGAGTCCTTGATGTCATCTCCCTTTTGCCCCACCCCCACCGCACCACCAATGTACCCTCCTCTTCCCAAACCTCTTATTCTACTTGCTGTCCCTATAGGTTCATCCATCCTGGGCTTCATATACCAAAACACAGAAAAGCATATAACACAGCTTTAAGAGGGTGACCTCTATTGACATAACACCTGTGAACTCTACTATGAGAGAACAAAAGCCAAACAAAACAGCACAAACCAAAAAGACAGACAATTGTGAAAATCAGATCAAGTCCAGCCTACATCATAGGGGGATCTACTGGCAAAATTTTAACTGTTCAGGTCAGATTTGTGGCTTTGATCCTTTATACTCCTCTCTCCAAGGCACTCTGTTTAGTAACCACTTTCCTCCCATCCCTCAATTATAGACCGGGGAGGTCTGTCTCTGGAGGCTTATTTCCTATGGAGTTCCACAAATGACTCTCAGGCTCCTACTGTCATCCATCGCCTTCTGCGCACCGGATTCTCACAATTTAGGCTCTGATACTGATCCTTAAACTATCAGTTTTTACTTTTAATAGCTCTGGTAGTCCTTGTTGAGACTTAGGATATTAGGTACCATATTGATGAAGTTCTTCATCTAGATTTAAATAGCTAGTTTGGGGATATTCTAATCTCTCATATTTACTATATCTTCCTAATTTCCATTTAGTACCTCCCGAGGTTTGCTAAGAGTCCTTAAAGACAAAAGAAGATGGCTATCAAAAAGAATGATGTGTGATGTGATGGTGGCATCTGGCCTCCCCCATCTATGCAAAAGGGAAGGAAAAAAATCAAACATCAGCCTCACCCAATGGAGGTTTCTATGACATTGAGGCCAGACAGGCCTCCATCCACCGTCTTTCTTTATTCTGACAACTGTTCCTCCCACCACACTCTTTAGTTTTCTGCAGGGTTCAATAATTCATTGCAGTGGCCATACATAATGAAGTCACACCCAATGCTCACAATTATAGGGTTTATAAAGAAGCTAACAGATTACTAAAGCTCAGGATACAATCTTTCTGGTCTTTAGCGTCTCAGCCACATGGCCTGTCAAAAGCTCTTTTAGGGCTGCCAATAACTGCCTAAACACATGCCACTGTGGCATAAGCCTCAGTCTGAAGGCACTCAAATCTAGCTCTGTGGACCACCAAATCTAACTCCTCCAATAAAGTGCTTGAAGACACCATACTCCATAAGCCTAGTCTCCTGTCTGAAGGCACTTAGTTTTACTTGCGCTGTGGGTAGTGAAATCCACTGATCTGTCTTACTCTTCAGCTCTTGGGTCGGCTTCGGCCACACTTGTGTTGCTCCTCTGGTGTTACAGCTGTCTCCTGGATCAAAGGGGTTCAATACACAGGGATCTCACTCTTGGATTTTCTCTCTTTCTGACAATGAAATTTCATTTTATATCCAGCAGGATGGCAATCATAATGCGTCCTGTTAACAACCAAATCAATATCCTTCCCCACCCCCAACTTTTCCTACCCAGGCCCAGGTGCTTAAATACCTACATTGAGCCCAAGTAACACTGGATTCTTTATTTGGGTATTTTAAGCCTACATGTTAATTTTCAGAGTAGATGACAACCATACCAACTTTCTAGGGAAAGAAATTTAGGAGAGTCTGTGTTTCTTCATAAGGAGGTGTCTGACCCAAGTCGTAGTATTTTAAATTGCCTCCAAGGCGCCTGGATGCTGGCCAATGAATAAGCAAGACTGCAGAAGACTGAATGTATATGAGTACTGAAAGTACCATGGACTGTCAGAAGAACAAACAAATCCACCTCCAAAGAAGGATAGCCAGAACGCTCCTGTGAAGGGAGGACAGTGACAGTGCATCTTACTTACTTCCGATACGTTATCCAGAGAGACAAGTCCCTGGAAAAGGACATCATACTTGGTAAACTAGTGGGTCAGCAAAAAAAAAAAAGAGAAGACTTTCTGAGATGGATCGACACAGTGGCTGCAACCATGGGTCAAACTAAGCAACAATTGCGAAGACAAGGCAGTGTTTCAGTCTGTTGTATATAGGGTCGCTATGAATCAGAACCGACCCAATAGCAAATTTGAATATAGTTCAAATATAATTTGTAGAGATACATTTATAAAGTCTTCAATGGGCACAAAGGCAAGACAAAATCATGTGGGTGAGGGAGACCATCAGCACAAGGCCATAAGGTGTCCAAGGAGTCATAGAAATGCTGGCAGTGAAACAGGACATAGAGAACAAAGGAAATGGTCATGAAACTATGATTGGGAGCAGATCAATTCATCACAGTTGCAGGATGGACTAAAGAAGTGGAAAATGGACCATGAATGGGATAAGTGGACTATTGTAAATTAGAAAAGTTTACAAGATTGATTTAAGACCCTCTGACCAAAGTTGTCAAGGTATATCTGAAGATTATTGGATCCTAGTACCCTGATATTCACTAAAGGCACATCTAAGCAAGTCCCAAAGTATGAGCCTGCCCCTCTCTAGGTTGGCCTGGCCAGGGGAGTTACAGTAATCCACTTTTAAACATACTCTGCCTGAGGGCAAAGGTTTTCACAGTGCTGGTCAATGGTCAGAAAGAATTCAATGGAGGCTGAATCTATGTGGAGACTCAAAAATAGACTTAAGGCTCTCATTGTAAAAGCACAGCCATCTGCAAACCTAGTGATCAGCATTTAATCGCTAATACAAAATGAATTTATTTCAATGAGGAGCCCTGGTGGCCTAGTGGTTAGGAGTTGAACAGCTAATTGCAGGATCAACAGTTGGAAACCACCAGCCACTCTGTGGGAGAAACATGGAGCTTTCTACTCCCATAAAAATTTCAGACTCGGAAACCCTAGAGGCAGTTCTCCCCTGTCCTATAGGTTTGCTACGAGTCAGCATCAGCTCTATGGCAGTGAGTGGAATAATACCTTAGTCATTTCCTTTGTGTCCATTTAAATGGTAAAAAAAACACCATCTCCTTTTTAAAAAATTGACAAAAATGAACACAAGTTAACTTTCATAGGAATGGGCCAGAGGAAGAGCTTACCCACCTCCCCACCCCCCTTTTAAAATTCTCTGCTTTATTGTGTGATACTTCTTTGCATTGATCATTATTCTCTTAGCCATGAGAGTATGGTATTTTTATACAAATTGTGAGAGAGAGCCCTGTATATTTTGGTCACCATACCCTCCATCTTAGGTATTTTTGTAAGCACCCTATGCTGATTTTTTTCAGCAACATGTAGAACAAAAAGTATAGTTTACTTATAAAAATAGCTGGGGGTGGGGAAAGGGTATGGGGTGAGCTCGATTAGCAAAAATGTAGAACATATATTATTTATGTAAAATACAGTATACTTCTGGTACTCTTAATTACTAGACCTCCTACTTTCGTTTTCCTGAAAATTTTGATTCATTTAAAAATATGTCTTGAGATAATTTTTGACTTACATAAGAGGTGCAAAAATAGTGCAGAGTGTTTCCTCATATCATTCACACCACTTCCTCATCTGTTTATATCTTATATAACCGTGGTACAATGATCAAACCTAAGAGAACAACCTTGGTATAATATCATTCACTAAATGACAGAATTTGCTAAGATTTCACCCATTTTTCTATTAAAATTCCTTCTTTGTTGAGACTCCAATCCAGTTCCTTTAGATTGCCTTTAGTTGTCATGCCTCCGTAGTCTCCTTCAATCAGTTCCTCAACGTTTTTCTTGTCTTTCAGGATCTTATAACTTTGGCCAATTATGTTGTAGAATGACCCTCAATTGAGGCTCTTTCAGTGTTTTCTCATGATTCAATTGAGATTCTGCGTTATTGGGGAGGAGGCCACGGAAGTGTCATGCACTTCTCTACCCATTCTAGCAAGGGATACATGCTGTTGTTATATATTACTGGGGGGGATAACCTTGATTATTTGCCTGTGGTGGTCTTCCAGGGTTCTCCAAAGACACATTACTACTTTTCCCTTAGCAATTACAAAATGTTTGGGGGGAGATCCTTGGAGAGTATGCAAATATCCTGCATCGACTTAAGCCCTCTTCACCAATTTTAACATCCATTGGTTCATTTTGCTTACTACCACAGTTATTACTGTGATGCACTAATGATGACTTTTTTATTTTCTTGATTTTTTCTACATTTATTAACTGTGATTCTTTTATAAGGAAGAGTAGTCCCTCCCCACCATTCCTTTAGGTATTCACGTATTTATTTATATTAGCATGGATTGATGAATATTTGGAGTCCGTAGGTGAGGCCACAAGTGCTCAGCTGCGAAATGAAAGGTTGACAGTCTGGGTCCACTGAGGGGCTCCTTGGAGGAAAGGCCTTGGAATCTACTTGTGAAAACACAGCCATTGAAATTCTATGGAGCACGGTTCTCTTCTGACACACATACGGTGGCCCTGAGTTGGAATCAACCCATTGGCAACTAGAAAATGAATGATTATTTTATTCTTTTGAGTTATAGTCTATTATTTCCAATTTTGACCACTAACCTCTTTCAGAGTGATTCCTGTGCCTTTTGATTTGCTCCCCTCCCCTCCCCTCCGTCTCTTACATGCTTCCTCACTGTAAGATCCAGTAGGCAATCTTGCTTTTCTATGTTCCAGACCCTTAATCCTTGGCAACCACTGATCTATTTTCAATCCATATAGGTTTCTATTTTCCAGAATTAAATTTAAATGTGCTCATACAATGCAGACCATTTGGATATGGCTTCTTTACCTTTATCAAAATGCATTTAAGATTCATTCAAGTTGTGTGCAGAATAGTTCTTTCCTTTTTATTACTGATTAATATTCCATGGTATAAATGTTTAACCATTCACCCATTAAAGAACATCTGTATTTTCAGTTCCTATCTGTACCAGTGTACCTCCTCTGGTCTAGCCAGTCTTGCAAGATAGAATTCGAGTCATGGTAGTGGGAGCGGG
>NW_022111327.1:220476-229166 GCF_000313985.2 Echinops telfairi
AGTTGTATGAGCCCCTAATAAAATGTTTAAAAAAAAAAAAAAAAAAAGAACATCTGAGCTGTTTCAATTATTTGGCAATTGAGAATAAAGCTATTACCAACATTTCTACATAGGCTTTTATGTGGACATACCTTTTCATTTCTCTTGAATAGTGTCTTAGGCTGGGTTCCCTTTACTCACTGCCATCCACGTCCATGCTATTAGTGTCCCTTTGTGGGTTTCTGAGATTATAATTGTTTACAGGGGTAGAAAGCCCAGTTTTTCTCCCACGGAGCTGCTGGTGGTTTTGAACTGCCAACCATGAGGATCACAACCCAATGTGTAATCACTACACCTCCAGAGAGGCTAAAATCAGTGAAGCATATGTATATATAAGCATGTATTTGTATTTGTATGTATGTGTATACACACACATGTTTACATCATGAAAATGTTTCACACAGTTGTAGATGCAGGTAAGTTCTAAGTCTGCAGGCCAAATGTCAGGCTGGAAACTTCTCCTGACTCAAGTAGTTGCAGGGACTGATGAAATCAAGATCAGCAAATCTAACGGCAGATTTCTTGCTGCAGAGGTGACTGCATTCAACATCAAGAAGTAAGATGGCAGGCTGCTGCTGACCCCCAGGACTGGCAGGCAATTCAGCAGGCCACAGGCTCAAATCCAAAGAACTGGAGTTCAGATAGTGGGCCACTTATAGGGTCCAGACCCAGAAAGAAACAAGCTAGTTTTCCATGGCGTCCACTTATATTATAAGCAGACCACATGCCTGAGGAGATCTCAAAATGGGGGAATTCCAATAACAAGCAAAATCTAACTCAATATCACTGAGTCAATTTCAATCCATAGGGACCCTATAGGACAGTGTGAAACTTCCCCTTTACCCAAAGTTTGGCAGTTTCTGAGGCTGTGGATCTTTATAGCAGCAGAAAGATTCATCTTTCTCCAACAGAGTAGTAGGTGGAATTGAACTGCTGAACTTGTGGTTAGCAGCTTAATGTTTAAAGCACTACCCCCAATCGGGCTCATAAACTGCTTCAAATTACTGAGAACCCTGGCCAGTTAAGTTTCAATAGAACCGCAATTAGCATGGGTAGATATATGGCCTTGTTCATAAGTAATGTTTTTTTGTTGTTGTTTTTTAAAACATTTTATTAGGGGCTCATACAACTGTTATCGCAATCCATACACACATCAATTGTGTACAGCGCATTTGTACATCATTCTCAAAACATTTTCTCTCCACTTAAACCCCCGACATTAGGTCCTCATTTTTCCCCTCCCTCCCCGCTCCCCCCTCCCTCATGAGCCCTTGATAGTTTATAAATTGGTATTTTGTCATATCTTGCCCTGTCCGACGTCTCCCTTCACCCACTTTTCGGTTGTCTGTCCCCCAGGGAGGAGGTCACATATAGTTCCTTGTGATCGGTTCCCTCTTTCCTACCCATTCTCCCTTTACCCTCCCTGTTTTGCCACTCACACCACTGGTCCTGTAGGGCTCATCCGCCCTGGATTCCCTGTATTTTCAGTTCCTATCTGTACCAGTGTACATCCTCTGGTCTAGCCAGACTTTCAAGGTCGAATTTGAGTCATAGTAGTGGGAGCTGGGAGGAAACATTTAGGAACTAGAGGCAAGTTGTATTTCTCATCGTTGTTACATCGCACCCTGACTGGCCCATCTCCTCCCCGAGACCCCTCTGCAAGGGGATCTCCAGTGGCCTACTAATGGGCTTTGGATCTCCACTGCGCACTCCCCCCATCATTCACTATGGTAGGATTTTTTGTTCTGATGATGCCTTATACCTGATCCCTTTGACACCTCGTGGTTGCATAAGTAATGTTTTGCTTTGTTTTTTCCCACTGTAGTGAAACTATACAAAACAAAGAATAAGCCAGTTTAATAATTTCTACAACAATAACTCAGTGGCATAGGTTATATTCTTCAAATTGTGCATTTACCCTGGCTAGCCTTTTCAAAATTATTCCATTAGCATTCATAAACTCAGTGCCTCCTAAGGAAAAGTTCCCCCTTTCTGCCTGAACTCCCACTCTTGTGGTAACCACGAATGATTTTTGGTTCCTATATGTTTGCTTCATATAAGTGAGATCATACAGCATTAGTGCTCTTCTGACTGAGGTATTTTGTTCAATGCAATGTTTCCAGTCCATCCATGTTATGATGTATATCAGAACGTAAATACCGTACCAAGAAAAGAAAAAAGAACACAGTAAGTACTGAGTGCTACATTTTGCTAATGACCACCATTAATCCAATATGATTTCAGTATCGTTTCCTAACTCTCCTTTCACCTCTTCATCACTATCTACGGATTTTGCCCAAATTTGGTACATTTGTGTTCTTTCAGAATTTCTGTTCTGCAACCTGCCTAGCAATATGACATGTTGTAATCTGATTTCTTGTTCCATGGACTAAGGCCCTTGATTCAACTTTGTAACCAGGTTCTGGCCCTACTCACCAGCTTCTAAAAATATTGCCATAGTAATGGCCATTCTTTCAGGAGGTGCCCTTTGTGTAGACAGAATGAATGATGACCTATGTGATGCTAATTGTGGAGCTTCTTAAAGAACCCTTGTCCTAATATATCAAACCTATCAGCTTACTGCAGAACCTGGAGTTGCTGTCGTTGGCATCACTCTTCTGGGCCAAGGCTCAATCACTTTGTGCGGAAGGTTTCTGTTAAAGATGCACATTTTTAATCTGCGAGGGCAGGCATTTATCACATTAGCTAGCTGTCACCTCAGAGTGATCACTGAACTCTGGATTTCTCCCTATTGGCATCTTTTTGTCAGTCTGAAAACTCATCTCTGTTCCACGAAATACTCAACTCTTAGAATGAGGACAGAGTTCATTTTTGTATCTCTAGTGGCTAGCACATAGTAGGCAGTTCATATATGTATACTTTCAAATGGAAGAATAAATGCATGATGGGCATATTTCACTTAAGGCTAGAAAGTGGGGGATTTGTAAGGCAGGACTCATTATATGTGGTATAGATGGGAAAGGACATGCCTAGGTGGGAGGGAGCAACGGGGATCTGGAGTACCAGGTTGGCTGAATGCTACAGTGGATAACTCAAATGAGAACTAATTGAAGACCACCTCCAATAGTAAAAGTTTTAGGAAAGAAGTCGCTCTGAAGATTCTGGAGACAGATTGAATGGGCTAATAGTCCAGTTTTGCTGCTTCCTACTAGAAGTGAGTGAGATGGAAATAAAATGGGGAGGTCGTGGTTTGAGTAGTGGAATAATTAGGTCTGACTTTCACCAGTATCACACTGAGATGGGGCCTGGGGAGGGGTGGGGCAAAGGCACCATCAGAAACATCAATAAGGAGGGCATTACAGTAATGCAAGCAGGAGATGATGGTGGCTTAGTGAGCAGTCAGATTTAGCATATATGCTGAAAGTAGAGCTGTCAGGATTTTATGATCTTTTTGCTTTATGCCTAACAAAATGGAACCAAACAAAACACTTTGAAATGTCTGTAAATTCTAACAAATAGAACTTGCTGTTAGTGGTTTAAGCAGTTTATTTCCAAGTAGAGCAGATATATGGAGGTAACCTTGGGTTCAGTATATTTCCACTAACTGACATAGGGCTTTCAAGTCCGTGTTTTCCAGCTGCTTTCTATACAGAGCTTTAGCAGAGCAGTGTTTACATTACCTCTTTTCCTGTCAATTGGATCTGTGGCAAACAGAGTAGTGTGTATAATTTTATCTCACTTGAGAGCATTTTTGACCATGGATCTGTCACTCCTTATATAGGGAACAGAGTTGTTTCAGGATGTACTTCTGACAAGGAAAGCTTTTCTCCCGTGAAGTAGATAAGCTATGGAAACAATCCGAACAGATAAGGGTTCATGCACTCTGCACTCCTTACCTACGTACACACACATTTAACTTCATCTATTTTAGGTGTGATTCTCTCTGGCCAGAAGGAGCCCTGGGGGCATGAGTTACACATTGAGCTGGTAACCTCAAGGCCAGCAGTTCGAAATCTCAGGAGAATGATGAAACTTTCTAATCCTGTAAGAGTCACAGTCTTGGAAACCCACAGAGGCAGTTCTACTCGGATCTGTAGGGTTGCTGTGAGTCTGAATTGACTTGATAACAGTGATTTGGGTTGGTTTTTTTTTTAGTTCTCTCGGTCTGTAATATGACTGAAATCCTAATCCTCAAGTAATATTTTCATTGTAGAATTTATTGATTATTGAAATGATTTAATAAGACTGGGAGCGAGCTGCCTTGAGGTAATATGAGTAGGGCAGCCTATGAACAAAGTGCTTATGACACTCAGATGGCAGTTTAATTCCTTAATCCATTAGTACTTCTCAGAACAGTGCTCCAACCTTTCCCCACGGACATAATTGGGCATACAAGTAGCAAGGGAACTGTTGGCAAGGGGACTTGAGTCTCTCATGATTGAGCCTAACTGTGATTGAAAGTATGACCTAACTCCACTGACTGATCTATAGCAGCATCTGAGCACAATCTCCAGGAATCCTGGGAGTCTGGGTAGTCACTAGGGATAATAGAAGGATGCAAATGGTTCTGGCTCTTTTGCAGAGATGACATCTGAGCCATTGTCCCACCCTTTCAAGAGAGAGAGAAGTCCTTGTGATTTCTCTCAGCATGTCTACCCGCAGGGTAGTAGCCAGAAGCTGAACCTCACAGGAAACAGGATGCCTGTGATTGAAGTAGTTATTTCTACATTCATGTGAAAACTCAAGGTAAATTCCATTTTTACAGAAGTAAACATTTCAAAACAGAAACGTTGAAGATTTAAGTGATATTTATGAATCTTTAAGTATTTTATTGTGCTTCAGTGTGTTGTGAAAAGTGTAATAAAGCCAGAAAGTTTTCTCTTCCATCATTATTCAAATAGATTAGAATTCTCTGTGTATTTATAGGGCATATTACTAATTCCTGGAAAAATCTATTTTTACAGGATGCATTTTATATCTGTCCATTCTATGAAAATGGGATATTACAGAGCGAATGGAGATTATATTCAGAGCCAATTTATGAACCATGTAAGAAAATCAGTCTCACAATTTGGCAAGGGCATGATATACACCCAGAGAATAACACATTGCTCATCAAAAAAATTCCTGGCAATATGTTTCTGTAAAGATTAGTGTTAAAAAAAGAAAGAAAGAAAAATGTGCTATGGGGCAGTTTTACTCTATATCACACGGGGTCGCCATGAGTTGGAACCAATTCAAAGGCAATGGATTTTGGTTTTTACTTATGCAGCAAACTTATCTTTATTGAATACAATCTGGAAGCAGACAAGAAGCAAAAAGTCCTCCAAATACTCAAAATACTTTCATTCACTCAACAGTTAACACATATTTCTTGAGCAGCTATTAGGTGCTGAGAACTGTTGTAAGAGATGTGAATACAAATGTATTCACAGATACAAAAGAGGTAAAATCTCTGTCATCTGGGACCTTATGTTCTAGTATGTGATGTGGTTAGGAGGAGGGTGAGACAGGTAATATATAATAAATAAGGCAACATGCAGGATCCCTGGTACCATAGTAAGTTATGCATTGGACTGGTAACCTTGAGGTCAGCAGTTTGAATCCACCAGCTGTTCTGGGAAGTAAAGAGGAGGCTTTCTGCTCCTTAAAGATGAACAGCCACTGAAATTCAAAAGAGCAGCTCTATCCTGTCCTATCAGTTACTATGAGTCCATATTGACTAGATGGAAGTAGTCTATTTGCTTTCTTTTTAAGACAACATGGAAAATAATGTTCATAAAAGAACAAATGGTATAAAGAAATTAAGATGAGGTTCTGTAGCAAAGGGTCTTGTTGAATTGTATGATGAGGCCTGGAGCAGATTTAACAAGTTTGCTAAAGGATACCTCTCTCAGAACAGGATATTTCAGTTGAGATCTAAATAATGAGTGGATCTTGTGTAGATCATGGAATACAACCCCCAAACCAAAGGACTAGCCAGTGCAAAGACCCTTAGGTGGGAACCAGCTTGTTTGGACAAGAGCTCTTGTTGTTAGGTACCTTCGAGTTGGTTCTGATTCATATCAACTCTATGTTCAAGAGAACAAGACACTACCAGAGCCTGCACCATTTCATAATTGTTCATATGTTTAAGCCCATTGTTGCAGCCACTGTGTCAATCTATCTTGTCGAAGTATTCTTCTTTTTCACTGCCCTTCCACTTTACCAAGCATGATGGCCTTTTCCCAGGGACTAGTGTTTTCTGATAACATGTCCACGGTACATGAGACTATGTAATTCTTGTCTCTAAGGCACATTCTGTCTATACTTCTTGGAAGACAGACTTATTGTTCTTTTGGAAGTCCATGCACCATTGTCCAAATGCATCACATTTTCTTCTGTCTTCCTCATTCATTGTCCAAATTTCACATGCATATGAGGCAACTGAAAATGCTGTGGCTTGGGTCAGGCATCCCTTAGTCCTCAAAGTAACCTCCTTACTTTTCAGCAGTGCAGCAGATTTACCCAAGGCAACTCCTCTTTTGATCTCTTTACTGCTGTTTCTATGAGTATTGATTATAGGTCCAAACAAGATGAAATCCTTGTCAATGCCAAACTTTTCTCTGTTTATAATGATATTACCTATCGGTCCCATTGTGAATATTTTTTGGTTTAATTTACGTGGAGTTGTACTCCATATATTGTAGTGAAACCCATGTGAAATTGGGCAATACAGGTTCATAAGTCAGTGCAAGTAAATCTGTGCTTCTCTTGTTGACTGGTGTGTTAGACAGGGTTTTCTAGAGAAACAAAACCAGAACACTAATAATTTCATATATATTTATAGAGCTAGATAAATATATAACATAAGAAAGAAACAGTTAATTAAGTTATAAAGCAGTACAAATGGCTCAGTGCAACTCACTCCCGTGAGACAGTTGTGAGACACTGGCAGTCCTTCAAGTCTTGAGGGCCGCCGGGTAGTCCTCTGTAGAGCAATTCAGGCTATCCGGGCACAGGCAGCAAACAGCAAGGCAGGTCGCCAACAGTCAGCCAGATGACAGGGTCTGACAGTCCCCAGCTCAAGAGATTTAAATTCCAATGTTGTGGCGAAGCAGGTATTGAAGGAACCTCAAATTATAGCGACACAGTCCCCAAGTTAGGTGTCCCACAGACAGTGTAGCTTGCAAATTGAGGCACAGAACAAGCAAGGCAGTCGCACTCTGGTCCGATGGTCAAAGAGCAAGAGACAAGAGAGGTGAGGCTCGCCAAGCCATTTATCTCTCCGCCCTTCAATTAATCCCACATGTGTTCATTGGCCATGTTGGCACAATAAATGTTAACTATCTCAACTGGTTACTCCATCCCTGCCATAAATTATAAATAAGAAAAGAGAATCTGATTTTGGAGGAAAGTGCTGTGGAGTTGGGAGAGAAACAGTTGCCAGCCAGGCCTAGACACAGACTGATTGATGGCGTGGAAAAAAATGCAAACTTGTTCACTACACATTAGTAAGTTACCTTACTTATTGGACAATCTGACACTGCATAGTGCCTATACTTACTTCTATCAAAGCAGATATCACAGAGTATTATAATTATCTCTTCACTTGTCTGTTTCTTCAGTTGCTAGGTGAGCTCCAAATGTCAGGATCTGTATCACCTATTGTTGTATCTACAGTTCTCAACATGGTGTCTGACACATGATTGGCACTCAATAAATGCTTTTGAATGAATGACTACTTGCAGTAAATCAGAAGGAAAACCTGCTTAAGGGTAACCTGACAACAGTAAGAACTGATAGCCTATGCTTCTATAATTGAGGAAGGAAACAATGAAAGAAGCCATGAATTCTCAAAAAGCACCATAGTCTGTCTGGGCCTTAGTATATTGGTATTACAATTTTGTTTTATAGATTGAAGAGCATAATACAATCATGGCACTTCCTTATAAAGACAGTGAAAATAGAGAAAAGAGTGAATTATATTTAGTAGCTTATGGAAATATGAGTATGTACTATACGAGTATAATAAGACTTATAACTGATTCAGAACATTCACACCAATAGTTTTAATGCAACCAGTTCTAGAATTTCTACATTTTCATCCAAAATGATTTGCAGCTTTAGATAAAAACAAAACCACTGTCCATCTGTTTTATTAATACTCGACCTATAAATATATGTACATAGATCTATTTTCCCCTTATCATATATAAATATATTTACATCTTTATATGCCTGTATTTACATCTCTATGAGTACCCTTTGCCTCCTAGTTCTTTCCTCTGTTTCTTTGTACTTTCCTCTTGTCCCACTATCATGTTCTGCCTTCATTTGGGTTTTAGGCATTCCTCTTGGTTCCATTGCCCTTGATCCAGCCCTGCAAGGCCTCCCGCACCCTCCCTGACATTGATTTTGGATCACTTGTTGTTCCCTTGTCCCTGTGCTTGTTAACACCCTCTTCCTTCCTCCCCACCTCCCCTACCCTCATGTTCCCCTGATCTGTCATCCCGTTGTTCTCTCTTCTGGCTTGTTTATTCCACCTATCCCTTCCAGGTAGACATGCTATGTACCATCACCAGACTGTGCAATGAAGCAACAACAGAAAGTAAAACAATGTCTACAACAACAACAATACACACATATGCATACATATATAACCGTATGAATAGTTCAGGGTCTGTTTGTTTTCTTTCACGTGTGCTTTC
>NW_022111327.1:229705-349006 GCF_000313985.2 Echinops telfairi
GTTGGATGGGGTAAGATATGATAAAATAATAATAATTTATAAATTATCAGGGGTTTGGGGGGAGGGGGAAGCGGGATGGGAGGGGGAAATATGAGATGACACTAAGGGCTCAAGTGGAAAGTGGGTGTTGTAAGAATGATGAAGTCAACATATATACTAATGTGCTGGACACAAATGATGTATGTACAAATTGTGATGAGTTGTATGAGCCCCTAATAAAATGATTACTTAATTAAAAACAAAACAAAACCAGCCCCCAACAACTCATTGCCATTGAGTAAATTCTGACTCACAGCGACTCTATAGGGCTATCTGGTGGGTTTGACCCTCTTCCCTTGCAGTTAACAGCCCATTCATAATTCACAATACCATCAGGCCTCCAAGATTTCCATATAGATAACCACAGAACTGAAGCCCCGATCATTTTACCACAAAGATGAGTTCACTTTCTGAGAATGTCCTAAAAATTTCCTTATAATAAGAAAATTCAAGGAAATGGTTATCTAAATAGAGAAAGTTTCCAAACATTTATGCTATGTGTGAAAAACTTTGTTACTAATGATTTTATGTAAAGCAGCATGCAATCAATGTCTTATGTCTATATCCTATGCTTAATTGCCTTATAATTCAGTACATACTCTTTAATCGAGCCATAGTTACCTAGTGGCAAAAACAGCCAGGTGCTAATCACAAGGTTGTTGGTTCAAACCCACCATGCACTCTGTGGGAGAAAGACATGGCAATCTGATTTCATTAAGATTTATAGCCGTGGAAGCCATATAGAGTAGTTATACTCTGTACTATAGAGTCTCCATAAGTTGTTATCTACTTGACAACTGTGGGGTTGGCTATACTTTTAAAATATCATTTACTCAGCCCTGTTATTTGCCCTAAAATATTTTCTCAGGTTGTCTAGCTCAACAAATTGCTCTAGTATACATAATATAGGTTCTATAGATTTGAACAACCATGAATCCATGGTAAATGGTAAGTAATCTTATGAACATTTATTTAGAAGTAATTAATTACCATTATTCGGAGACATCAGAACCAAGATGACTTGTTTAACTGAAGTCCACTCACTGCTTATATTTCCATAGGATGAGCTTTTAAAAAATTAAAGCAATATTTTTTGTGCTTCTGGTGAAAGTTTACACAAGTTAGGTTCTTGTTGGACAATTTCACAGAAATTAATAAATGACATTAATTATATGTTCCACATTGTGTCAGTATTCTCTTTAGTTATGTTCTTGTTTCATTTCTAGTACTCTTGTTTCTTTTCCCTCTTATGGTTTCATATTTGCCATGGATATTGCCATATTTGCCATGTTGACTTTTAGTTTAACAGTTTTGTTGGCACTTCATCCATATATCATGCAATTCAATCATTCAGTCATGCCAAGAGTTGTGCAATCCTTACCACAATCAGTTTTAGAACATTGTCTTCTTTCTTTACTCATTACTATTATTATAACTATTATTAATTTTTATTGTGGCAAAAGAAAAATGTTGACTTTTTGGTGATTTTTAAGTAGCTATTATTAGGTGCTGTCTAATTGCTTCTGACTCATAGTGAGAACAAAACTGAAGAATGCCTAGCCCTGTGCGATCCTCGAAATGTACTAAAATTTTTTAGCAGGGCATCCATGTAATGGGTGAGATTCTTTATTTTTAAGAGTTTTATTGAGATGTACTACACATACCATACAATTCAATCATATTAAAGAGAGTTGTACAATTATCTCCACAATCAATTTCAGAAAATTTACTTCTCTCTTGTACTCATTGTCATGTTTTTCCACACCTCCCCCAGCCTCCCCTACCATACCCTCTGAGAAACTATCAATACAGTCATTATGTCTGTAGCTCTACCTACCATGGATTTCATATATAGCAAAACGTAGAAAACAAAATACAGAAAAATAAAACAAAACAAAATAAAAACCACTGTACTCTGCATGATAGCAAGGTTATTCACATCCCTGATATATTGTCATAGGGGATTCACCAGAGGCTTAATCTCTGTGTAGATCTTGATGGTCTACAACAGGATGGTCTATACCAAAATGGATTTTGGGCTCTCAGTGTCATTCATATGAAAAAAAAACACAAACAAAACTAAACTAAACAAAAACCTCACTGCCATTGAGTCAATGATGACACATAGCGACCCCCCTGTGGGTTTCCCAGACTGTAACTGTTTATAGGAGTAGAAAGCCTATTCTTTCTTACATGGAGCTGCTTGTGGTTTTGAACTACTTGCCATGTGGGTCACAGCCCAGTGCTTAAGTACTATACCACTAAAGCTCCATCTGTCATTGATAGCCTTCCCCAAACCAGGTGTTTTCAATGTAAGGCCTGCTACCAGTCCCTCTTTAGGGTTAGAATTTTGTTGTTCACAAACCTTGGATCACACAGGCTGCTGTGCAGCTTTGCTGTGGGCCTAGTTGATGTTTCACTCATATTGTTGCTTGTTCAAAGACAAGGTTTTAGGACCCTCAGACAAAAGAAGATTATTATTATTTTTTTATGATCACTCTGCTTTTCTCCTCTGTGGTCACAGAGGATAGTTTGGGTTCAAGGTTTAAAGAATTTATCAAGTTGACAGTCATAGGGGGTCCTCTGGGCTCCCCCTCTCCCCGGCCCAAATTGAATTTTGTTTAGCATTTTTATCCCATTTTAAACAGGACCATCTACTGTGACCCAATCAGATTAGTTAGTGGTGATATCCTGGAACCAATTTGTTTTTCTGGTCTCAAGGGAAATTGAGGTCATGTCTGTTGCAGGCTATCAACCTTGGTAGACTTGCTTCTTCTCTGAGATTTTGATTCCCTTCTTGCTCTTTTGCTCCTGATGAGTAGAAACCAGTAGTTGTAGCTTATCTGGCTGCTCACAAGCTCTTTAAAACCTTATTTTTGAAAAATTTTTACTGGTATATATTCACATATCGTGCAATTTAATAGTTCAATCATATTAAGAAGAGTTGTGCAATTATCACCACAATCAATCTTAGAGCATTTTCTTCTTTCTCATACTCATTGTTAGCTCTCCATTTCCTCACAGTCTACCCTGCCATGCCCCTAGGTAATTATTAAGCCAGTGACTGCCTCTATAGATATTAACTTCTTATGGTGAATTAAGTGAAGGCTTACAGAGCAGATCATCAGTTTTATATTCCACAACTCATGAAACATCACACTGTCTTGTCCCATTCCCATCATGTTTTCCCTATCTCACTCTCATTGGATAATGAATGCCTCTTTACCTAAACATATAAGTCTAGTCTGTATCTAGGAGCCCTGGTGGTATCATTGGTTATGCATTAGGCTGCCAATCGTGAGTTCAGTGGTTCAAGTCTACCAGTTGCTCTGTGGGAGAAAGATGAAGTTATCTACTCCTACAAAGATTTATAGTATCAGAAACCCACAAGAGCAGTTCTGGTCTGTCCTACAGGTTCTTTATGGGTTGGAATCCACTCAAAATAAGTGAGTTTTGAGATCCTCTAGCTTGTGATTTCCCCTTCTTCCCTGCCTTTTCCATCCCTAGTAACCATTAAGGGCTTCATTTTGTGTAAAAACTTTTTCTTAATTTTAAAAAATTACACGGGTCTTGTACAATGTTTGTCCTTTTGTTTTTGACTGATTTCACTCAGCATAATGTCCTCCAGGCTCATTCATGCCATAAAGTGTTTCATAATGTCATCATTCCTTAATGTTGTGTAGGATTCTATTGTGTATATTGCCAAAGTCTATGCATTCTTCTACTGATGGACATTATTTTGCTATTATTGTCAGGGTACCCTCCCCTAACACTTCATCACTGGTCCAGTAGGCACAATTGTATAGCTATAATAAGTAAAGATTATAGTAAAGTTATAGAGAGCATGAGAGATAGAAGAGAGATTGAAATAATGGAATCAGACACATTTCATGGTAGCATGCTCACCTCAGCCCTGCTTGGTGGTCCACGTGGAGAGAGTGAGAGAGATCTTCATTACTAACCAAGTGCAATTACAGGTGACAACATATGTCACAGGAAAGGGTTGTACTATAGGTAATACAGTAATCAGAGGGGGGTGACCTAGGGGTATCCATGTAATAGGAAGGGGAGGTAATAATGTGACAAGATGGGCAGATTCTAGATTCAGGATGGCAGCCTAACTTTGGATGTCACTGAGCTGGTTTGACCTGTTCTCTGGTTCACTATAGAAGCCATTATCAGTAGGGTGTAAACCCATCCACAGGGACCAGACTAATGGCCTCAAGCCTTTAGAGAGAAGTAGCCCATTATCCTTAACAGCAGGGAGTGAGCCCTACCTGTGGTGGGACCACACAGTATTCTGGCAGCCCAATGCCTTCAGGGAGGTAATTTGACAATCATTTACCATTACTTGCAAGCAGTGTCCTAAGTCTAACATATATTTGGGGGGAGACGACTTGGGAGAAATCTTTCCGTTTCCCACATATTATGAATAGTGTTGTGATGTATATGGGTGTGGGTATATCTGTCCATGTTTAGGCTCTTATTTCTTTTGAGTATATACCAAGTAAAGGAATTTCTGGGTCATATGGTATTTAGATACCAGTTTTTTTTTTTTTTTTAGGAAGTGCCATGCCACTTTCCACAGTTGTTTTACTATTTCTTGCTACCGGTCTATTAGAGTTCCAATCTCTCAATCTTTTAAGGCCCCAGACACTACTCACTTCACTGAAATGGAGAACATGAACTTTGTGAATTAGATTATTCCAACTGTCTGAATTGTTCCATGAGACAATGGTCTAAGCTTTCAACTCCAGAAAATCAATGTCAAAAGGTGTTTGTTTGAGGTACATCCATAGTTGTGTCTTCCATTAATATATGTGCCTGCCCATGTATTTACACATGAAGATATCTGTTCTGACATACATATACACTCCTACCTACCTGTATATACACACACACATATATGCCTATATCCATTTATATTTGATCAAAGGCTCATTTTTTGGTTTTGTTTAATGTTTTGCCCTCCTACACATGTTAAATCTCTTAGTACAGAGATTTCACAATGGGTAAGCTCTGTGGCTTATCAGATTTCCCCTAGGTTCCCTAATGCTTCGGCAGAAGTCAGATATGCCTCCACTCTCTATCTTTATCCTGTGCTGACACCAGTCATTCTTCCCAAGGCACTCTATTTCTCTGCTTGGTTTGATACAAATTTGTTGCAATGACCACACAGAATTCAGACAATACTCTCAATTAGGTGCTGGAAGGTTTTTAGGGAAGTTACCACATTAATGATATAGTTATTGGTCCACAGTAACACCTCTCCTCAGCCAG
This sequence comes from Echinops telfairi, assembly GCF_000313985.2. NCBI lineage: Eukaryota > Metazoa > Chordata > Mammalia > Afrosoricida > Tenrecidae > Echinops > Echinops telfairi. Next base: position 235,025 of record NW_022111327.1, read on the forward strand.
CAACCATGTCTCTCTCTCTAATCCTCAGCCTCAGAGGATCTTGAATATGCTCCACTGGTGACTTTTCTTTGATGGTATTGTTGTAGGTGCCACTGAGTTGATTTTGACTCACCGTGCCTCTAAACACAACAAAGTGAAACACTGCACAGTCCTGCACCTTCCTTGCGATTGTTCCTCTCCCTGAGCCTATCGTTACAGCCACTGTGTTAATCCTTCTCATTGAGGGCCTTCCTCCTTTTTGTTGCCCCTCCACTTTACTAAGCATGGTGTCCTGCTCTAGAGACTGGTACCCCCTGAAAATGCCCAAAAGTTTGAAAGATGAAGGCTTACCCTCCTTTCCTCCAAGGAGCATTCTGGCCCTACTTCCTCCAAGACAGGTCAATGTTTCCTGTTAGAAGTCATGTCACTTTAAATATTCTTCACTTGCACCACAATTCAAACGCATCAGTTATTTCTTGGTCTTCTTTATTCAATGTCCAACTTTCACATGCATATGAGGCAATGGAAAATATCATGGCTTGAGTTAGGCACACCTTAGTCCTTGAAGTTACATCCTTAATTTTCAGTACTCTAAAGAGGTCTTGTGTAGCAGATTTCCTAAATACAGCTCGTCTTTTGCGTTCTTCACTGCTGCTACTGTGAGCATTGATTGTGGATCCAAGCAAAACAAAATTCTTGACAACTTCAACTTTTTCTCCATTTAGCATGATGTCACCTATTGGTCCAGTGGTGAGGATTTTGGTCTTCTTTACATTGAGTCATAATCCATACTGAAGGCTGCAATCCTTGATCTTCATCAACAAGTGCTTTCAGCAAGCAAGTTTGTGCCATCTGCATATCAAAGGTTGTTAATACGCCTTCCTCTGATCTTGATGCCGTGTTCTTCTTCATATAAGCCAGTTTCTCTATTTGCTCAGCATACAGATTGAACAAGTATAGTGAGAGGATACAACCTTGACACACAGCTTTCTTGATTTTAGACCATGTAATATGCCTTTGCTCTGTTCACACAACTCCCTCTTGATCTATGTACAAGTCCCTCATGAGCACAATGAAGTGTTCTGGAATTCCTATTCTTCTCAAAGACATCCCCGGTTTATTATGGTACCCACAGTTGAATGCCCTTACCCAGTGAATAAAACACAAGTAAACATCTTTCTGGTATTCTCTGCTTTGAGCCAAGATCCTTCTGACATCAAAATCCATCTGATATCAAGTATGGTGAGAAGATACATCCCTGACACAAACTTTTCCTGATTTTAGACCATGCATTATGCATTTATTCTGCTCACACAACTGCCTCTTGATACATGTACAGGTTTTGCATGAGCACAATATAGTGTTCTGTGATTCCCATGCTTCTCAAGGATATCTATAATTTATTATGATTCACACAGTCTAATATATTAGCATACCCAATGGAACACAAGTAAACATCCTTCTGGTTGTTTCTGCTTTGAGCCAAGATCCATCTGACTTCAGCAATGATATATCTAGTTCCAGTCTTCTTCTGAATTCAGCATGAACTTCTGGCAGCTCTATGTCAGTGTCGTATTGTTGAGTTGTCACGTGTTCAGACACCTGTAAGATGCTCTCCTACAATGGACTTTGAAGATGGGGTCATGTCGAGGCTCTAGCATAACATTATACAATTATAAATATATTTGCTTCAGCCAAGTGTGGCACTTATGGATGGTCACTTATGGATGTACTAATTCCAATCAGAACAAGATTTTTAAGAGTAGAAAAACAGAATGTATTCAATGTTTTGCACTGGAAAGACGACAATATTTCTTTTAACTGAGGTAGAAACCAAAATATCGCATTCACTCTGGGACACCAGTGAATCACAGATATGGTGAACTTGCCAAAGACACAGAAAAAAATCTTTGTACCTAAAAATTGTCAGGATAGAAGTTGATCTTTATGCAAGCTTCAACTATGAATGAACAATTGGCTAGATGAATGAAGGAAAAAGAAATGTACCAGGAGTTCGTTACTATATTGTCATTGCCGCCCCCTCATATTCTGAAAGCATTTTCCCATAAAAACAATGCTAAAAATAGCGTTAAGATTTCTACCAGTATGAAAAATCCACTAAAATCTATCTATAGACAAATTATAATAGCAATTGTTTATTGAGCATTTATATATGCCAAGTATTTTCCTATGTAATCCTCACCAAAAGTAGAAGATATGGAGAACTATCGTTATCACTTTACAGATGAGAACACAGGCTCAAAGCAGTCTGACCAAGACTGCACAGCTAGAAAATGGTGATTTTATGATTTCACATCTCACATCATTGACTACTGTGTTGTACTGTGTCAGCTGTACACAGTAAATAACCCTGGGCAATGAATACAGGTGTAGTGTATTTTAACTCAGCATAGCTTAAGGAATTGGACATTTAACTACTGCTGTAATATGCCATGGAAGAACTTCATCAACACAAATAAGTATTTGGTCCAAAGTTTAGACGTAACCCGTATAATGTGACAAGGTGGGAGTCGAAGGGCAAGGCCATCTACATTTGACCTATCTCTAAAGTGCATCATTGTGCTCAAAAACCCTCAGGAACTCTCTGTTGCCTATAGAAGCAGGTTGGGATTCCTTATCTTGGCTCACATGGCCTGCCACACGGTGTCCACCACCTAACATGGCAGTTTGATTTTAGACTAATCACATATGCTCCAAATTAACTGCGTTGCTTGCCCTTTGAATATGCTGCATGATCACTTGCCATCTTGGTGCTTTGCTTTAGCTGTCCCCACTCCCTACTGACCTTTGGAGATGATTTCTCTCCTGCACTTTTTATGCTCTTATGGCTCTGACAATTTCCACCTGTCAAAATTATATTCATCCTTCAGTGCTCTTCTCAAATACCACTACTTCTCCCAGCCTCATCGAACTCCCCTCTCCAGGAAGTGAATGAGATTTTACCTTCCTTGGAACCTCTGGAACACCCGTTTTTCTCCCATCCTGTGGTAATTAAGGTGACCAACTATTTATTGTTTGAACTGGCACTTTTGAAAGTGAAAGGCAGGTAATATTTACCCAAAGACAATATACATAAACCAGAACTTTTCTGGGAAGACCCAGGCCTTATGGATACACTAATGATGATACATGCCTTATTCTACTCATATTATAGTTATTTTTTTTAAAAAGCATAACCAGAGTTTCTGAATTCTTTGTCATAACTTTCCTATTTTGGAAGCTCATAGCACAGAATTTTGATTTTATATGGAAGATACCTTATCTGAAGTACTTATTTCATTAATTGAATAAAATATGAGTTAGGGAAAAAAGAATTTAAATGGTTGCATGATAATTTTTAAAGTATATGAATGCATATTTATTAGCTCTTCTTATTTAGGACCAACTAAGACCTCTTATTTGAGAATGCATCTATTGACTAATGTTCCATGAAGTCTTTCTTGTAGAAACCATACTTATAATTCATCATTTCTAATTTTCAGGACATTTTCCTTAAAGTGGAGTGAGATCTTAAAGATATTTGCAAGGTAATAATTATTTCATTAATTTTCATAGCTGTTCACCCACACAAGAGCAATTTTGAAGTGACTTCCTTTTAACTCGCTTTTAATGTAGTGTTTCCATACAAACAAGGATCATTTCTCACTCTTATTTATTTGCATAATGTTTGATTTAATGGTAGCATCAAATAACAAGTAGAATTGAAGAAAAAAGTTTTGGAAACAAATCCACAGGGTCTTGGTAAATATAGAACACTAGGGGGTGGGAGAGGTAGTTCATGGGAAAACTAGAGATTAACCTATTAAAAGCAAGGGCCCAATTGACTAGGGATGTGAATAGTCTTGCCCTCAGACAGCATGCAATGGCAAGTATATCACTGCATCTAAAGTTAAGTTAAAATTTTTTTAGAGATTTTATTGATATAAAATCCACACATCATACTCTTCTATAGTTAAATGTATTTTTAAAGGATAATTTTATTGGGGGCTTCTACAACACTTATAAAAATCCATACATCAATTTTATCAAGCATACTTGTACATGTAGCCATCATTATTTTCTAAATATTTGCATTCTATTTGAGCCCTTGGTATCAGCTCCTCTTTTTATCCTCTCCCCTCCCACGCTCATGACCCCTTGATAAATTATAAATTATTATTATATTCATATCTTACACCAACCCCTCCCACCTTCCCCCTACCCTGCTCATATCTCTACTCCCATTTCTATTCCGGAGGGGTTTATCTGACCTGGATTCCATGTGTCCTGAGCTCTTATCTGTACTTGTGTACATGCTCCAGCCTAGTCCACAGTAAAAGGCAGGATTGGGGTCATGATAGTTGGGGGTGAGTAAGCCTCAAGGAACCAGAGGAATACTGTTTGTTTCATGGGTGCTATATTTTACCCTGGTTGTCTCATCCCTTCCTGTGACCTTTCTTTGAGGGGACATCGCATTGTCTACAGATGAGTTTTGGGTCTCTGCTCTGACTCCCCTCATTCTCAACAATGTGTTTGTTTGTTTGTTTGGGGTCTTCTGAAGCCGGTTACCTGATCACATGCATACCCCATGATTGCACAGGCTGCTATGCTTCTTCCATGTGGGCTTGTTGCTTCTCTGCTAGATGGTCACTTATTTAACTTCAAGCCTTTAAGATCCCCAGATGCTATATCTTTTGATAGCTGGGCATCCTTTGCTTTCTTCGCCACATTTGCTTGTGCACCCAACTTAAATGTCTTTTTAGAAGAGTTGTATATATATATAAAACTTCAATCAGTTCTAGTTCTCCCTCCCCCCTCTCCCATTCATTGTTTGCTCCTCAATTCCCCTCACCTTCCCCACCCCAAGTCCCAGATAAACCCTTGCATCAGTTATTGTCTCTATGAATCTACTCCTTCTGTACTTCATAAAATGGGAAACCTAACAGAAACAATAAAAAGCAAATGAAAGAATAACAGAAAAATGAAAATAATAATATAAAGATAAAATAAATATAAAGAGTAAGAAAGTAAAGACCACCAATAATATTTAAAAAGTCAGAAATTTCTGTCATGGAACAAACAAAAAAATATTTAAGCCTAGAACAAATACTGTTGTTGAGAGGGAGGTCAACTGTCCAAGTATCATTTTATACTGTAGTTCGAGCCACTATAATCAAGTTTACAATCATCTCTGCCTGATAGTAAAGCTGTTTGAGTCCCTTACCTATGGCCAGAGGGGATCTGCCAGAGGCTTAATCTTACTAGACACTCTGCAGATGGATTTGGGGCTCCTATTGTCCTTCATAGCCTTCTACAATTTGGTTGTTCACAAATTAAGCTCTGATACTTTTCCCTTCATCATATTTGGATTTTGTTATCTTCATCTTTGGATCACACAAACTGCTGTACTTCTTCAGTGTGGACTTGCTTGACTTCATTTAGATGGCTGCTTGTTTGAATAGAAGCCTTTAAGACCCTAGCCACTACTCCATTTGATAGCTGGGCACCATCTGCTTCCTTCACCACACTTTGCTGTACCACCCTTACCTTCAATGATCTCTTCATGAAGGTGAGTATTGAGGAGGGCCATGTTATAAGAACTAACTGTTCTTGGATTGAGGTTAGATTTACATGGGAGCCCAGAATCCATCTACTTGTCCATGGGTTATGTATGATTCTGATTTACTTTAGTGGTCTTATTATGACCAATAAACCAACCAACCAACAAAGTACTCCAAAGAAAGTAAAGCAAATGAGAAAGACATTGTCAATCATTCGCCTGGGGTATAAGATGATTGCATTGATAAGTTCAATAATTTATCAAATCACATAGAATTTAAGATACTGTTGGGATGAGGAGTATATGCAAGTATAGTCCAACCACAAGCTGCAATCCAGGAGTTGTTGCTTTGTACAGATTTATCTATTTATTGTTTGAGCTCTGTTTACATTGAGCATAGGGGTTGGTGCTAGGGGGAAATTTCCTGTAACATTTCTTACACTGGCAGATCCTTGCCTATCAGATTAATAGCTGTCATATTAATGAAAAGGGAGCATTGAGATACCAAATATATACTGGTTCTGGGTCCCCGTTCATTGAATGTCCAGTAAGCCAGGGGTCCCACCCAAGGTCCAAGGACTATCATTTGCAGTCTTGGGGTGGTCATCTTTTGCTTACTCTCACATCAGAGAATTTCAGTCATAAGTCCAAGGGCTACAGGTAGTTTTGAAATAGGGCCCACTTGGTTCAGTCAGGCTTCCATGTCTAGTCTTTCGGTGTGGCCCTTGGGGGATCCTATGTTCTCCTGTAAGGCCAGCATCTAAGGTCATCATAGTGCTTAGTCAATGGTGTGGTTCATATAGTTTGGTTAGGATATAACATATTGTCATTTAATTTCCCTTTTGACCCATTTTTAATTTATTCTAGTTCCTATTATCATCTGCTTTCTCTTGGGATGAGACATTTCTGTGTTTTATTTTTTGTCATTGTTAGTTTCTTTTGGTATGTTTTTAAAAGGAAGAATAGATTAAAATTTAATTTTGAACAGTTCTTTATTTTTTATTTTTTATGGTTTCATAACCATATGTTATTTTATAAACAATTTTATTGGTACATAATCCAAGAACATACAATTTGATAGTTTAATCATAACAAAAACTTGTGCAATCATTACCACAATATAGTTTAGAACATTTTCTTCTTTCTTGTACTCTTTGTTATTAGCTCTCCATTTCTCCCCAACCTCCCCTGCCATACCCCCAAGAAATCATTAATCCAGTTACTTTCTCTGTAGATTTACCCAACCTGAATTTCATATACTGAAAACGTACAAAAACAAAGAAACAAAAAGCGAACAACAATAGCAATGCAGAGAAAAACCTCAATATAAAGAAAGCAGAAAATATTAAAAGTAGAGTAACTTGAAAAGGGGATCAAAAGGGACATACCATGATCAGCTTTTAAATCTTCACCTAACTGCATCGGCTATAACGCACTCCGCATAGTCAAAAGACTGCTTTATGTTCAGAGGGGGATTCACCATCAGCTTAATCCATGTGTATCCCCTCCGCTTTTTCTTAATGGATACAACTTTGAAATGTGTCAAAAGAGGGATCAAATAAAAGACATTATATTTTAATCTATTATCTACTATGATAGTCTCTACAATACTCCCTGTCTCATAACAAGGCTTTTCACAGCCTTTGACTAGGAATAGAGAGGATTCATCAGAGGATTAATCTACATGTGGACCCTACAAATGGATGCTGGGTCTCCATTGGCATCCATAAGCTTCTGCAAACCGAGTAGTCACAATTTAAACTATAATATCACTCAATTTTTTGGATTTGAATTATATGATTTACAATCTGTGGATCATAAAGACTGGTGTGTTTCTTTCATGTGGACTTAGTTGACATTCCACTTATATGATTGCTTGTTCAAAGGCAAGCTTTTAAGACCATAGATGCTTTTCTTTCTGATAGTCAGGCACTGTGTAGTTTCTTTACCATACTTTGCTATAACATCAATATCTTCAGTGATCTCTTCATGGTGGTGAGTATCAAGCAGGGCCATTTCATAGGAGCTAATTTTTCTTATATTGGGGTTAGAATTAACTGCCAACCCAAGATCCATTGATATATCTGTGGTTTGTGTGTCTCTGGTTCACCTTATAGATATCATTGTCATTTTACATTGGAGAACATTACCCATCATCTCCATGGTGCATAAGGTAATTTATTGGTAGTGTCATTAATTTCATCAATGATAATAAAATTTAAAGCCCATTTGAGAAAAGGGGAATTTACAAGAATAATCTGGCTATGAACCATAATACATGAATTATTGACTTGCACAGATTAATCTCTTCAGTGACTGTACACTACTTACACAAGCAATAAGGGTTGGCAATATAGCAAAACTTTCAATAATATTCATCAGCAGTGGCAGTATCAGTTCTACCATATGAATACATGTCTTAATAAAGCAAGGAGGGCATTAAAAGGGTAAGCATATGGTAGTCCCGGCAACTATTCACTGAGCATTCTAATGGCAAGAGATCCAAGTCACAGTATAATTTTTTTAAAAAAATATGAAATCCAGGAAAGGTAAATCTATAGAGACAGGAACTAGTTTAGTAGTTCTTTGGGTTTGTGGCAGGGGAAGTTGGGAGGTAGTGGAGAGTTAATAATATTTGTTGAGAACAAGGGGGGCTGGGGCAGAGATCCAATGCTCATCTGTAGACAGTGGGACACTCTCTCCACAGAGAGGCCACAGGGAAGGGATGAGTCACCAGGGTGCAGTAAAGCATCGATGAAACACGCTGTATTCCTCTGGTTCCTTGAGGCTTCCTCATCCCACACTACCATGACCCCAGTGCAGCTTCTCATTTCAAACTAGACCGAAATATGTATACAGGTATAGAAAGGGATAGGAGCTTGCGACACACAGAATCTAGGAACAGCAGTGGGAATAGTGATACCAGAGGGTTAGGGGAAGAGGGGGAGAGGAAGGGAGAAAGGGGGAACTGATCATAATGATCAACGCATAACCATACACCCCACTACAGGGAGAAGAACAACAGAAAACATGGGGGGAGGGAGACAGTGGTCGGTGTGAGAGATGAAAATAATAACAATGTACAATCTATCAGGGGGTTATGAGGGTGGGGGGAAGGGGGAGGGAAAAACAAAAACAAGAAAAGAGGAGCTGATACCAAGGGCTCAATAGAAAATAAATGTCTAGAAAAGAATGAGGGCAACGTATGTACAAACATGCCTGATTCAATTGATGTATGGATTGGAATAACAGTTGTACAAGCCCCTAATAAAATGATTTTAAAAAGAATGAAGAAAATGTTCTTAAATTGATTATGGTGATGATTGCACAATTCTTTAATATACCTAAACCATTGAATTGTATGGTACATGAACTATATGTCAATAAAAGTGTTTGAAGTAAAGAAAGAAAAAGTAAGGGCCCAATTAACTTCAGACATTATTCCCTATGTTTCATTGATACAGGAGAGATTGTTTAAAAATCTCATGACTTGATTAAATGGAGAGTTGGAGTAGAGGATATTTACTCTAGAAGTATCTAGCAGGTGTCTGTTAATATAATAGAATCTAGCTGTGTCTTTTGGAAGCAATTTTCCGGAATAATAATAAAATTATTATATAAATTATATACTATATAAATTATTATATAAATAAAATAATAAAAATATTGGGGGGAATAATAATAAAATAATAAAATTATTTTATTGGCAATTTGTTCACTATTCTATGAAAGGGGAAGTGGAGCTAGGATGACCAGTTTTATTACAAGGGTGAGGAATGGTAAGGTATACAATCAACAAGAACTAGTATTGCTATGATTGGTCTCACTAACTTAATGCTGAACTACCCAGCTCGAGGCAGTGTGTTGCATAAGAGAAAATATACTGGATGATGAATCAGAGCCAGATTTAGTCATTTTGCAACCTCATCTACATTAATCATGATGTGACTGACTCATCAGGGATTGACGAAATATTTTAACCCTTTGAGGTTCACCACATTGTGTTTCTGAGTTGGACTAGAATATGCTGCTGTGAACATAAGCTTTTCACGACCTCTAAACTTAGACCACATCCCATTTTCACAAACTAAATGTTGCCCACAGTTCCATAAGTTCCAAGTAAAAATTAATGTAAACAGAAATGTTTTAATTTTTGATGTTCAGTTTTAAACAGCCAAATTATGAACTAAACTTAAATTAAAAACTCAGCATGAATTGGATGGCTTATGTCTCAGTGTGATGGCTTTTATATTAAATGGTTTACACCAATGCTGTTGTTTATCTTGGAAACAGGTTGTCATGCATATTAATGAGACCCAGGTGTTAACTTCATGCTGTTTTCCTTCCACCGAAGAAAATCTTTACAATAAGTTAAAGTGTTTTTACAAGTATTTGTTGTAATAATTATAAGAGAACTCTTTATGCATCACAATGTTTACCAGGTTCATTTCTTAATTCCAGGCCATTTATTTTTTCCTCTTTTCCATTGCACTTTTGCATTTGTATGAGGGCTGCCAGGCAGACATGTTGGTAGCCTGACGGTTTTATGGAGCTAAAGAAGGAAGAACCTTCCCTAGCTTCACTACAAATGGAAAAATTTCCTGTTCATTTCTGTTCTGCCCAAGGTCATTTTATACTCACCACTAGGAATTTTCTCCTTCACAACTACTAAGAGAGATTGCAGGCTAAAAGACTCCATGACTTTTATCATTCTCTAACATTCTCTGGGTGCATTTTCTCTTTATTCCTTTGGTTAGTTTAGTGACTTCTTGATAGCTTTCCTGTTATTCTTAAAGTACAGACACTCTGATGGGTTAGCATTTTCCGTGAGGAACATGTAGCAGGATACAAACTTCCTGGTTCCTGTGCATCCTAGAGATGGTTTACATACAGTAGAAATCTAATGTACCTAATTTTATGAGACTTGTGATACAATGTTTGTGTTCCACACCTTCTATATGAGTGACGGGAGCATACTCTTCTCATTTTCACAGACAGGTCTGGAGAACCTACTATATACTATTGGGAGCACAGAAGTGTGTAAGTCATTTTTCTAGTTCTCCGGGTATTAAAGATGGAGTCAAACCACGTTACTTAGGAGATTCTGTGGAGAGAAGGTTGGGGACAATAAGGTCCACTGACAGAGGTATAGCCGGGATCGCCAGGACTTTGTAGCTGTTGGCTGCATCCTACATCTTTTAATCAATGCCATTTCAGATTGCATGAAGTATAGTTTATATTGGAATATTTTCAAGGAAGTAATCTCAGAGAGATGAAGAAGATGCTTCTCTTTCACCCCCAAAATAAAACAAGATTATTTATTCACACAGTAGCAGTTAAGGTAAAAAAAATTTGTTGGCCATGGAACCTCATTTCTTTAAAAAGTCAAAACCAGCCCACTATTGCAAAATGCAGCTTTCATTGGTATACACTCTTATGGTGCGAACATATCTGAAGATTAGGATACCATTAACTGTGTTTTCTATTGAAGTACAGATTGTTTGTTAAAAGGGTAGTACTGTATTAAGGAGTCCTGGTGATGAAACAGGAGGAGTCCTTGTGGCTTAGTGGCTGAAAACGTCAAGGTCAGCAGTTAGCCACTCATGGGGACAAAGATGAGGCTTTCTTCTCCTGTAAAGAGTTACAGTCTTGGAAACCCACAGGGGCTGTGCTACCTTGTCCTGTAGGGTAACCAGGAGTCCACTATATGACATTGAGTCTGGTTTGGTTTGATTTGGTGGTGAAACAGTTAAGCAGTTAGCTGCTAACTGAAAGTTTGGTGGTTTGAAGACAGTTAGTGGCTGTCTATCTGTTCCTATAAAGATTTCACTTAGAAAACCCTATGGTACAGTTCTATTAAAGCATAATGAAGCATCATTAGAACTTGACTTTAAAATTGACTTGATGGCACCTAAGAACTTATGACATATTATACTTGTACATAGGGTAATACTAGAGTTCAGTATAATCATCCGATCCAATTTTGGAATTTGAAGCAGGGCTCCCAGAGGAGATGATACCTGAAATTAAGTTTTGAAGTAGAAGATGGAGCTATTTGGGTGAAGACTAGAGGGAAGGCCATTTCTAGAGGAAAGAACAATGTAAGTGATGGAAGCCAAGGCAAGGAGGTGTGAGAGAAGGGGGTGAACACAGCAGTTCAGTGTTGTCATAGATTTCCCTGGCTAATGTAGTCAGTTCTCATGATTGCTTGCTAACTAAACGGTTGGAAGCTTGGAGTACACTCTGAAGCACCTTGGGAGAAAGATCTAATAATTTACTTCTAAGTAACCAGCCTTTGAAAACCTTGTAGAGCACAATTCTATCCTGACATACCTGTTGTCATGAGTTGGTGTTGATTCAATGGTAACTTCTCTTTTGATGTGTAAAGAGAGGTGTGAGGGGAGATGAAGACCAAAGACAGGAGGCAGAGCCAGATTGTGGAAGGTGAGGAGAGGAGGGATTGAAGGGTCTAAGGCAAAATATGCAGTTTCTACAAGGTAAGAAATGAAGAGATGGGCTGAATAACACTTTATCTTGAAATGGCATTTTTTTTCTTTTAAGATATTCCAAAGCTGACATGTACACCCTGAGGCTTCTATCTTTGTGTCTGGGTGTGTGAAGAATTTTTTCAAATCATGAAAAATTTTTAAAACGTGAAGAACGAAAACCCCAAGAACTCAGTTTTTAAAATAACATTTATTGTGTTTTTCTCTGCTTCAAAGTAACACATGTTCATTTTTTAAAATGTGATGAGTACAAAAAAGAAAGTTAAAGTTACCAGTAAGTCTAATATTCAGGGATGATATAATTAATATTTTAGAATCTTTCCTTCCAGTCTTTTACACATACACCTCCCCACACTCATACTCACACCCATATATGTGTGCATTGAAAAAATTGTGATCATGTTTCTAATGTTGTTTTCCAGCTTGCTTTTTAAAAATTTAACATTATATGCTAGAGATTTTAGTGGGCTATTAAGTAATATTTTATATAGTAATTTTTAATTGCTGTGTACTAAAAAATCCTCACTGCCATCGAGTTGATGCCAACTCCTACCAACTCTACAGGACAAGGTAGAGCTACCTCTGTGGGTTAGCACTACAGGAGTGGAAAGCCCGTCTTCATTTTGAGGAGCAGCTGGTGGTTTCCACTGCTGGCATGATTAATAGCCCAATGCATACTCTCTATTTTGCTGTTATTTGGATGCCCTATTACATTCACCATGTTGTGCAACCATCACCAAGATCTGTTTTCAAGATTTATCACTCCAAAGATCACAGTACTCCTTAAAACAATAATTCCCTATTTTCTTCTTTCCCAGCCCCAGTCTACTTTCTGCCTCTATGCACTTGTCTATCTTATTTATGTGAATAAGATCATACAGTAGTTGACCGTGTCTGTTATTTCACACATAAGGTTTTCAAGGTTCATCCATGTCAAAGTAGGTATTAGAAGTTCATTTCTCTTTATGAATACTATCCCATATATATTATATACGTACCACATTTTCTTTATCTATTTATTTATTGATGGGCAGCTGGGCCAGGATCCTCAGTGGTTTGGTAGTTAAGACCCATGATGAAATCTCCTCAAGGATGTGGCCTACTTCCAATATAAGTAGATGCTGGGGAAAAGCTTACTTGGTCTGGCTAGCCAACCCTTGGTTCTTTGAATTTGAGGCATCAATAGTCATCAATAGTCTGGAAATCATCAACTGTTTGGAAGTGATCAACAGTCTACTGACCTTGGATTCATTCACCTCTGCAGCCAGAAATTATCTTTTGACTTGCTGGTCTAGTGTTGGCCCTGTAGCTACACAAGCCATCGGACCCATGGCCATTGAACTTGTCTACCTCTACAACTGTGTGAGACATTTCCTTGATACAAACCTCTCTATATGCATACATAGATAAGCTTCACTAGTTTTGCTTCTCTAGAGAATCCAGCCTTAGGTTACTTGCATCTTTCGGTCATTGTAGCCGTTGCTGCAGTCAACATCCATGTCTATGTGTCCATTTCAATTCCTGCTTTCAAGCCTTTCCGGTATCTATCTGTCATGGATTGCATTTTGTCTCACAAAAAGATGTGTCAACTTTCCGAGACCATAATTATTAGTGGTTTGTAAGTTATATAATAAAGCAATTTAGTAGTTAAGTAATGAAATAACCATATTCCATGATGTGATTAGCCAGCCAATTGTAAGGGGATTTGGGTGGATGTGACACTCTTAATCAGGTAACAGGTCTGTTCTGCATCATCTTTTATCATCCAAGAGATAAAAGGAGAATGAGTTGAGAGGAGGGACCTCACAGGTATCACCAAGAAGAAAGAGCCAGGAATTGATCATGTCCTCTGTATCGGGGTTCCCTGTACTGAGAACCTGCTAAACCCAGGAGAAGATTGATGCCAAGACACAAGAAGCTCTCCAAGGATCACCAGGCTCATAGATGTTGAAAGGTGGTAAGCACTTTTCTCCATAGATAACACATAGAGAAAGTCTTCATCTACAATTGATGCATTAAAGTCATACTTCTAGCCTCCTAATATGAGAGATAAATTTTATTTTTATTAAAGCAGTACTGGATCACTGAGATAACACTCAGATATTGAATTTTACTGGATCATTTAGTAATTGGTGCTGTTGAATTAGAGCCGGACAGCTAATTGCAGGCCAGAAGGTCAAACCCACCAAACTCTCTGTGGGAAAAAGATAAGGCTATATTCCCTCATAAAGACATACAGCCTCAGAAACCCTATGTAGATATGGTCACTGTGAATCAGGTTTGACATGATGACAATGGGTTTTGAGTATAGTAATTCTCTGTTTAACTTTTTATAGCATCATTTTATAATCCCACCAGCAATATATGAAGCTTCCAATTAATTTATCCACTTGCTCACCAAATCTTATCAATTTTTGGTTTTGTTTTCTGATAGTGGTCTTCTTTAGTCTGTGTGAGGTAATATCTCATTGTGGCTTTGATTTGCATCTCTGTAATAATGAATGATGTATACCTTTTCATGTGAATATTGGTCACTTGTGTATCTTATTTGGAGATAGGTTCATTCAACTCCTTTGCCCATTGTCTTAGGCTGGTTCTTTAGAGGAGTAAAATCCATGGGGGCTATAAGTGCGTGTGTGTGTGTGTATATGTACATATACAGATATGTATAGATACATACACATATATATGTATACCGACAAGCTGCCATCGAGTCAATACTGACTCATAGCGACCCCTTATGGGTTTCCAAGACTGTAACCGTTTATGGGAGTAGAAAGCCAGTCTTTGCCCTGAGGAACTGCTGGTGGTTTTGAACTGTGGATTGCAGCCCAACACATAACCACCAGCGCTCTTCACATACACACACCCCAAACCCACTGCCTTCCAGCTGATTTTGTCACATAGTGACCTTATAGGACTCCTTTAGACTGCTTCTTAGAGTTTCTTAGACTGTAAATATTTACAGGAGCTGACAGCCTCATATTTCTCCTGTGGAGCAGCTGGTGAATTGGAACCGCTGGTTTTGTGGCTAGGAAACCAATGCTTAACCCAGTGCACCACCGGTGATCCTTTATGTATTTATTTATTTCAAGGAAATGTCTAATGCACTAGTGGAGACCCTCGAGGGTCCCAAATCTATGGATTAAGCATCAGGCTGGAGGTTTCTCCTGACTTAAGTGGTTGCTTTGGGTAAATCTGTGGCATAAGATCTCTTTAAAGTGTTGAAAAGCAAGGATGTTACTTTGAGTTCCAACATATACTTGGCTCAAGCCATTGTCTTTTCAATTGCTTCCAATGTATGTGAAAGCTGACACTGAAACGGGAAGACTGAAAAAATATCAATGCATTTCAATCATGGTGTCAGCAAAGAATATTTAAAGTACCATGAACTGCCAAATGAACAAACAGATCTGTCTTGGAAGAAGTATAGCCAGAATGGATTTTAGAGGCAAGGATAGAGATTTCATCTCACATACTTTGGACATACTGTGAGGAGAGTCCCTGGAGTAAGACATCAGGCTTGGTAAAGTGGAGGGGCAACAAAAAAGAGGAAGGCCTTTGATGAGATGGGTTGACACAATGGCTGCAACAATGGGCTCAGGCATAGCAATGATTGTGAGGATGGCACAGGACCATACAATGTTTCGTTCTTTTGTTCATAGGGTTGCTAGGTGCCGGGACGGACTCGATGGCACTTAGCAACAAGTGAGATGCTGTGCTAGTTCGCATGGAGAAAAGCACACCGGGCTCAAACAGAAGAGCAATTGGGAGGATGGCACAGGCTTGGGCCATGTTTGGTTCCATTGTCCATAGGGTTACTTTGAGTCAAAACTGACTCAGCAGCACCTAACAATAATAACAACAGTGGTCACAAGGGGTGATGGATGCAAAAGTAGCAGGTTGGGCAGCAGGTTTCTGGCTCACAAGGTTGCAAAAGCTGATGATTTCACTAATCAGGTGGTCAGATGGGGCTACAAAAGCTGGCAAATTCTAAAATATGCATGTTGGACAATAGGCCTCTGGCTCATGTCCCCAGAACTGGAGGTCAAAGGATGATGAGTTGAATCCAGAATCTGGAGAAGGGCAGCTTTGCCAAAACACCCACATGTATCAGATACAGGCCACGTCTCCAAAGCAAGTTGCCTTCTATAAGATCACAAAATGGAGGATAATTAAATAATACTGGGAATCATGTCTGAGCCTAGTTGACACATAAAATTAACAATCACAGCCCATTCCTGTCACCTTGGCACCTCTACTCAGCTCCTTGAACCATAAATAATTTGTAAATAAAGCCAATTAGAAAGTCATACTTCCAATGAACATGGTACAAGTAACACATGTCTAACTGAAAGCACACTAGCCCCAATTACATATTATATTTTATAATAAGTAATGGAAGAAAGGAGGGAAGCAAACAAAAGTATTTGATATATATGTATTTAATGCACACACATACACATATAATAAAACAAGAAAGATATTCTAAACACTATTAGAGTGTTTCTGCAACGGCTACACGGTTGGAGGAGGTATTTAGAACTGTCTTCTTGAAACATTCATTGTGTATCCCTTTCGTCTTCAGCAAGCTTCACAGCTTATGTGGTTCTGTGCATGCTGTGGTGACCCAAGCCTTCATTCCTGATGTCTGGGCCATTCATATTCATATTGGAATTGGGTTGTTTTACTTTTCCAGTGGCCTTAATTCACGGAGAGGGTCTACTAAGAGATAGCCTAAGGGATCTCCTGTATTTCAGATGAACTTTTCTTTACCTCCATTAGGCAATATTAATCTTATTTCCTCTTGGTAATCAGGATCAATTATACCAATCAATATGGTTACTATCTTCTTTGCGTGTTGCTCCAGAGGAATTGGAGCACAAAGTGGTGGGAGGGCTTTCTTAACTTCTAATTCAATGAAATCAGCGTTTTGTCTCCTGGTTGGAGCATTCATTCCTCCCTTTGGAACACAGCACAGTGTTGCAGGGACAAGAAGTAAAATTTTTGTGAGTGGGTCCCTTGGGGTAATTGTGAATGGAGCCCACTACCATTTCCAAATTTTTATTCCTGGACTCATGCATGAATCATGGTTATGGGGCAAAAAGGATATATATCCTCCTGGAGAACATTGCTCCAACTAGCTGACACCATGTTTTTTAGAAAGCCATTACATCATCCCTTCAAGCCAACTGCTTCAAGATGATGAGTAACATGGGAATACCTGTGGATTCCAGGAACATGATCCCATTGTTATATTCATTTGCTAGTGATCTAAGGTAATGCTGCATCGATAAGGTATTCTGCAAGTATGTGGAGGATAGTTTGGGCAGGAACATTGCAGAAAGGGAAGGCAAATCTGTATCCAGAGTAAGTGTGTATCCAAGAAATAATGAAACACCAACCTTGTAATGATGGAAGAGATCCAATTTAATCTACCTGTCATCAGGTTGCTGGCTGACCACCCCTAGAAATCATGCATATTGGGGACTCAGTGTTGGCCTCTGCTGCTAGCAGAATGGGCACTTGCAGTGGTTGCAGCCAGGTCAGCTTTGGTGAGTGTAAAAGTCTGTTTTGCTGATACCATGCATAATTCCCACCCCTGGACTATGGTGACTTTGTCTATGAGTTTATTGGGAAATGACAGGATGTCAGTGGAAAGAGCCCAACTGGTATCCATAGAATGTGCCATCCTAGTCGCTTGATTGTTCATATCCTCTGCTGAGGTCACCCTATGGTGAGGGTTCACTAGAAACACAAATAACCTCACTTCTTTGGCTTATTCAGAGAGCTCTATATACATGCCTCTCCCCTGTACCTCCTTGTCACCAATTTTCCAGTCACATTCCTTCCACGTCTCTGACCATCAAGCCAAATCTTTGGCCACAGCCCATAAATACAGTCACACACATGGCCATCTCTCTTTCCAAGCAAAATTAATAACCAGGTGTACTACTTGAGGTTCTTCCCACTGGGGGGATTTTCCTTTGCCACTGCTCTTCAGGGAGGGCCTAGAAAGAGGCTTCACTGCTATTGCTGTTCATTTCGGTGTAGTGCCTGCATGTCTAAGAGAATCATCTATAAACTAGACATGTGATCTTTTTCCTTAGTCAATTGACCATAAGGGACTCCTCATGAGACCATAGATGTAGACCAGAAGAAGGAAGGTATATCCGTGACAGGAGTGGGGACTATGGGATATTGAGCCACTTCTTCATGTAACTTATTAGTGCCTTCAGGTCTTCTTCTAGCCTGATCTCATACATACCACCACGTTCACTTAATGATGGAATTATACATATCCAACTTTATGGTTCTGTGGCTCAGACAACACTCAGTTCCTGATGGGAAGTTAAGCCAGGATATTGACTGGGGAGTCCATGATTACGCATTCAGTCTCTACAACCCAGTAAGAAGCCAAAATCTGCGTCTCAAAAAGATAGTGTTTATCTGAACAGGCTGGCAGAGCTGTGCTCTGTGATTCAACAGTAGGAGCTTGCCAAAGACTTCCAACTGCATCCCCAAGTGCCCCTGATGCTGCAAGCACCATTGGATGAGCAGGACACTATGGTTCAAGTTGCATAGCAGCTTGCAAGGCCACCCTGAACTAATTGCAGATCGTTCTATTATTCTGGGCCCTACTCAAAACCAACAGCTTTTTGAGTCACTTGATAAATTCTAACCCAGAGTAGCACATTCAAATGAGGGATATTTTGTGAACCAAAGAGATATTCTCAATATGTCTCACACCCCTGGGCCCCTAGAAATTTCACTGAGATGAAAGGCACCTCAATTTTTGTTGATGGATTTCTCATCCTCTAGCACCGAAATAAAGGAGGGCTAGTGCCGCAGGAGTTAAGAACTGGGCTGCTAGCAGCAAGATAGGGGGTTAAGTCCATCAGCTGCTTTAGAAAAGAAACACAAGACTAGCTGCTCCCTTAAATATTCACACTTTCAGAAACCCTGTATAGAGGGTTTTTTTGGTCCGAATCGACTTGATACAGTGGATTTGGTTTGGGTTTGAGGTTTGGCAAAAAATATCTTACTAATAAATTTGCAGCAATTGATAGTTCATTCTTACTAGGTTCAAATAGTATAGAGTCATCAATTAAATACACCAGTGTGACATCTTGTGGAAGAAAAAGATGATCAAGGTCCCTGGGGAATAAATTATGACATAGAGCTGAAGAATTGATCTATATCTGATCAAAGATGATGCAGGTGAAATGCTGGCCTTGCCAATTGAAGGCAATCTGCATTGGCTATTCCTTCCAAACTGCAATTGAGAAAAAGGCGCTGGCCAGATCCATAGATGCATATCAGGTACCAGGAGATGCATTCTTTGTTGAAGCTATGCAACTACATCTGGGAAAGCAGTTGCAATTGAAGTCACCACCTAGTTAAGTGTATGATAGTCCACTGTCATCCATAGAGAGATCAAATAGAAAAGTTAAGTGGGAACATAGTGGGAATCAACACTCCTACATCTTTCAGGTCCTTCGTGGTGGCACCAATCTTTGCAGTTCCTTCAGAAATATGATATTGTTTTTGGTTTACTATTTCCTAGTTCGGGAGAGTTTCAGTGACTCCCACTTGACTTTTCCTACCAAAATAGTCTACACTCCACATTTCAGGAATCTAATATGGTGGTTCTGTCAGATAAGACTGAATTGATAACCTGACCTTTATATGCCCTGACTTTAGTGATGGGCTATAGTGACATTTTGGGTCTCCTGAAATTAGTGTCATTTCAGAGGCAGTATCCAGTAATCCCCCAAAACTATAGTTATTTCCTTTTCTCTAGTAAAAAATGTTTATAGATCCTTTAGAGAAGATTAGGAGAAAGATTGACAGTATACTCTTTTGGCAGTATTGTGGGGTCTTTCCTCAAGGGGGGCCAGTTTCTCATTCACTCAAGGGGTTGTGAGTTTATACGCTGGCTCAAGTATGGGAATTGTTTGAGAGTATGGATAACTTCTACAATGTGCCAAGGCAGGTCTGTCATTTCAACTTGATCTAATGTAGGCCAGAGATTAATTCATGCTTCAGTGTATCAAACAAATAAATTACGAGATTATTTTATAATCTTGCGAGCCCATATCGATAAACTCAGACTGATCCAACTTTATTTTCTTTGCCTCATTATCATACATCCTTTCCAAAAAAATAGTTTTATTGGCATATACTTCACATATCATACAATTTAATCATTCAATCATATTAAGAAGATTTGTGGAATTATTACCACAATTTCATAACACTTTCTTCTTGTACTGATTGTCATTAGCTCCTCATTTTCCTCAGCTCCTTCCAGCTACTGTCTTTATGGATCTACCTTTGCTGCATTTCATATATTGAAAATCATTCAGAATGCAAGCAGAAAGTAAACAATCAAACAAAATCAACAACTATGACTAGATAAAACAAAAACATCAGTGGAAAACAAAAAGGAAACTATTAAAAAGTGAAACAACCTTAAAATGGGTCAAAAGGGATAGCAACGTGACAAGGTATTATATTTTAACCTGGCTGCACCTGCCATAATATACTCTACAATGTCCTACGTCTGATAGCAAGGCTATGCACATCCTTGGAGTAGGCTCAGAGGGAATTCACCGGAGTCTTAATCCATGTGAGGACCCTGCAAATAGATTTTGTGCTTCCACTATCACCCACAGGCTTTTACAAATTGAGTGTTCACAATTGAAGCTTTGATACTGTTCCCGCTTTCAGATTTGATTATCCCATATTCTTTTTATTTTAAGCTTTATTGGCGCACTATCCATATATCATACAACCCAATAGTTAAATTATATCAAGATGAGTTGCACAATCCTTACCACTTTGGTTCGGCTCTCTTGCCTTGAAGGTGCCCAATGAATGGTGGTCACCCTCAAGGCAACAGATCTGAACCAAAGTCGAATGAACACCAGTTCTATCCCCTAGGGATAGCAGTCGTGTGCTTCTCACAATAGGGAGTTTCAGCCTTAAGTCCAAGGGCTGCAGGTGCTTTTGAGGTCAAGCTTCACTTAGTGAAGTTTCTACATCAAGTCCTTCTGGTGTAGCCAGTGAAGGGCATTGTGTACCTTGAATGGATAGAGTAAAAATTCCCAGTAGTTTATAGCACATGGCCTGGATCATCAAATTCTAGATAGAGACTAGGTTGAAGCATCCATTTTGGTAATAGTACCAGGCATATTCGCTCCTATATTTAAGCTTCACGCCCCACCCCCACCCCCTACCCCCCACAATGGAAGGATGCTCCTCCCCATTTTCCTTCAAACAAAAAATGTACTGGCCTTCTCTGAGGAGACATACATGCTCCCCTCCTCCCATCTAGACTTGAATTCCCAGTAGCCATTATTCCTTCGTTTTCTCTCAGTATGTATTAGGGAATTCAGTGATTTTGGAGTATAGTGTTTCTTTTCCTGGATCACATTTTGTACTTCAGTTTTTGCAATTCCCTGCGTCTTACATCTAGCTATAGATTTAGAGGCAAAAAAATGGGTGTTGAGGGCAGATCCTGGGGAGATTCATCAAAGACTTGTAAAGCATCTGCCTCAGGTGGTGCCCAGACACTATCTCAGCCAAAGGCTCTTCAGACACAGCTAGGTAATCACATCAGATAGGAATGGAAGAGATAATGATTTCACTTGGGAGATTGGGTTAGCAGGCAAAGATGGAGTGATCTTTTCATATGAGGGAAAGAAAGTTGTTTTTGTTGGAAGAAGTGATTCAAGGGAATTCAGGGGCTCACTCTCGTGAGTTTCCTGATGTTCTACCCTTATGTCCCCAGCTGACGTTTCAAGATCACATTCCTTCCCAACCAGTGCCCTCACTTGAACTCCAGACAATTTGCAGTTGGGAATTCAATTGCTGTTATAATTCAGCCACTCTTTTAATATAAACCTGGGTTTGTTTTTTGGAAACATCTGTTATTACAAGCATTAAGGCTTTCTTTCAAGACACAAGTGGCAATTTTCAGATCTTTTATGTCGTAGCTGAACTGTGATTCTGAAGCTTTGAGCTCATATCTTTCTCTCACAACGTTGTCTAGTGAAAGCAGGTAGGACGACCCAACGGACTTCTTTACATTGCTCATTCCGACAAAATTGTAATACATATGAAACATGCAGTCACAAAGAATGCTACCTTTCATAAGCACTTAATCCATTGGTGGTCATATTTTATGTATTTTACTACCACCTCATGTCATCGGTTAGTAGTTTCCTCTCTACTACTGGAAGCAGAGACACTGTTTGAATTTTAGTTGTCGAATTATTATTTGTATTCAGAACAATAGACTCATACAAAGAACAATTCAACAACAAAAATCAAACAACTCAGTATAAAAGTGGGTGTGATCGTTTAAGTTAACTGTCGATTTGACTTGGCCATGATAACAGCACTATTTATTTATCCTCCATTTTGTGATCTATTCTAAGGAGAGTTTCTCTGGGTGTGTGGTCTGTACCCAAATATGGGAGAATGATGAAGCTTTGTACCCTCATAAAGATTTGCTGTCTTGGAAACACACAGTGGCGGTTCTACTCTGCCCTATAGGATTGGTATTAGTCAGAATCAACTCATTGGCAATGTTTTTGTTTTTTTTTGGTTTATCACATATATGGGAGCCCCGGTGGTGTAGTGGTTCCGCATCAGACTGCTAACAAAAAGGTCAGTAGTTCAAGATCACCAGAAGCTTCACAGGAGAAAGATGAGATTTTATACTCCTAGAAAGGGTTATAGACGTTATACATAAGGTTACAGAAACTATGGATGGTTTAAAATCACAAAAGGTGTACATCAGGGTTGTATCCTCTCACTATACTTGCTCAGTTTGTATACTGAGCAAATCATTAGAGAAACTGGATTATATGAAGAAGAATTTGGCTTGAGGATTGGAGGAAGGCTTGTAAACAACCTGCTGTGTGTAGATGACACAAGCTTGCTTGCTGAAAGTGAGGAAGAATTGGAGCACTTTCTGATGAAGATCAAGGATTGTAACCTTCAGTATGGTTTACAACTCAATGTAAGTAAGACAAAAATCTTAACAAGCAGACCAACAGGTAACATTATGATAAACAGAGAAAAGTTTGATGTTGTCAAGGATTTTGTCTTACTTGGATCCTTAATCAATGTTCATGTAAGCAGCAGTCAAGAAATCAAAAGATATATTGCATTAGGTAAATCTGCTGCAAAAGACCTCTTTAGAGTACTGAAGAGAAAGGATGTTACTTTGAGGATGAAGGCATATCAGACCCAAGCCATGGTATTCTCCATTGCATCACATGCATGTGAAAGTTGGACATCAAATAAGGAAGACCATAGAAGAATTGATGTATTTGAATTGAGGCACTGAAGAAGAATACTGAAAGTACTATTGACTGCAAAAAGGATAAACTGATCTGTATTGGCAGAAATACGGCCGGAGTCTCCTTAGAGGCAAGGTTGGCAAGGCTTCATCTTACATATGTTGGACATAATTTTTGGAGAGACCAGTCCCTGGAGAAGAATGTTTGTATCATGTTTGGTAAAGTGGAAGGGCTGTGATAAAGAGGAAGGCCCTCAACAAGATGGATTGACAGTGATTGCAACAATGGGCTCAAGCATAGGAACAATTGTGAGGCTGGAGCAGACCGTGCAGTGTTTTGTTCTGTTGTGCATAGGGTCACTATGGATCAGAACTGACTCAATGGCACCTAACAACAATAAAGGGTTACAGTCTTGGAAATCCACATGAGGTCATTCTGTTCTGTCATAAAGGGTCTCTGTGAGTCGGCTTTGACTCAACGGCAGTGAGTTTTTTTTATTAGATATATGAGGAGCCCTTATTTGTTCAGTGGTTAATCCCTCAGCCGCTAACTGAAAGACAGGAGGTTGAAGCTACTCAGTGGGAGAGAGATGAGGCAGTTGGCTTTTGTAAAGATTTCAGTGGTGAAAATGCTATGAGGAAGTTATACTCTGTCTTATAGGGTCATCATCAGTTATAGTTCATTAGCCAAGAATAAGTTATCTGATATATGGCATCTTTGGGTGGTGCAAAGAGTTAAACACAGATCTTAATCTCTGATGGCACAACTGTTAAGCACCCAGTTGCTATCCAAAAAGTTGGTAGTTCAAATCCACTTGAGGCTTCCTGGGAGAAAATACCTGACAGTCGTCTCCTGTGAAGACTACAGTGTGGGAAACCCTATGAAGGCAGTTCTACTCTGTCCTATAGGGTTGCTATGAGTTGGTACTGAACTATCAGAAATAAAAGGGGGGAATTGATATCTCTATCATAATTTGTCTTATATCATGTCTTACCATTTATATCATGTGTTAGTTAGTCTGGGTACTGCAGAGAAACAAATCTATAGAAACTCAGGTATAAGAGAGAGTTTTATGTAAAGGTTAAGTGAGCATCAAGAAAACATCCGAACCCAGTGCTGTGTAAGCCCACAAGTTCAACATTAACCCATATGTCCAACACCAGTCCACAAAGTCCTCCTCCATCTCACAAAACAGACACAACGACACTGACTGCAGGAGGAAAGCCGAGTCAGTGAATGTGTAAGCATCTCAGCGCTGGCAGGGGTCTCCACATGGCTGCTCCAGCACCCAGGGCTGCATCGGGATAGGTCCATGAGGCTTCTCCTTGGGGATGTCTTGCAGGAAGTCAGCCTTGCAAGCTGAAGCTGGGAACTGCTCAGGCAGCTGCATCCTGGTTTGACCATCACAAAGCAAGAGACCCGAGAACTCGAAAGGCGAGGCTCACCAAGTCATTTATCCCGCCGCCCTTCAATTAATCCCACATGTTTTTATCGGCCAGGTTGGCACAATAACCTAACTCATATCACATAACTCTTCATTTCTTTTTATGTATTTTTGAAAAATGCATGTTCAAAGAAATCAATTTTGAAAGTTTCCCTACTCTTTTCTGAAGACTAGAACCTGCAGCTCAAGGTTGAGAATAAGTTGGCTCATCATCTGACATGATTAGGAAATTTGACTAATGCAGACACAAGGAAAGAAAGAACACAAGAACATAGGTTCGGCCTTTACAACATTTAGCCTAAGCGTTGCTCAGACAGGTCCCTGGGTTTGTGCTGAACTGGAGTACACAGGTGGGATGGACTCTATGGCAACGGAACTTTGTTTTCCCTCAAGTGTTCACACTTTCACATATGCTCCTAGGTCACTTTGGGCGTTTTTTCCCTGACAAAGGCAACCTGCTTACGTTTTATCGCTGTTAAGGAAGAACCTGGAGTCTCTAGAGTGAACAGCAAAATGTCAACACTTTACTAATTAGAAGACACCTTACAACGAAAATGAGCCAAAGAAGGACTGGGATTTCAAGCAGAGACCTAATTTTAAAGCGCAAAATGGAAGTGATGAGAGTCCCTATCTTGGTTGTTAGCATTCCCAGACCCACCCACACAGTGTCAGACCCACAGACACAATTTGCTGCTTGAGTTGTTGACATAGGAATAATTTCATTGCTCAAAAGAAAAATTAAAATTATCATGCACTTGCCTAACTCTATCTCTTTATGTAATTTGAAAACCAAAGATTTAAAATTATTTCATTTTTTCATTCTTTTTTTAATTAGCTGGGATTATATATATATATATTTCCATATTCCAATCATGTCAATTAGAATGTACAATTGCTACCGCAATCAGTTTCCAAACATTCTTTTTTCTACATGGAGTCCTTGACATCATCTCCCTTCTACTCAACCACCACCACTAATATATGCTCCCTTTCCCCCAAATCCCTTATTCTACTTGCTGTCCCTATAGGTTTATCAGTCTTGGGTTTCATATACCAAAACACAGAAAATCATATAACACAACTTCAAGAGGGTGACCGCCAACGACATAACACCTCTGAAATACACCCTAATATGAACAGACAAAAACAAAACAAAAATACAGAAAATGTTGAAAACCAGATCAGGTCCAGCCTCCATCACAGGGATGGGCGTGAGGGGAGCGGTTTACTGACAGAGCTTTAACTGTTCAGGTCAGATTTATGCCTTTGATCTTCTATACTCCTCTCTCCAAAGCATTCTGGTTAGTGACCACTTTCCTCCCATCCTTCAATTTAAAATTGTTCTCTTATTCAAATAGAGATGTTTAAAGAATATTGGGCGGATGGCTTCTGGAGATCACTTAAAAGTGGTAGAACACAAATTCTGAAGTTAATCAGTATTGCTGGAAGAACTATTAATTGTTACTTCAAAGAATATAATTCCATTGACTTGATGGATTTGGCTGTTTGGAGGACATAATTAAGTGTTCTATTGGACTCCATATTAATAGCCTGGTGAGAAAGGATCAATCTCCCCTTGATTGTAATAGAGCATTGCTGTCTTAGTTGTTTCGTACTGCTCTTAATGAAATACCACAAGCACGTCATTGAAAGGAATAGAAATTAAATTTTTTACAGTCCAGGAAGTTGGAAGTCCAAATTCTGATTACTGGCTCTAAAGGATGGTTCTCTCTCTCTTATCCTAGAGAAAAGATCTTTTTCTATATACTCAACATTCCTTGATTCCTTGGTATTCCACCCAGCATCTATCTATCCCTCCACTTGTATTTGTGTCTCTGTGCCTAATTTGTTCTTTTATATCCCAAAAGTGAGGAGATTGAAGACACACCCTACAAAGACTGTCTCATTAACATAATAAAGAAAATCATATTTGCATATATGATTTAGGATTCTAATACTTATTTGGGGAGCCAAAGTTCAATCCATAACAACTGCATAAAGCAATAATTATGGTAGACTGACAATGGTATCAACTTATAATATATCAGGATGTATTTTATAAAATAATGATAACACAAGGGAAGGGGAAAGAAACTGAGAAAAACTAGACAAAGTGTCTGCATACTATTAAAATTAAATTAGTAGTAGGAGTCGTGGTGGCAAGGTGGTGGTTACACATTGGGCTGCTAACCATAAAGTCAGCAGTTCAAAACCACAAGCTGCTCTGCAGGAGAAAGATGAAGCTTTCTATTCCTGTAAAGGGTAACCATTTCAAAAACCCACAGAGGCTGTTCTACCTTGTCCTATAGGATTGCTATGAGTCAGAATAGACCGGATGGTAGTGAGCTTGGAGTTTGGTTTTACTCATTAAAAACCCCAAAGTATAAACAATCCAAATGTTTATAAGTTGATAAGTAAATAAAATGTTGTTTGTTAATGCAATGCAAAATCACTCAGCCATAAAAAAGGAATGAGATAGTCTTACTGCAACATAGATGAACCTTGAAAACACTGCTAACTAAAAGAACTCAGTCATAAATGATCACATATTACATGATTCCATTTTCATGAAATATCTAAGAGGTGAATCTATTGAGAAAGAAAATTCATTAGTGGTTTCCTAGGTATTGGAGGAAAATGGTGAGTGACTGATGAAATGGAATTTCTTTGAGAGGCTGATAAAATGTTCTAAAATTTATTTTACAATTGCATAATTCCACGAATACACTAAAAACTATTGCATTGTATACTTTACATGGGTGAATTGTCTACTATATGCATTATATATTGACAAAGCTGTTACTATATGTATGTAAATATACACATAATACATATGGAATGGAGTACTAATACATGTACAATGTGGATGAACAGTATATGAAATGAAAGAAGACAGTCACAAAATGCCACATACTGTGTGATCCCACTTATACGAAATGTCCAAAATCTATACAGCCAGCAAATAGAGTGCTGATTGCTTTAGATTTGTTCTGCTAACTGAATATTTGCTCAAGGCCAAGGCATGGGACATAGAGGAAAACGGGAAGTGACTGATAATGTATAGGTTTCCTTGTTTAGAGGTGTGGCCATTTTCTAAATTTAGTGTTGATGGTTGTGCAATTCTGTAAATATGTTGAAAACCATTGAAATATATGCATATACCTTGTGTGAATTTTATATCTGAATCATACTTTAATAACCCTTTTAAAATTGGGAAAGAAATAAGAGTTTAGCTGAACAAGAAGGATGAACCGATATTATAAATCCTGAACAAGTAGTTGAATTTTGAGGGCCTTAGTTTCTTCATAAAAAGAAGAAGATAATACCGACCTCAGAGAGTGGTTCTGATAATTAAATAAAATATCCTATATGTCTTTACGAAAAGAAGGACTTCTGAGTGGCCAGTTGCTTCAATGGAGGTAAACTTAGATATAGTAGATTTCCGTGGGCAAGTCTAGGAAATCAGTGAGTTCGCAGAAACAATGTAAATGCAGAGTTGGTGTTCACTGAACTCTGGGGAACATATCCGTTTGACTCAGCTGTTTCATACTGCTTGCCGAGTTTGGGAAACCCGGGCGGAAATTGGATATTGATTTTGATTATATGGACATAAGTGCTTACAGGTGAACCTGCCTTTAGGGGAAAACTGGGAATAAGAGACTAGGATTATTTTATACAAGAATCCTAGTTTTTCCAGCTAGTTTTCCCACTGGACCGAGATATATATCATAGGTCATATGTCTTCCCTTCCCATTGTCACCAAATTAAGGAGAACTACATTTAAATAAAATGGACTGCCAAGAGTTGTGATTTCCAACCTAAGGTTTGGCCTGGGACTGTGTTTTCCCATGTGTGCTGCTGGTGGAAGCAATTTTCATCCAGGAAGCACCACTTTAACTCTCCCAACACATAAAAAGAACAATCTCTCTATTCATGAAACCATCTGTTACTACCTACCTGTGGTAATTACATAATTTCATGTCAACTTGAAGATATATCAAAAAGGGTAGGGGTGGTATTCAACCTATCAATCAGGTCACCCCCTGATAGTGCCTCCTTCTGGGTGTGGCCTTCTCATAAGGAGGGTCCTAGGAACCTCCCCCTTCTCGGGCACTTCCTGCTGGGGGGGCCACGCTGAGACCTGCCTGAACCACCACCATTGGATCCACAGGATTTTGCACCTACGGACCTGTGATTTTCCTGAATTCTGCATTATCCGTTGCTTGTGACTGTGTGACTCTAGGAGGGACTTAGGGACTAGTATTGGACTTATGGACTTGAGTTGGACTGGGGTAGGACCTTTCCTTGATCTACAATGACTTCTTGATATAAAGCTCTTTCTTACACATATATGAGTGTCACTGGATTTGTTCCACTAGTCAATCCAGCCAAACACACTACCTAACGTCAATCATAACTGCTTCCTTGGTCACATTCTGCTAGGTCAGTGGTTCTCAACCTCCCTAATGCTGCCACACATATGCATCAGGCAACTGTTGTGAAAGGGTCGTTTGACACCCAAAGGGGTCGCAACCCACAGGTTGAGAACTGCGGTGCTAGGTGATCTAAGGGAGTTGAAGCAAGTACTGGTAAACACTTGTCCTTGAACAGTTGTCAGGCTTTTCAAATTAATTTAAAGAGGTTTCTCAGAATTGCTCCATCTGGTTTTGGTAATAGTGATATTGAAACCAACTAGACTTCAGTTATGGAAGAAGTATAACTGTTGGATGGAGTGTTACCGTCAGAGATAGCAGTATCTCAGAACTTTGGGGAACTATGAAGTAGGTGATGTTCTGGGACTTTCACAGTTGTCCACAAGCAGCCTGCTAGTCTGAGAAGTTTTGTAAAGTACTTCCTTCTCACTCATAGCAGTGCTTATAGAGAGGTTGGCCTCCAGGTCACAAAAGTTGTTCTCTTCGGAATCTGTACTGACATTCTTGTTTTGCTTGGTTAAATTATTTAGGATTTGGGGCATTCTCTAGATACTATAGAGGCACCAACTATTTTGATAGGCTTGCTGAAACCTGTCAGTCTTTTTGACCGGTTGATAAGTACTGTTCCTGAGATGCGGTATGACAGTTTTACAATTTTATGTGGCAGTTTTGATGATAGAATCTTGGCTGTTATCTGATGAGACAGCTTAGAATGTCTTGGAAATATTCCTCAGTGAACTAGGAAGTTCTTCAGAGTTCTGTGAGGAGAAATCAATAGCTAGGAAGAGCAGGGAAGTGCTTTGTGTTGTATTAAAGCCAGTTTGCTAAGACGTTAGTAGTAGAGTGAGAAGAAAGGTATTTTGGAAGCTGATGTCAGCTAACATCCCAGGGGCTGAATTTGCACACAGTGGAAGAGGATGAGCACGACACGTGTACACCCTGCGGGGAATATTTCAGTTGAGGGGGCACACTTTGGTAATGGATTCCTTCGAGCAACAGCCATTCCCCTCTCTCACTCAGGGAGAAACAGTGCCGAGTACCTTGAGGGTCATGACCTAGCTTCCCTGGTTATTTCTGAGTGCTACTGGTGGACATTAACTATCCCAGTAATTTATTTATAATATTTTTCTATATTGAGGTAGTAGGATCCTTTATTACAGTTATTTAGAGAAATGTGAAATCTGAAAAGAGTTATTCTTATAACAGATACTGCTTGTGATGTCTTAGAAGGAGAAAACAAAATAATCATTTTAAAAACTCACTTAGCCTCACACAACTCTGTAAGGTTTCATTGTTTTCTCCATTATCCAAACGAGAAAAATATGGTCTAGGGAGGTTAGATAATTTACCCATAGATGCACATCATCTAAGTCAGTGGTTCTCAACCTTCCTAATGCCACGGCCCTTTACTACAGTTCCTCATGTTGTGGTGACCCCCCAACCATAAAACTATTTTTGTTGCTACTTCATAACTATAATTTTGCTACTGTTATGAATTGGGCAACCCCTGTGAAAGGGTCGTTTGACCCCCAAAGGGGTTGCAACCCACAGGTTGAGAACCGCTGCTCTAAGTGGTAAAGCTGGGATTAGAACCTGGTTCTGTCAGGTTTGGAGGACAGCATTCTTAATCACAAAATTCTACTGCTTCTATACTTAGGGAAGGGACTTCCCCTAAAGCAAACACAAGTTACCAAAAAGTTTACTCATGTAAAGTATAGTTTGTCCATATGGAATTAGGAAAAATCCCAATTTTCAAAGATGCATATTAATAACAAACTGCATTTTATGAGATCAGTTTTCCATTTAAGGGAAACTATTCATATGTATTTATTTAATGCTTTGTTCACGTGGTGCTGGTTGCAGAGTTATCAGCAATAATGTAGGTCAAGTCTCAACCTTTAGGCACTAATAATTGCTCTGGTCACATTGGCTAAAATAAGTTAATGGCTAAGCTGAGACCCCAAAGGTAGAGAAATAGAGTCTATCTTTGAGGGCAATGTTACAGAGAAATGTGCATATAGGAATCCATGAACACATTGAGGACCATTCCTAAAATGATTTACCACATCTACTTATTTGATGTCTGCCTTGGTTTTAAATGCTTGTTCTTTAGCCATATAGAATTGTTTCCTCTTCCCTGAACATGGCAGGCTGTTCCAGGGTTCTGTGCATTTGCTTGTGCTCTTCTCTCTGCTTGCAGTATGTGCTGTTACCCCAAGCACCACCATCTAGTTGTCTTTGTTCACCCGTGCTATATAACAGAAACACCACAAAGTGAGTACCTTTACGTGACAAATTTATTTTCTTTTAACTCATGAAGTTAGAAGTCTTCATAAAGGCACTGTTCAAGGGGATGACTTTTCTCTCTGTTGCTTGGGAAAAGTCTTTGTATCCTTTTAGCTTCTGTTCATTGCAGATCTTCATGTGACATAACATCTCTCTTCCCCTCTCTAAGGTTGCTTGCCTCTGTGCCTAAATCCCTTTTGTATCTCAAAGGGGTTGGCTTAAAATACACTTCATACTGGTAATAGCCTTATTAACATAATGAAGACAACCTTTTTTCTCCAGAGGAGATATATCTAAATATACAAGGTTTAGAATTTACAACATCTTTGGGAGAGGCATAATTCAATCCATACCAATTCATTTCTTAAAGACCATATCCTGTTTTCTCAACCCCCACTATATATAGCCTTTGAATTTCACACTACCATATTCATCTGTTTACATATCTGTCTCCTTTAATTCCCATGTGGGTAAGCACTGTGTTTTCTTTTGTTTACCCAGCACTTAGCAGTATACTTGTTAGATATCAGGAGCTTCATATATGTATACTGAATAAAGGACTAAATGAAGTGCATCCCAATATTTTGATAGCTAAGGTACTGCCTGCTTTTTTTTTTTTCTTTCTCCAAGACCATCTTGAGTTATGAGGAGACTCTGTGGGATATTATCAAAACTAGGATTCAAAAACACTTGCTTTATTAGCCACTAGCCATAGCGATCACTGGCCTCACTAAGAAGACTGCTTCATATCTCCCATTTGATGTGAAAATACAAAGTCTCAGATGTACAAAGTGCTAAGTAAATCAGCAGAGGGGAAGGTAAGAGTGTTTCCTAGCAATCAAACATGTGTACCAGACACCATGTTTGTGTTTGTGCTTCTAGTCGACGGAGGTCGGAGAGATAGCCAATGTGTTGAAGAAATATGGTGACAGCCATTTGTACCCAGAGATAAGAAAATGAAATGTGGCTCGTGATGTACTGGGGTTGCTGAGAATGATTGAAATTCTGTGAACTTCTATGTTTTCATGTCTGTCAGCAGGAAATTTTCTCCTTCTTTCAAAGTGCTAGACTTTTCATAAAGTCTTTATTCTTCACCCTCTTTCAAATTAAAAAAAGTCAACCCCACATGTAATAGCCTTTGCTGAGAAAGAAGTGAATACACTCCAATGTATCAGGGTCCCACTTAGCCTATCCTGGCACTGGATCCCACTTAGAAGGCTGCCATGAAGGACCCACAGAGCTTTGGCTGCCTAGAGACTTCAAAGGCTTTAACTGTCCCAGCTCATTGTCTTCCACAAATATTATCATCTTAAACAAACAAACTAAAAACCCAGTAGCCCCAATGAGGCTTATTATTCTTGCTCTTCTGAAATTTTCATCTTCTTTTTTCCTGGCTTAATCTTCACCTCTTGCAAAGGATTCACATCATCTAACTCTCCTCCTGGTCTGATGCATCATTGTTTTGTTTGGTTTGTTCCTCCTATGGTACAGGTGTATCCAAAGGAGGAGTTAGGGCCTTTGAAAATAGCTGGATGTTGGGAAAGTGAAGCTAAGGGAGAAAAAAAATCACAAAACTAAGTCAGCATATGACCTCCAAAGCTCATAGAAATCCTTGCCTCAGCTTAAATTTGCTAAAGCCTCAGACTCTGTAATAGCTCTTTGAAGTTTGTTTTTCCCCACTTATGGACGTTAACTTATAAAAAGCCTCAGTGGCACTGTGGGCTAAGCATTGGGTTGCGAAACACAAGGTCAGCAGTTCAAACCCACCAGAGGCTCTGCAGGAGAAAGCACTCTGGCTGCTCCCGTTACAGATTTACAGTCTCCAAAACCATAAGGAACAATCCGACTATGTCCTATGTAGGGAAACTATGAGTCAGAGTCGATTCTGTGGTAGTAGATGAGCTTATGTTACTTACATGAGCCTATATTCTATATTTATTAATTAAATGTTTGCAAAGGACAGGCCTCTGCAAAGCCATAAACACACAAAAGTTTACTTTATCTTTCTCAGCCCTTGTCCTCTCTTCAAATTTACAATATACTCTCATCCATATCAACCCTTACCGTTGTCTTTAAGATTTTGAAGGTCATTCTTAAAATGCTATGAGCAGTAGTTGCTTCAGGAAACCATTAAAAAATGAGATTAACATTGTTTGCCACAACAAATTGGGGAGATGGAGATGGTACTAAAGGGTAAGGGGAGAAAGGCGCACCCACCTCACTTTAAAAAGTTGGAGGGTGAAAGGAGTTAAAAAAAGAACGGGATTTCACAGGATGTTCCTGTGAACACGAGTTCCTGAGGGGGAGGGAAAGAATTCTTATGTGGATCTTCAAAAACAGTAGTATTAGTTTCTTATGCCACTGTATAGAATTTTCTTCTGCATACATAAGCAAATATGAATATAAGATTATCTTCTAGCTTAAAAAAAAACCACAGGGTAATATATTATACACTCTCGTCTTCACTTTGCTCTATTGCTTGACAAGATATCTTAGAAATCTTTAAATGACAGCTACTTCATTCTCTTTTAAAACTGTATTTTATTGTAATAGATGTGCCCTATTTTTTTTCCATGAGTTTGTAAGTATATTTGTAGCATAAATTCTTAAAATTGAAATAATTGGATAAAAGGGTAAATTCATTTATAATAAATTTATTCTACATATTACCACGTTGTCCTCTATAGAATGAGCCAACTAGACTCACATCAGTAAAGTATGAGAATGCCTTTTTCCATAGCCTGACCAGTATATGAGCTATTAGACCATATTTTTGCCAGACTGAGAGAGGAAAAAGAGTCTCTTAATAGATTTATTTTGCTTCTATATTATTTTGAGTGATATTACAACTTGTATTTGCTTTTTGGTGAACTGTCCCTTCCTTTGACGATTTCCCAATGCCCCATCTTTATTGGGTCGTTGGGCCTTGTAAAATAGTGTACTAATCTTTAGAATTTGAATTTATTGTGAAGCTTGCCCCTAATGATGTAGAATTTGGGATGCAGAACGCCATTACATCCAGTTATTAAATATTGAGCTTCACACTCTCAGAAGCAAATCTGGGTTGAGGTTAGAGGAGCATGGGAGAAGTTGTTTCCCTGATCACAATCACCCAACATTGTGACTTTTCAACAAACCCCGTCAAGACTGTATCCTGACTATAATGAAAGATATCAGAGGAAACTGAAACCCATAGAAAAGATAGCTAATGGGAGTATGTATCTCCCCCAACAAACATGTTATTCTGTTATCACTATGAGTCAGCACATAACAACAATGTGGTGAAGTATACGACTTTAGATGCCATTTTACATGATATTTTTCATGTTAAGTCTTTACAATCCAATGTGTATTTGACATAGCATATTTCAATTCACATTTCACACATTTCAAAGTGGAAGTCTCAATAGCCACACGAGCTAGAGATTATCATTCTGCACAGTTCAATTATAAGCAGTGGAGAGCTTTTGAAGGATTTTTTTTTGATAGCTATTTAAATTTTTTAATTAAGGAATAATTCTAGATGCACAGAGTTCCTGTATACTCTTGACTCGGGTTCTCGTGTGTGGCCACAGCACATTTATCAAAACGGAGAAATTATGGTTAATAGCTCTGCTGTACTGCAGGAGATGATGTGGCTGTCTGCTTTTGTGAAGGTTCCAAAACTCGGAAACCCTATCGACAGTTCTGCTCTGTGTTGTAGGGTGCCTGTGAGTCAGAAATGACTTGTTTGTAATGTCATTAACTAAACTGCAGACTTTATTTGGATTTCATCAGATTTGCACTATTGTCCCTTAGTCTATCCAGTATCTAATTAAGTATAAACTATTGTGTTGATTTTAATTTTTATTAAAGCAATCAATTTACATAGCTTAAAATGTTAAATACTACTACCATGCTTCATTCTTCCCCACTCATAATTCTTGTTTTCCTAAGATCATTGTATTAAATCATTTTTGGTTGTTTCTTTTGGTATTTATTTCTGTGCAGCTAAAAAACATAATTGTTTTATGATTACTTATTTGTGTTTATATTGTATTATTTTAAATTTTAAACAGTTTTATTGCCATACACGTCACATAATGTGCAATTTAATCATTCATTCATATTAAAGAGTAGTGCAATCATCACCACAGATAATTTCAGAATGTTTTCTTATTGTAATCATTGTTTTTAGTTCCCCATTTCCCTCTATCTCCCCTGAGATAATGATTAACCCCGTTATTGTCTCTATTGATTGAACTATCTTGGATTTCATATACAGAAAATCATTAGAAACACAAACAGGAAGTGAACAACAACAAAAAACCAACAACAATGACATGACAAACACAGAAAAACCTCAATGAAGAAGAAAACAAAGCATATATAAACATTGAAACACTTTAAAATAGGTCAAAAGGAAGAGCTAATGATCAAGTGTAACATTTTAATCCAGCTACATCTGCACAATTAAATTTACAATGCCCTCTGTCTGATAGCAAGGGTATTCACATCCCTGGACTATGTTCACAGGAGACTTAATTCATATGGGGACAAATGGATTTTGGGCTTTCAATGCCATCCACAGCCTTCAGAATTTAAGCTCTAATGCCATTTTCTCTTTTGGATATGTATTTTGTTATTTGCAGATCTTACATCACACAGTCTGGTATGCTTCCCCCTTAGGTGACTGATGCCTCACTTAGATGGCTGCTTATTTGAAGACAAGACTTTGTGACTTCAGATGCTTTTCTTTCTGATAGATGGGCACCATCTAGTTCTTGCACAACACTTTGTTATAGCACCCATATCTTTAGTGATCTCTTGAGGAAAGCTAGCATCAAATAAGGGCATGTCATAAGAATTCATTGTTCTTAGATTAGGGTTAGAAATAAGTTAAAACTCAAAATCCATTCATATATGTATGGTTGATATATGTCTCTGGTTCACTTTAGAGATGTCATGATCATTTTATGATAGAGAATGTTTTAAATCATCCCTCAGGGGCATAAAATATTTCTACTGCTAGTGTCATTAATTTACACAATGGTATAGAATTTAAAGCACAATTGAGATGAGAAAATTATACAAGTGTATGCTGCTCTCAGAATATGATGCATGAATTGTTGATTGGTACAGATGAAAAAATTAAGTTATTGGTCACTATTTACAAAAACATTGGGGGTTGGGACTAAGGCAAACCTTTCAATAACACTCATTCACAAGGACAGAACCATGCCTGCCAGAAAAATACATGCCATAAGAAAGCAAGGAGAGCATTAAAATAGGAATATCTTTGTCAAAGACTTTGCCTTGCTTGAATGCATAATTAACACTCATGGGAGCAGTAGTCAAGAGATCAAAGGATGTGTTGCACTGAGTAAATCTGCTGCACAAGACCTCTTTAGAGTATCCAAAGGCAACAATTGTTTTGAGGACTAAGGTGCACTTGATTCAATATGGTATTTTCAATTGTCTCCTATGTATGTGAAAGTTGGACATTGAATAAAGAAGATCAAAGAAGAATCAATGCATTTGAATTGTGGTGCTGAAGAAGAATATTGAATGTACCACGGACTGCTGAAAGGACAAACCATTCTGTTTTGGAAGAGCTACCTTCAGAGTGCTTCTTACCGGCAATGATGGCGAAACCTCTTTTTATATAGTTTTGACATATTGTCAGGAGAAATCAGTTCCCGGAGAAGGATCTCATGTTTGGTAAAGTCGAGGGGCAGTGAAAAAGAGGAAGACCTTTCAAGAGCTGACTGACACCGAGGCTGCAACAATGGGCTTAAGCATATGAGCAATTATGAGGATGGAGCAGGATCAGGCAGTGTTTCCTTCTGTTGTTCATAAGGTCACTATGAGTTGGAACCACTCCATGGCATCTAACAACAGCTAACAACTACCTGGAAGCCTCAGGCCAACATCTTTGGCACGAGATCAAAGCACAAGATCTGATCCAAAGTCCCAAATCCTCCGATTTCATAACCTTTGGCTAGCTCTGTTTCTTTTCACATTAGTGTGGTTCAGACTTTAGTATAAGGGAGTATGTTAGTTCTTTAAATCTGCTACAAGTGAATTAGAGGTAAAGTCCAGTTAGCTTACTGAGGTTTCCACATTGAATCTTTCTTGTGTGTCTATGAAGAATGTTGTGTGCCTTGAAAGACCGAGTCTAAAGTCCCAGTAGTCTACAGCAAATGGCCTGAATCACCAAGGGCTGGACAGAAACTAGGTCAAAATTGTCCAATTGGGATCATAGTACTGGATGTATTCTGCCCTTGGGTTCTGCTATCGAGTCCTTTCCAACTCATAGCAAGCCTATAGGACAAGATAGAACTGCCCCCGTGGGTTTCCAGGACAATAACTCTTCATGGGAGAAGGAAGGTGCATCTTTCTTCTGTGGAGCGGCTGATAGTTTTGAGCTACTGATCTTTCACTTAGCAGGCCAACTAGTAACCACTATGCCACCAGGGCCCCTCTCGGTTCTATATAAATATTGTTAAGTGTTTTTTGCCAGTGGGAGGTTGCTCCACCCGGTTTACCTACTATGGTAATTACATAATCTGCTGTTAATTTGAGACTTAAGAGTGAAGGGGGGAAGTTTAGCCTGTCAATCTGGTCACAGCTTGATGACTTCATTTGGAGGCGTTAAGGAGATAAATAGCTTGCTGGAGGCTGGCCACAAGCTCACTCCGTGTAAGACATTCCTTCTGTTAAGACACATAGCACTACACTAGAGCCCTGGGAGCTGGAGGAACCACGTGGAGACCCCTGCCAGCCCTGAGATGCTTCTACTGCCACTGGGTCCACAGGACTTTCGCCCCCTGGTCTGTGATCTTCCTGCATTCGGCATTATTGCATGACTGCATGAGTCTAAAGAGGAATTTATGGACTAGTATTGGATATATGGGCTAATATTGGATTTATGGACTTGATATGGACTGGGATGGGATATTTTCTTAATGTACAATTATTCTTTTATATAAAACTCTTTCTGACACACATATGAGTGCCTATCGATTTGTTTCTCTAGTCAACCCAGACTAACACACCCACCAACAGAAGTATAATTGCCTTCTCTGATACATACATGCTCCCTTGCCCACATCTTTACTTAAAGTTCCAGTAAGATATACTTATCACTCTGGTAGGAATATCTATTGACATAGTGTGACTTAGTGCAGTGTTGTATAGCAACAACAGAATAGTCTCCATCTCCCCCATCGTGAGAAACTGTGGGCAGCTGAGGTGAGGTCTCCTTTGTTGAAGCGGCTTTTGCTTGGGAGGCGGGATTAGAGAGTTACATGACCTGAGAGCAGAAAGAAGCCTGCCTTTGTCTTGTTGTTTATCCTTATAGAAGTTATGTTAGACAGGGTTCTCTAGAGAAACAAAACCAGAAGGCTAATAATTATATATATATATTTATATAGATAGATAACATAAGAAATAAACAGTTAAATTATAAAGCAGTAAAATGGCTCAGTGCAACTCACTCCGGTGGGACAGCTGTGAGACACTGGCAGTCCTTCAAGTCTTGAGGGCCGCCGGGTAGTCCTCTGTAGAGCAATCCAGGCTCTCCAGGCACAGGCAGCAAACAGCAAGGTAGGTCACCAACAGTAAGCCAGATGACAGGGCCCAACAGGCCCCAGCTCAAGAGATGTAAATTCCAATGGTGTGGCAAAGCAGGTCTTGAAGGAACCTCAAATTACAGCGACACAGTCCCCAGGTTAGGTGTCCCACAGGTAGTGTAGCTTGCAAATTGAGGCACAGAACAAGCAAGGCAGCTGCACACTGGTCCAATGATCAAAGAGCAAGAGACAAGAGAGGCGAGGCTCGCAAGGCCATTTATCTCTCCGCCCTTCAATTAATCCATCATGTGTTCATTGGCCATGTTGGCACAATAAACGTTAACCATCTCAGCAGTGGCCTCATATATTTATCCTTTTGTGATTGACGAACTTCACATAGCACAATGGTTTCCAGGTCCATCCACGTCATGCGGTGTTTCATGGTTTCACTTCTGTTTTTTAGGGATACTTAGGGATACTATTGTGTGTATGTACCAGAGATTATCTATTGCTACTGATGTGTATTTGGGATGTTTCCAGTGTCTTGCTATTGTGAACTGTGCTACAGTGAACATGGGAGCTCACGTGTCTCTTCATGTTTTGTCACTTACTTCTTTGGGGAATATTCCCAACAAAGGTATTGCTAGGTTGTAAGATATTTCTTTTCCAAGTTTCTTTCTATTTTTTTATCTTATTTTTTTTCTAGGTAGGGTCATATTGCCTTCCGCAGTGGTTGTACATATTTACAAGCTCACCAGCAATGTATGAATCCTAATCTGTTTGCAACCCCTCCAGAATTTGTTGTTCTGTTACTTTTGTTTTGTTTTGTTTAAGTTGGGCTATTGTGCAGGGAAGGTGATATCTCATCATTGTTTTTATTTGCATCTCCCATATGGTTAGTGATCATGGGCATTTCCTCATGTGTTTGTTAGCCATTTGAGTATCATTCCTTGTGAATTGTCTATTCATGTCCTTTGCCCACATTTTAATTGGATTATTTGTTTTCTCCTAGTGATGTGCTTCAAAATTCTGTAGACTTTAGTAATTAGTTCCTTGTCTCTTATGGCATTGCTAAATATTTTTTTCAAATCTGTGCTCCCTTTTATTAAACCTTTTGATGTGCATAAGTTTTTGTTTTTTTATAGGTTCCAACTATCTGATTTGTCTTCCACTGTGTGTGCTTCCTTTAGCATAGTTGATAGTCAGCGTATGACCTACAATAGAGCCCTTAATTTTGCCTTAATTTTCTCAATGACTATCCTTATTGCTCTGGGGTTTACATTTAGGTCCCTATCCATCTTGTGTTCATTTTTGTACCTATATGTGGTATTAGTCCTGTTTCATTCTTTTGCATATGGGCATCCAATTTTTCCAGCACCATGTTTCTGGATCCTTTGTCAAAAAATCAGTTGCCGGCACATGGATGCTTTTATTCCTGGGTTTTCTATTCTGTTCCATTTATCTATGTATCTATTATTGTATCAACAGTTTTAACTACTGTGACTTTGTACTAGGTTTTGAGATTGCGTAATGCAAAAGTTCTTACTCTGTTCTTCTTTTGGAGAAATTCTTTGCTTATCCTAAGCCTCTTTTCTCTCCATATGAAGTCTGTACTTAGTTTTTTCCATTACTTAAAGAATGAAGTTGGGATTTGGGTTGGAATTGCATTGTATTTGTAGATTGTTTTAAGTAGCATTGATATTTTCACAAAATTATGTCTTCCTAACCATGAACACAGGATATTCTTTCGTTAGTGTCAGAATTTTGTTGAGAATTTTATTATATTGTAATCATGTTCAGTAGTTTTGGCTTATTGTTATAATGTTTAGTCTTTTTTTATAGGTCTTTTCTTTCTTTGGTTAGGTTTATTCCAAACCAAATCTTTTGTATAGCTATTGTTTTCTTGATGTCTTTTTGCTGGTATATCGGAATCCAATTGATTTCTGCTTGTTAATTTTGTATCCTGCTGCTTTACCAAATCCTCCATTGTTTCCAACAGTTTTGTTTGTTTTTGTTTTTGTGGAGTCCTTTGGGTTCTCTCTATATAAAATCATATCATCTGTAAATAGAAAAACTATATGTATTTGCCCAATTATATAGAAAAATTATATATTTCCTTGATTTCTTTCTGTTGTCTAATGATTTTGACTAAGATTTCCAGCACAATATTGAATCTGAGTGGTGATAGGAAATGCCCTTGTATAGTTCCTATTCTCAGGGGAAATGTTTTCAGTTTTCCCAATTGAGTGTGATATTAGCCACTGCATTCCCATTATGGCCTTTTTAATGTTGGTTCTTATTCTTTCTCTTGTTTACAACCATCCTTGCATCAATAGTATAGATCCCACCTTGACATGATGAATTGGGTTTTTTTTTAATAGGTATTTGAATTCTATTGGCCAGAATTTTGCCAGCAAATCTAGCTTCCTGAGTTAAATGCCAAGAGGCACTCCATATGAGTAACCCTAAAGGCACTCAGTTCTACTTCCTTGCCTCAACAAGTCCAACTTACCCAAGTAAATGCCAGAGGCACCCTATTCTGCAAGCCAGACTCCTGCAAAAAACACTCAGCTTTATTTGCTCCATGGGTTCAAAAATCTATCATTCTGTCCCTTCTCTGATGCCTGGCCACTGCCCTTCTGATGGTGTAGTTGTATTTTGGATCCAGGAAGTGCGCTGTACAGGGCTCTTGGTGCCAGAGGACATGCTCCACTTCTGGCTCTTGCTGGTAATGAGATTCCTCCTTCTGCTTCTCAGAGGGCTCATTTTATACACAGCAGGATGACACTCCAGGGAATATTGTTCGCAATTACGCACAGGTGAATTCTATCAGTATCTTCCTCCACCTTCTCTCCAGACCTATAGTGGTAAAGGTCATTTGGTGGGTATTAGAGGCTTTGACTAGAAGAGCCACATTAGTTTACTACTCCTGCAAGTTTATGCTTGCTTCATAATGAGTTTGGGAGTTTGCTGC
The DNA here is from genome assembly GCF_000313985.2 of Echinops telfairi. Classification (NCBI taxonomy): domain Eukaryota; kingdom Metazoa; phylum Chordata; class Mammalia; order Afrosoricida; family Tenrecidae; genus Echinops; species Echinops telfairi. The sequence continues at coordinate 277,075 of NW_022111327.1, forward strand.
CCCTTTCTATATTCTGGAATATCCTGTGTAGAATTGGTGACAGCCCTTCCCTAGGTACTTGATAGAATTCCCCTGTGAAGGCATTTGATCCTAGGCTTTTCTCATTTGGAAAATTATTGATGACCGCTATGTCTTCTTTTGTTATGGATTGAAGTTTTCTACATCCATCTGTCTTAAATTGAGTAGACGTTGTATTTCTAGGAATTTGTCCATTTTTTCTAGATTATCAATCTTGTTGGAGTACAATCTTTCATAGTAAGGTGTTTTTATTCCTTTAATTTCATTTGGTTCTCCTGTGATGTCACTCTTTCATCACAAATTCTACATATTTGCATTTTCCCTTTCTTTTCCTTTATTAACTTTGGCAGTGGTTTGTCAAGTTTGTGAATCCTTTTAAAAATACAACTTCTTGTCTTGATTTAGATCCATTTTTGGTTGATTTTGATCCATTGCTTTATATGTTTTCCAGTTTGTTTCTGCTCTAATCTTTATGATTTATTTTCTTCCATTGTTGAAGAATTCTTGCTGTTGCTCTTGTTCTAGTGTTTGCAGGTATTGTGTGTAGGTGCTGATTTTAGATTTCTCCTCTTTTTTTTCCTGTGGATATTGATTGCTATGAATTGTCACCTTCTGTTTATGCTGTATCCAAAACATTTTGGTATGATGTGTTATCTTTCTCATTTTATTTCAAGTAATTTATTAATTTCATCCCCGTTTGATCTATTACTTAAAAAGATCAGTTCTTAAAAAGATAACATATTGTTCAGTCTCCGTGTGTTTGTTTTTATGTTCCTGTTCTTTCTGTTGTTGACTTGCAATTTTATAGCACTGTGATCTGAGAAAATGGATAATAGGATCTCAATTTAAAAATGTGAAGCTTTCTTTTTGGCCTAACATGTTCTATTCTAGAGTGTATGCCATATGTGCTGGAGAAAAATGCATACTCTATTGTTGAGTTATGATGCTTAGTTCTTTTGTTTCTTACTGAATTGTTTTCATGATGCCAAGTTTTTTCCTTGACAGTGCCATGTTGAAGTCCCCTATTATTATTGAGCTATTTATTTCCGTTTTCAATTCTGTGAGGATCTTTTTCAATTCAAGGATCTTTCTTTGGGTGCGTATATATTTCCTAAGGTTATATGTTTTTGTTGTGTTCCTTTACTCATCATTCTTGTCTCTCATTATATTATTCAACTTGAAGTTTATTTCATTAGAAATCTATATTGCCACTCTTGCTTTTTTATTATTGCCATTTAGCTTGGTAGATTTTTCACCATCTTTGATTTTTAGTCAATTTTTGCTTTGAGTTTAAGGTGTGTCTCTTATGGCAGCATTTAGATGGATCTTGTTTTCTAACTCAGCTTGCTATTTACTGTCTTTTGATTGGTACATTTATTCCATTTACATTCAGTGTCATTATTCTTTGATACCAGTTTCTTTGCTGTCATTTTACTGTTACCATGTTTGATATGGTTTTATTGGTGTCTTTGTTCTTCCTCTACTTCTTTGTTGCTTTGAGTGCTATTGTCATTGAATTGGTTTCTGGGTGGTGGTGTGTTGTGTGATGCTCTTATGTTTGTCTGCTATTGTTGATTCTCTTCCCATAGAGATTTGGTTTATATATTTTATAATGCTGTTTTTTGGTTTTTAAAAGAATGCCTTCAGTTTTTCCTTGTCTGAAAATGCCTTTATTTCTTCCTCATTTTCAAGGAATAATTTTCTGAATATTCAAATTTTGATAGAAATATTTTGTTTTCCTATTCTTTCGTTCCATTACTCAGCTCTTTTACTATGTTGTCTAATTCTGTTATCTTATTGTTTCTTTTCTGGACACAGAATATAAGAAAAGGAAAACCAAATTAGTGAACTTTGGTGTAGGATTTCTACTTTTTACATTCTTTTCTCCATTCATTGAAGGCATTGTAGTAGGTCTGGTTCTCTAGTGAAAACAACAGTGACAATCATCTATGTACAAGAAAGAACTTTGTATCAAGAAGCTACTTTACATCAAGAAGGCACCCCCGCCAAGTCACGCTCAAGTCCACAGGTCCAATGCTATCTGGGGCCCTCTTCAGACTTTTGTAGCTGCAAGTAAATAATGCTGAAAGGTAAAGCAGGAAGCAGGGAAACTACAGGTCAGTGGATGCAGAGTCATGTGAATCCACGGTTGTTGGAAGCATGGCAGATGCCTAGAGCTCTTATGTTTGGCCAATCCACAGGACCACCCCGGGAGGCAGACACAGACTCCCTGCAAGGCTGAAGGCCAATGACAAGACAGTTTCTCTTGCATAGGAAGGCCACACCTCCAGGGAGGTATTATCAGTCTGTAACCTTATTGGCAGGTTGGATTCCACCCCACACAAATTCAAGTTGATATAAAATTCAGCTACCACAGGTATCTAAATATCATTTTCCTGAATTTTATTTCTGGTACATCTAAGACCTCTCTTCTTTTGGGTCTGTTTATTGTTCAGTTGTTTGTGACTATTTTTCTTGATTTTTTTTATGGGCGTGTGTGTTCTGTGAATGTCTACTGTTTTACTGGCATCATGATGCAGCTATTAATATTGGCTGGGCTTCTGGGACATAAGGGGGCAGGTGACTTTTGCTGCATTGCTTGTATTGCCAGGGCATCCCTTGACTGGGAGCAGGCATGGTGGATGCCTTCTTTGCTAAGTATGCTATGGCCATCCTTGCTGGGATGTGGGGCTGCTCAAGACCTTCAGTGCCATGTTGCTTTGATGACCAGGGCCTTCCTTGCCTGGGGTTGGGGAGAGCAAGGGACTTCCTTGTCAGATCATAGTAGCAGATAGGGACTACTTAGCCAGGTCCTGGAGGCAGCTGGGACTACCTTTATGGGGGTTGACCAGATCCTTCCTTGCTGCATCACAGGGATGTTTGGGGTCTTCTTTCCAAGAGACATGGATGGCTGGAACCTACCTTGGAAAGGGGCAGGAATTCCCAGGGTCTTCCTTGATGGGTTGCTGTCATGGCTGGGGCCTCCTTTGCTAGGGGTGGGGGTGTGGACATTAAGGAACTTCCTTGACAGAGAGCAGTGATTGCTGGATCTTCCTTACTAGCAGAGAAGACAGCAAGAGCCTATCTTGCCTGGGAGTGGGGAAGGTTGGGGGTTTCCTTGTTCTTTAACTATCACTTTTTTTCTTTTTTCCCCCTCTCATTTCTTAAAAACCGTTGCTTAAATTTTTGTGTAACACGACTAATTCATTTCAACTTCTTTAGTTTAATGGAACTTATGAACACTGATAGAGAATATTTACAATGTTAAAAAAATCAAGAAATTGAATGATAAACATGCTTTTTAGACACATAGAGGTAAATGTTAGAGGAAATAGAAAAGTTTTAAGTGATTCTCTTTTAGAAACAGAAATGGAGATTGGAGAAGGAATGAAGCTTGCTGATATTATTTTTTTGTTTTGTTTTATTCTCAGAGCTCTTTGTCTCACTTCAATCTAGACTGGTTGGTCTTTATATGTGCTGTATAGCTGCTATATAGCTGCTATATTGAAACTTTCCCTCATTACCTTTCTAGTGGTTTTCTTACTGTTCTCCTGAGATACATATTCTATTTAGTGTTGTTTTTTGGTTTGTTTTGGTTTTTTGGTCTTCCTGTTTCTTGCTTTACTTTCTTCTTCTGGTGGTGCAACTATATCCAGGGCCTGGCTACTTATATTATCCCACAAAAAGCAGTTAATGCTTCCACTAAAGTGGAACAGAGGTCTATTTAGACCTTTAATATATGAATGAATTTCGAGCTCCTACTTAACCAAAAGTTCTGCACCTAAGAACAATCAATTTTAATGATGTAGTCCTACTTGATACTAACCCTCATGAAGGGATCACTGAATGTGTGCTAGAGCAAAGTGTGGTGAAGAAATAAAATGTTGCTTGGCTATCACAAAGAATAGCATCTGGGGTCTTACAAGGTTGCTTCAAAACAAGCAGTCATCTAAGTGAAGTGTCAGCTAAGTCCACATGCAAAAAACACACCAGTCCTGTGATCCAAGGATTGCAAATAATAAAATCCAAGATAAGAATTATATTATAGCTCAAATCTGAGTATTCGATTTGCAGAAGACTATGGATACTACTGGAATCCCAAAATACATTTGAAGAGTCCCCAGATGGATTAAACCTCCACTGATTTCTCTCTGACCATTGACCAGGGTTGTAAATAGTCTTGCCCTAACTCAGAATGTGTGGAAGTTACATTACTTCATGTCAAAGTTGAGTGAAGGGGTGGAGTTAAGCCTGTCATTCCAGTCTTGGCCTGATTGTGCCTCCCTGTGGGCTTGGCCTTCTCATGAGGGTTCTAGGACTTCTTCTGTTCTTCCCTGCAGGCAGGACACATGCTCTCTCTGCTTCATATTCCTGTTGACAAACCACATAGAACTGTGCTGATGGAAGCCAGAGCCCTGGAGATGCTTACACCACCACTGGATCCATCAGATTTTTCACCCACAAATTTGTGATCTTCCTACATTTGGCATAATGTATTGTGTGAGTATAAAGAGGAATTTATAGACCGGTATCCAACATATGGCCTAATATCGGACTGGTGGACGTGGTCTGGATCGGGCTAGGATTTTTTTAAATATACAATTACTCTTTGATATAAAGCTCTCACTTGCACATACATGAGTGCCTCTGGATTTGTTTCTCTAGTCAGCCCAGACTAACACAGAGTGCATCAGAAAGTAAATGACTGCTGGTATAGAGAAGTTAAAATTTAACATCTTTCTCACTTGTTTTCCCTCTTGACCTATTTGTTCTAGTTTTTTTATGTTGTTCTCATTTGGATTAGGATTTTTCTGTGTTTTCTTATTGTTGTTGTGGACTTGTAAGATTTATTTATATGATATCCAGAATGACTGGCTGGTTGTTGATAGGTACAGCTGAGTCAGTTCCAACCCACAGTGACCTTATGAAAACACTGCACCATCCTCACAATTTTTCCTGCGCTTGAGCCCATTATTGCAGCCACAGTGTCAATCCATCTTCCTGAAGGGCTTCCTCATTTTTTCTGCCTTGTTGCCTCCATTCCCAGTTTACCAAATATGATATCCTTCTGCAGACACTGGTCTCTACTGGCATGTTCAAAATATGTAAGACAAAGCCTCACCATACTTGTCTCTAAGGAGCACCCTGGTCTTACTTCTTCCAATACAGATCAGTCTGTCATTTTAGCAATCCATGTTCCTTTAAACCTTCTTCTCCATCACCCCAATTAAAATGCATAAATTCTTCTTAGGTCGTCTGTATTCAATGTACAACTTTCACATGCATCTGAAGCAACTGAAAATATTATGGCTTGGGTCAAGAACTAGATTAATGGTTATGGTTGAGGGGAAAAGGGAGCTAATAATAATGAATACAGAAATGAAAAAAATCTTCCAAAATTAATTGTGGTGATGATTGCACAACTCTATTTAATATATTCTGACCACTGAATTGTATAAAATGTGAATTATATGTCAAAAAACTTTTAAAATATATTATTAATGGAAGGTAGGGGAAAGTGTTATTTTTGCTTCTGAAACATTGAGTTTATGTTAATAGTAATGAAATAACATTAATTCCTTAATAGTAATGAAGTAATGAAATAAAATAATGAAAGAGAAAGATAGTGAGAATAGGTATGAAACTTGAAGAACATCAATGTAATTGAATTACACATGCAGAAACTGTGAAATTGGCATATGTTTTGTGTATACATATTTCATTGCAATTAAAAACAAAAAAGAAGACACACTAAAGCATACAGAAACAAAGTTTAAACAAAAGAACAAAAAATTTCCCTGGGATTTTGAGAAAATTGTGTAGGAGGTAATTATATTGAGACATACATAGCATAGCTGAAAATACCTTTATAACTTCACGTTTGATTATTAAATTGACAGAGTATAATATTCCAGGTAGTAAATAGGCTTCCCTGAAAAATTTAAAGATACCCATTGAGGTAGTTAGCTTATTGTGCCAACCTGGCCGATAAACACATGTGGGATTAATTGAAGGGCGGAGAGATAAATGGTTAGGTGAGCCTCGCCTTTCTTGTCTCTTGCTCTTTGATCATCGGACCAGTGTGTGGCTGCCTTGCTTGTTCTGTGCCTCAATTTGCAAGCTACACTACCTGTCGGACACCTAGCCCATGGACTGTGTTGCTGTAATCGAGGTTCCTTCAAGACCTGCTTCGCCGCACCATTGGAATTTACATCTTGAGCGGGGGACTGTCAGACCCTGTCATCTGGCTGACTGTTGGTGACCTCCCTTGCTGTTTGCTGCCTGTGCCTGGATGGCCTGAATTGCTCTACAGAGGACTACCCTGTGGCCCTCAAGACTTGAAGGACTGCCAGTAACTCACAACTTTCTCACGGGAATGAGTTGCATTGAGCCATTTGTACTGCTTTATAATTTAATTAACTTTTTTTTCTTATGTTATATATCTATCTGTATATGTATATAAAATTATTAGTAATCTGGTTTTGTCTCTCTAGAGAACACTGTCTAACACACTCATTTTCCTACAATTTCCAGGATTGTTGTTGAGAAGGATGGTGCCATTTTGATCCCTGATCCTTTTTATATGGTTTTTACAATCCCTGCCAGTCACCTATGTCCCATTGTCAAGAAAGACCAGTCCCTGGAGAAGGACAAGATGCTTGATTAAAACAGTGGCTTCAACAATAGGCTCAGGCAGAGGAACAATTGCGAGGATGGTTCAGGACCATATAATGTTTCATTTTATTATGCATAGGGTCACTATGGCACCTAAAAACAATGGCCTGGGGATTTTAGGGTCTTCTGTTTATTCCATATATTCTAAAATTATGTGATTACATGTCTTTTCCTGTTCATTGCTGTTTTAGTTAGGTTTTGTGTCAACTTGGCTGGAATAGTTTGGAAGTAATCTTTCATATGCCCTAACATAACATAATCAACTTTATGATGGGATCTGCTTTAAATATCAAAACACTTATTGGAATATTAGAGTACAGTTCAATCCTCTTACTCATGCAATTGTGACCTACTTCTTATATAAGTTGAAGATGTGGAGAAGCTAGCTCACTCCTTGTTGGTTCTGGATCCAGAATCTGGCTATTTGACTTCAGCATTTTTGGCTTGCTACATTATGTGAGGACCTTAGGAGCTATTGAATTCATTGGATTCTGCTGTCACAAGTTTGCCTTCCTGACCTTTGATTCGTCTATATTGTATCATCTAGCAGCCAGTGGTCTTCCTGCTTAATATTCCTTCTTCTTGGTTCACCTTCCTGTTTTCTGGCTCAACAAACTCCATAGCTTTGTAGTACGGAGACACTTATGACCTAGAGACTTGAATGGAACTGGACATACCCACTTCTACAATTATGTGCACAATTTTCTTGCTGTAGCTATCTATCTTTCTATCTATCTATCTGTCATTTATTATCTATATATCATCTCTACCTAGGCATTTGATGAGCCTGTTAATGTGGCTCTTAAAGTAATATGCTTTAGTTATAGAGTAGTTTCTTGAGTTTTTAAAAATGATTTCTTTGAATTTTCTCTAATCTCTTTTTCTTGAACCATTAGTTTCATATTGGACTTCCTAAATTATTTTTTGAATTAAATTTTTTCTCTCCACTTTACAACTCTTTATATTGTTTTCTATTTTCTTGTATTAAATGCTGCTGATCTTTTCACTTGGCAAAGGTGAATTTTATGTTACAGGAATTTTGTCTCAATGTTTTCTATTTTTAAGAAGCTTCCTCTCCATTTTCTTTTTCAAATTTTCTCTATACAGTTTATTGAATATTTTTAATTTCTGAAAAATCTTTTATTTTCTTGTGTTCCTTTTTATAGCATCTTGTTTTTTACTTTATAAATATATATCATTATCTCTCTTGTTGCTGTTAGGTTCTGTCAAGTTGGGTCTGATGGGTACCAACCCTATGTACAATTGAAAAATACACTGCCTGATCCTGTGCCATCCTCACAAATTTTGCTGTATTTGAGCCCACCGTTGCAGTCGTAAAGCGGATCTCTCCTGGTAATATGTCCAAAGTATGTTAGATTGAGTCTCATCATCCTTACTTTTAAGTAAAATTCTGGCTGTAGTTTTTCCAAGCCAGATTTGTATATTCAATATTCTTCACCAGAACTACAATTCAAATCCATCACTTCTTCAGCTTTCTCTACTCATTGTCCATTTTTCACATGCATATGAAGAGATTGAAAAGACCATGTCTTGGTTCAGGCACATCTTAACCCTCAAGGTTTCTTTTTTTTTCTTCAAGGTATCATTTTTGTTTGTTCTTTAACACTTTAAAAGGTCATTTGCAGCAGATTTGTCCAATGCAATACATTGTTTTATTTCTTCACTGCTGTTTTCATAGGCATTGATTGCAGATTCAAGTAAGATAAAAATGCTTTGCAATTTCAATATTTTCTCCATATATCATGATGTTGCTTACTGGCCTAGTTATGAGAATTTTGCTTTCTTTACATTGAGGTGTCATTAATTATAAAATTCACATACTACCCTACTACTCTCGGTATTATTTCTGTTAGCTCTGTGTTTTCCTAACCAATGTACAGTGATTCCTGGTCGTCCTTTTATACATAAGAGTAAGTCATAATTAAATAGGAAAGGATATGAATGAATATGCACTTGTAGATAGGAATTTTCAACTTCCAGAATTACGATTGGTGAGGACAGAGATTTTTAAATAAGAGATCTGTAGGGCTTTTGTTGTTGCTTTTAATAGACTACTACTCTGTATCCCCAAAGAGGTATCTTACTTGAGGTTATAGTCACGTCTACTGATGTTTGGGAGACGTATGAAAGAAAGGGGCTAAAGTTTCCACTCTTCACTCTATGGGCATTTACTTAAAGCTTTTGTTTCAGTAGTATCTTTCACTTACATCGTGAACTGTTCCTGGTGTTCAAGACCAGATGACTTTTGGTTCAACCTTAATAGAAATTGAGGTGGGTGGAGTAGGAAGTAGTTTTGTTAACGGCCCATTCTTTATTCTTCCTTGGATCTTGTATTCCATCTCGGATCTCTCATTCTTGAGCCTTTCTAACATTTTAAGCCTCACGTAAACTTCCTTCTTAATGGCTATTCTTATTATGGAATTAGATTTAAACTTACTACGAGGTAGATTTATCTGACCTTACACTTCAGTTACTACTTAGTCATCTGTTCTCCATTTTCCGAAGATATTTACTTATCTTGTCTGCTGTTAACTTCTTTCTCATTCTCATTGTACTTATGGGTTTATGCCTTTTGTTTTTTATCAATTTATTTTCATTTTACTTTAGTTTCAGTAGTAAATGGAGACAAACATGTACGTCTAATTAATTATGTCTAACAGTCTAAACATTTAATTTTAAGAATTACCATTATGTAAAAATGGCTCCTGTTTTGAATCAGAATCAACTTAATGGTGGTGGGTTTGGTTTTTCAATGAACCTTCACAGGTGCATTTTAACCATCAGAGGCTCAAGCATATCTCCTGTGTGAGCTTGGATTGCTACCCTGTGTATTTAAAACTACAGCACTCTTCAGAACTATGTTCTAGAGAAGAACAAAATCAAAATTCAAATATAATTTTTAGAGACATAGTTTTCAAGTCTTAAATGAGGCATAAACAAGACAAAGACATATCTGAATGACGGAGGTCGTTACCATGAGGTCATAATGGTTTCCAAGGATTCTCAGTGATATAGCCTTTGAAATAAGACACAAACAACAAAAGAAACAATCACAAAATCATGAATGACAGCAGATCAATTCACCACAGTTTCAGCCAAGACTATGGAAGTGGGAAATGGAGCACAAATGGGATAATTACACGAGTGTAAGTTAGAAAAGCTTGTAAGATTGGTTCAGGGTCCTTCAACCAAGGCAGCCAGGGCATGAATCATTACTACACGATCGACTTTCCATCAAGGACACAGCAAGACAAGTCCCGAAGGATGAAGCTGTCCCACTCAATGATAGCTAGGGAATAGTAGTAATCTACATTCAAACACAGTGTGTCTGAGGGCAAAGCTTTTCACATTGCTGGTTAATTAGTCAGACCATATTCAATAAAGGCTGAATCTATGTAGAGACTAAAAAGTGAATTTAGAACCCTCACTGTAATAGTAGTTTGCTGTAAAGCTATTGCTCAGAAGTTAAACTCACATGTATCCTTTCCTCTGGTCATGGATTTTATTAGAAATTCTTTGACCACACTTAGATTGATTTATTAACTTTTGCATCGAGTGTTTGGTATCCTCTTCAGATAGCCACTTGTTTTATACTGAGCATTGCTACAGCACCCATATCTTCAGTGATGATTAGTTGTTCTTAGATTGGGACTTATGTCTTAAGGCGTGCGCTCAAATTTCATTAAAAAAATACCTTGTTTATATATCTGTGTTTCAATTCATAGGCAGCAAATTAGCTTCCAGAGAAATATTATTATAAGTAACCTCCATGCAATATTTGATAATTATATAGCATTAATTCTAGTGATCAGTACAAATCTGAGATACTAATAAGAAAAATATAAAGGAAAGATTTTTTTTTTTGCTAAAACACATGGAAGGCTTCACTTATTTAAATTAATAGCACTTAAGTAACAGAAAACAGGGTTAGGCACAAAACAACAATTTCAATAACAGTTATTCACTAAGGCAAGACCACTCATCTACAGAACATAGGCATATATCATAAAAATAAAGAATACATATGCAGGTAGTAATTATATAACAAACCCAAACTGCCAATGGCAATGAACTAAAATCAATAGAGATTTGAACGAGGTTCAATGCTCTTGGAATAGCTGCCCTCTCATTCCCACTAAGGGTATTTCAGCTTCATATCAAGGAGCATTTCAATCCCTTTAATCTATGACAAGTATGTTTAAAGTTAAACACAATAATGTTTGATTTACTCAAATGAGATTCCAATTGAATACTTTGCACATCTCCTGCAATATAAAGTACTTGGCGGTGAAAGCAGGTAGACCTGGAGATGACGTCTCTTTCACCTTTGACACATTTGTGACACTTTGTAAAGACAAATGTAAGATCCAGCCTGAGTCATGAGGCTTGGATCACCAAAGGCAGAAGTAAAAGAAATTTGGTTAAAAAAATAAATGCATAGCAGGATAATACAGGTGGACTCTTCTATAGGGGGGGTGTCTATATAAAATATCTGCAGTGTTTTTCCCAAAAGCAAACTGCCCCTTCAGCTCAGCTCTGAAATTTGAAATCACGTTTCTCATAAATAGACAAAATAAGGGTGTACCTTTTCCTATAGGGTTGCTATGAGTTGACATAGACTCAATGAAAATGAATTTGGATTTTTGGTTCACATATCTTCTACTTCTCTGATCACGAGTCTTTGTGGAAATGCTCTGAACATCATTGTAGGAATGTCTTACCAAATTAGGGTAACTGCAGGGCAAAGCCACATTAGAGGAACCATTTTGTTCACTCTCACACTTCTAGCAAAAAAGAAAAAAAACATCCAACTGACTTATGCCGAGGTGGGACCTCCTCTGATGAACTAATATTAAAATAAGTACTAAGAAAGTAGCAGTTTAAATACAACTATTACACTAGCCTATCATCACATTGTCTTGTAGTGATTACCGATTTGACCTAAACCTAAGTAAAACACCAAGTATGATTTTCCCCTTTTTTAACCTTTTTTTTTATTAAACAGATGGAATTCTTCAAAAGAGCACAATGCTCAGAGCAAAACGGTCTCACTAGCGGTGAGAGATGACATCCTTGTCTAGATCCTGTTAGCAATTCCTTTAAGTGCTCTCTGTGGAGTGTAATATTGGTCGGTCATTAACTTTGTCTGGAATTTTCCTTCTTAGTGTTGTTTCGATCTAGTTTTGCTATCAGGTTTATGCTTGAATCAGAAAATGAACTTGGGAGTTTTCAATCATTTTATATATTCTGGCATAGTAGAGTTGGTGTCTGCGCTTCTCTGAATATTTAGTAGAATTCACCCGTGAAGCCTTTTGGGCGTGGACTGATTTTGCTGTTGGGAGGGTTTTAATGATATTTATTTGATCAGGTTTTCTACTTCAGCTTGTGCTAGTTTAGATAGAAATTTGCCCATTTCTTCTAGGTTATCAAATATGTAGGAATACATTTCTTTGTAGTATTGTGTTTCTATCATTTTCATTTCAGTTGGTTCTGTTTTGACATCAAGAATTTCATTTCTTATTTGCGTTATTTGTATCTTATTTTTATTTGTTACAACTGCCAATCATTTGTTTATTTTGTTAATACTTTCAAAGAACAGACTTCTTGTCTTATTGATTCTATTATTTTATGTTGCATTTATTTCTGCTTGTAAAAGTTAAAGATGGCCACACCATATTAAGCTTTCCAACAACTCATCCACCTGTCTCCTTTCACTATATTTTTTGTCAGTGTCTTCTCCTAGTCACATCCATCTCACCAGGACTTTTCCATCTTTGCTGTTGAGGGTCAGTGGTTCAAACCTACCAACTGTTCCACAGGAGAACAAGGAGGGAGTGTGAGTCTATAAAGCCTCGGAAACTCTATGGCGCAGTTACACTTTATCCTGTCGGTTCACTATGAGTCAGAATTGTCTCAATGCAGTGAATTTGGGTTTAAACACTTAAAAGGAAGAAACCATTTCAATGATGGTAAAAGGGGTTTTACTCCAAATTTTTCTATGAAGCCAGCGAAACCTCCATAACATAATAAGATAAGGATAATTAAAGGAAAATTCCAAGTCAAACTCTCTTATGAAGACAGAACTGAAAGCCTAAACAAAATACTAGAAAATGTAATGTAACCAAGCATAGACTAGAAAATTCTTTATTAACAAGAGTTATCCAAGAAATGTAAGGCTAATCTAGCATTTAAAAAATCAATTAATGCAATTTACCAACTTAGCAGAGAATAAAACATCTTAATAGATATGAAAAAATAATAGGCAATATTCAAAATCCATTGATTAAAAAAAAACAAACTTAGCAAACTAGACAAAAAAGAAATTTCTGTATCCTGATACAGGGAATCTGTAAACTTACTACGTCAAACATCATTTCTGATAGATAATGTGGCAGTTACATCATCTGGTGTCGATATGAGACTCTTAATAGTGAAGGGGTGGAGTTTATCCTGTCAGTCAGGTCAAAGCTTGATAACCTCATTTGGAGGCACTAGGGAGATAAACAGCTCACGGGAAATCAGACCCCCACTCTCTGCTACACATTCCTGTTGACAAACCACATGGAGTTACATTGATAGAGTCAGAGCCCTGGAGCTAGTCACTTGGAGACCCATGCCAGCTCTGAGACGCTTCCACCACCCCTGGATCCACGAAACTTTTCACCCAGTGGCCTGTGATCTTTCTAAATTTTGCATCATTGCATGTGCTGCATGAGTCAGAAGAGGAATTTATACATTGATTTCAGACATATGTGCAAATATCAGACATATGGATGTGATCTGGACTGGGCTGGGATGTTTTCTTAATATACAATTACCCTTTGATATAAAGCTCTTTCTTATACACATATGAGTCTCCCTGGATTTGTTTCTCTATTTCACCCAGTCTAACACAGATGAATATTGACAGCATTCTGTGTAAGTTTAGAAACAAGAAAAGGATACTGACTTTTGGTACACTGATTCAGTATTGTAATAGAAATATATATTAAGATAAGAAAAGAAATAAAAGACATGATCATTGAGAAGGGAGAAATAAAGCTGGTATGTGTAGATCATATGACATTTTACATTGATGCGATTAAGATATATAAAGCTATATTATTAAAACTAATCAGAATTTAGTGAGATTGGCAAATTTTGAAAATCAATTTAGATAAATCAATGGCATTTCCATTCAACAGGAGCACATACTGAAACTGTTAGAAAGTATTGTAAAAAGGCAACATTCACTAGCAACCACAAATATAAGGTAACTAAGAAGAGTTTTTTTTAAGTTTGCAAGCGCTTGATAGAGAATATTGTGAAAATAGAAATCTATCACATATTCCTGAGTAGAAAGACTCAAGTAGAAATAAAGGAATTCACTCCAAATTCATCTTTTGATTCAGCAAATTTCATTCAAATTCTCACTAGGATTTTCAATGGCACTTGAGGAACTAATTGTAAAATTAATATGGAAGAGCCAAGGGTGAGAAGTAGCTAGTACAGTGACCAATGAAAAGAATCAGTTTGGGAGGAGGGCTTTAGCATTCCAGAATATTAGGGCATATTATAAAACTACTGTAGTTAAAAATGGTTAAGGAGACCAATTTTACTTAAGTATAGTTTACATACCATGAAGGGTACTGATTTTAAGTCTAGAATTCAGGGGATTTTGACAATTGTATGTGCCTGTTGCGAGGAGCTCTGGTGGAAAAGTGTTAAGCGCTTGGCTGCTAATTGAAATGTTAGTGGTTACAATGAACCAGCTGCTCCATGGAATAAAGATGGGGCAGTCTGTTTCCTTAAAGATTTCGACCTTGGATACTCTTTGTAATCAGCCGCTCTTCCCAAACCTCTGTCCTGGACAACTATTGCTCTACTTTCTGTCACTAAATGTTTGTTTGAGATAATAACCTCTGGCAGCACTGTGGGTTGAGCATTGGGCTGCTAACCACAAACCCACCAGCTGCTCTGTGGGAAAACTGATGAAGCTGCCTCCCCCCATAAAGAAACCCTATATAATTGATTTGGAGGCAGTAGGTTTTGTTTGTTTGTTTTTGTTTGAAACTCAATTAAATTTGAACTTTTTGTACCTTGTGATCCATAATCTTTATTCTTAGGAGTACACTCTAGGGAATCTCTTGCACATGTACAGACACCAGGAATAGGATAATTCATCAGAGTGCTTACATTGCTCTGCTGCCGAAGTATGTGGCTCCTCCTTTATGTTCCTCCTCCTTTTTAATGTCAAATTTGATAATTGTTGGTCCTACTAGTTTGTTTGTGTTCTTATTTTATTTTAATTAACATGTAAGCTCTATGAAACATTTTTCACTTTTCAGAATTTCATTTGACACATGGGAAGTTTTAGGCTCTAGGGAGCCCCGGGAGCATAGTGGCTACATGTTGAGTTGCTAACCACAAGGGAAGCAGTTGGAAACCACCAAGCTCTCCTCATGAGAAGAGGATTTCTACATTTGTAAAGTGGTGAAGAAGAAGGAGGAGGAGAAGAAGAAGAAGAAGAAGAAGAAGAAGAAGAAGAAGAAGAAGAAGAAGAAGAAGAAGCAGAAGCAGAAGAGAATTAGTCTCAGAAGGCCACAGGGACATTTCTACCCTGTTCACTAGGGTCAGTATGAGTCGGCATGACTTGATAGCGTGAGTTTGACTTTTATTGGTTGGATGAGACAGACAAGTAGAGATGTGTAGTAGGCAATTGAATATATTTAAACAAAATATGCCTGACACATAATATACACTCACTACATGTTAGCTGTCATTATTATCACCATTCAAATCAATAATCAAAAAAGTAGTTCATTATTTTCAGTCGTAGGTCCTCATCACATCAAACAACCAATTCTATTATCCAAAATAGCTCTGTTAGACTTCTTGAATCAGCTTTCAAATAGTCAAGAAACTAACTGAGGAATTTAGCAGCCCTCCAGGATTTGTGTGCCAGCAATGACTCCTTAAAAAACAAAGGAAAATAAAACAAAATGAATCATCTCAGAGTTGGCTTTGGTTTCCCTCAAGAAAATGAACTCAGAAATAATTTGTGTAGCAGTTAACAACTCTTCTTCCCACAGCGCTGTTCCTACCAGACAGATGGAACGATGTGTTTGGAGGCTGGGCTTCTGTTACCCTTAGGCAGTGGTAACTTGCAAAGGATGTTCCTTTCACAGATCTTGTTATCACTTATAAAATTGCTGTCAGTTTATTCCCTCTGCTTTCAATTACATATTATCTCTCATTTGTATTGGTGACACCTACATTTATATGAAGTGCTAGGTAAAATGTGAAATATATGGATGCATCAGGATGTTTTCAATGCTTTAACACCATCTAATAATTCCAGTAAATTTGCCCTCTCTCGTGACTTTTATATGTAATCCATTAATGAGTAATGAAGTTTCATCTTTCTCTCTATATCTTTCTAGGAAGAGTTGCTTCAGAACATCCTTGAAAATAGGAAGAATATACTTTATTCACTCATGCTGAAGTGTAACCACTCATGTTTACCTCCTTTTATGTAAAACAGGCAGAAATGGATAGGTAGAATTCAGGAGCTAGAATTTTTGTAGCCAAAAAATACACTGGAAAGGCATGACATTTTCTGAACCAGAAAGCACATGAAGATTTATATTTCAGTACCAGAATCCAAGTTTTGTTACATAATTTGCTCTGTGGGCTTAGGAATGATTTTTAAATTCCCTGGACCTCAGTTTCCTCATCATGAAAAATAATCTTAACTTCTTAGATTTAGGAGGGTAGATGACATGGTGACATCTCATAGGTGCTCTCTGAGAAGGCTTTTCTACATCTGTCTACTGAGCTCTAAGATTTTTTTTTTTATGAACTGCCTCACAGGTACCCTACAGAATTTCCCCCTTTTATTAGGTATATGGTCAGCACAACAATCTATGAAAGTCTTCTTTATTCCATTTTAGCCAACTACAACCACACCTTTGATGTTATGAGCTTTGAATCATTTCACCTCAGTGATCACAAATTTAGAATTATTCTTCTTTCATCACAGCCTGTCATCTTTGGGCTATCCTATTCAATGGTTCACACTGACCTTGCTTTTTCCTACATCCCAATTCTAGTTACTCGGATCTTCCTAGTTTACAATGTCCTTCTAGTCAGTCCTTACCTTCCCATGGTCAACCATATCAGTAATGGTGGCTCCACTATTCCTGAACTCTGTACTGTATGCCTTGACTTATACTCACCAGGTAATTTTCCACCCTGGATTTTTCCCATTGTCTCCTTTCTCAGTATTGGGATGTCAACATTTGGGGAAGAAAGGCATGGCCATTTGTTGACTAGATGCTTTCAGCATAATGCCATGCGCCCTTACACCCTTATGCCACATCTTCCCTATTCATTACTGCTCATAAGCAATTTTCTATTCATCTTTGTTGACATCCTATCATATTTACCGCAATGAATGTTCCAGAATTTTAAATGTGTATAGATCCTCAGCAAATAATCTTGCCTGGTACCTCATGAGAAAGAAGACTAAGCCCAATCATGTATAACACCAGATTTTCCTTCTTTCTATGTATTTTTCAGTAATGTTTTTACCTACACAGATTTTCCCCCCGGTATCTTTCATTTCCCATAAATGCCAAAGCCAAAGTAATATTTTTTTTCTTTATAAGATTAGTACTTCTACCCGAGTTTTCAAGTTTTCCTATCATTCCTGAGGTGGGAGCACACTCCATCAATTTCTGTTCATTCTATAAAATCATCAATCTCTCCCTCTTCATTAACTTCTACTCAAGTCTTCAGTGAGGTGGAATATAAGTCCCTCAGTCACTCTGAGCTTCTATCTTATTTCTTTGCTTCTTTTCACTGCCAACTTCTGAAAATACAAGTCATACTGTCTGGCACTATTTTATTAAAACACACTTATTCTTTGACTCTGTAATCTAACTTATTCACTTAATGTTAGTTTTCAAATACAGAGGTAGATGGCAAGTTTCTGCACCATTCTCTCTAGTTTCCAAGATACTATGTATGTGTTTGGTTGTTGTTGATGTTGTAGTTGTTGCTTTTGGTGGGGGTGAGGGACTTGCGATGTTAGGAATACAGACTGACCTGTACCTTAAACAGAACCTTGCACATCACCAAACTAATGATTTTGGAAGTGAGACACATAGATAAGGAATTTAGAATTAGATAATGAATGCTTACTCTGTGCAGGGCCTATGATGAGCATTTTGTATTGGATCCCTTATTTAATTCTCATTGGTAGGTACTACCATCATTCCCACTTTTACAGTTAAGAAAATTGAGTAAGAGGTCAAATTACTCACTTTCTGCTCTAAGTAGAAGAGCTAAACTTTCAACAAAAATCCACATTTTAGCCAGTAGGAAAAACTGTCTTTTATTGTAGAATATCAGAAGTGAAGGTACCTAGCAAGTATTTATATGCATAAATCTGAAATTAATTGGATTGATCTGAACGAGAGAGCTATATTTGAGTCATAACCAAATAGGTGTGTAGTTCTGGTGGCATCATGGCTTACACATTGGGCTGCTAACCACAGGTTTTAAACCACCAGCTGCTTTATGGGAGAAAGATGAGGCTTTCTATTCTTGTAAAGATTTACAGTCTCAGAAATCCACAGGGCAGTTCATCTCTGTCCTGTATGGTCAGACTTGACTCAATGGCAGTGAGTTTAGTTTGAAGCAAACAGGTGTTAGTAGATTCTTGGGGAGTTGACGTGATTTCCCATGCAGAATAAAGTGAGAAGAGAGCCATGGGTGTAATCTCAAGGCACCCTTATATTTAAATATACAGGAAAGCAGGAAAGGAGATGGAAAAAGGGTAGCCAGAGAGGTGGGAGGAGAACCAAGAGTGTGATACATCATAGAAGCCAAAGTTAGAGAAGGGACAAAAAGGAATCTGTCAAACATCATATATTGCTGAGGTTAAGATAACAATAGAGAGAGTACATTTATTTGATAAAACAAGAGAGACGGTTGTGACCTCAGTGAGAATAATTTCAGGAGATCAGTGTTAGTGAAAACCAAGTTCAACTAGGTTAGAGGTTGAGAAGAGAGTAAGTGATAAGGAAATAGAGTTAACAAGTACAGGTTGCTTGTCTTCGTTATATAAGAAAGTATGAGAGATAGTGTCAAGAAAGGAGGAGTATCAAGGGAGTGCAAAGGATAGACTTTGGGGCCATAGTGTGGCACCCCCTTGACTGGAGGACACTCCTAGAGATCAACAAGCAGACCTTGATCTATGTACAGATTTTTCTTTTTTAAATTAATTAATTAGTTTGGGTTTTTTTGGTCATTGGTTTTTTTTGGTTGCTGTCATTGTTGTGTTCTCTTTTGTCGCTTTGCCTTACTATACCTTTTTTGTGAGCATATTATAATCTCTGCAGGTCTGTCTAGATAAGATAGGCTGGATGAACAGTCTGGAGAAAAAAAACAATGGGACTGATGGTTCCAGGGGGACAAAAGAGAGGGAGAGGTGGGGGAAAGGAGGTAGTCCCAACCCAGGGACAAGGGAACAGCAAGTGATCCAAAATTAGTGGCAAGGAGGGTGTGAAGGGAGGAGAAGCCTGGTAGGGATTGATCAAGGGCAATGTAACTGAGAGAAATTACTGAAACCCAAATGAAGGCTGAGCATGATAGTGGGACAAGAGGAAAGTAAAAGGAAGTAGAGGAAAGAACTAGGAGGCAAAGGGCATTTATAGAGGTGTAAATACAGGCATGTACATATGTAAATATATTTATATGGGATGATGGAAAAATAGATCTTCCTGCATATATTTATATTCTTAGTATTAAGGTAGCAGATGGACATTGGACCTCCACTCAAGTACTTACTCAATGCAAGAACACTTTGTTCTATTAAATTGGCATTCCATGATGAACACCTTCCCAACACGATCACTGAAGACAAATGGGTGCTTAAGCAAATGTGGTGAAGAAAGCCGATGGTGCCTGGCTATCAAAAGATATAGTGTCTGGGGTCTTAATAGCTTGCAGATAAACATGGGGCCATCTAGCTCAGAAGCAACAAAGCCCACATGGAAGAAGCACACCAGCATGTGTGACCACGAGGTGTCGAAGGGATCAGGTATCAGGCATCAAAGAACAAAAAATCTTATCACTGTAAATGAGAGGAGTGCAGAGTGGAGACCCAAAGCCCATCCATAGGTAATGGGACACCCACTTACAGAAGGGTCGCAGGGAGGAAATGAGCCAGTCAGCAGGCACTGCAGTAACAATGAAACATACAACTTTCCTCTAATTCTTAAATGCTTCCTCTCCCCACTATCATGATCCCAATTCTACCTTACAAATCCGGCTAGACCAGAGGATGTATACTGGTACAGATAGGAATGGGAAACACAGAGAATCCAGGACAGATGATCCTTTCAGGACCAGTGCTGAGAGTGGCGATACCAGAGGGTGGAGGGAAGGTGGGGTAGAAAGGGGGGAACCGGTTATAAGGATCTACATATAACCTCCTCCCTGTGGGATGGACAACAGAAAAGTGGGTGAAGGGAGAGGTTGGACAGTGTAAGACATGACAAAATAATAACATAAATTATCAAGGGTTCATGAGGGAGGGGGGAGCAGGGAGGGAGGGTGGAAAATGAGCTGATACCAAGGGCTTAAGTGGAGTGCAAATGTTTTGAGAATGATGAAGGCAATGAATGTACAAATGTGCTTGACACAATGGATGGATATATGGATTGTGATGAGTTGTATAAGCCTCCAATAAAATGATTTTAAAAAAATACAAAAGACAAACCCACTCTTCCAACTCATAGCAACCATATAGGACAGAGTAGAACTGCCCCATAGGATTCCAAGGTTGTAAGCCTTTATGGAATCAGACTGACACATCTTTATGGAATCAGACTGACACACCTTTCTCCATCAGAGGAGCTGGAGTTGAACCGCCAGCCTTTTAGATTACATCTGAGTACTTTAATGCTGTGCCACTGGGGCTCCTGATTTCCTCAAAAGGAGAAAATCCAAAGGGAGCCAACTCACCGGCACCTAACTACAACAGGGGCACAGGGACAGAGAAAGAGGAAAACGTGATAGAAGTGAATAGCTTTCCAGAATATACAAATAGATTTCTCACCTGAACTATGTGGTACAATAGACTAACTAGGCTGCGCCAAGTTTCAGAGCCCCCACCTGGTTCTTTCCTACTCCTTTGCTTTGAACATGCTGGATATTGTGAGGGTGACACAGGATGGGATATTGTGTTATTATACATCAAAAGTCATCATGAGACAAAGTCAACTCAATGGCAGCTATTGATCTGGCACGTTTGGAGCTGTTCAGCAGCTCTCTGGAGTTCCATTGTACTTGGATCATATTAAACAGGCCCATCTCCTGCATGGTGAGATATATGATCTTCAGTATATGTCGTGTCCCTTCATGTTCTTTGTTACCCACGCTAGAAAACCCAATTCTGTTCCCCATGTAGCCCAAATATTGCTTATCATTCAAATCCCAGTACACCGTTCACCTTCTCTCAGAAGCCTTTCTGATTATGGCTACCATGTGGTAACTGGTTCAAACAAGTCTTCAGATTGATTTGATTCTCTGTTGTGAATTTACATTTGTACTCTAAATATAGTGACTCAGACTTGACATTTTAATAAGATCCCCAGGTGATTCTTATGTATGCTGGAATGAACCAGTTTGAAGGCCTGGCTTAAAGCAATATAGTGCCTTACTTGTTGAAATCAGACAGGAAAAAAATACTAACACCCAGGGTCCACTTCAGAGATTCTGATTTAACTAGTCTGGGGTAGTTCTTGAGCACTGGAGCGTGTTGATTTGAATGGTCAGCTATGATTGAGAACCTCTATTTTCAAAGCTCTCTGTGGAAGAAAAAAATAACCTGGAAAAACACCTAGAAAGCCAGAATTGTTCCTTTGTTTCTTAGTCCTCCAAGTGACTTCAGACAATCATCTTGACATTTATCTTCTCCTTTTGGCGAGCTGCTGTCTGCTGCTGCAGCTGTTCCCTGTCTTCCAGGCTAATCCTTTGCCTGGTTTGCTCTTCCTGGAACTTTTTGGTTCTTGTTACCATATCTCTTACTTTCTCTTTGAACAAGTCTCCGCTATCGCTAGCTTTCTGTGACTTTCTCAGTTGCAGTCTTGTCTTCACCTGGAGTCTGATTCAAGCTTCTGATCCTGCCACGCCAGAGCAATCCCCTCTTTGGATTGTCTTGTATCCACTAACTTGACACTTGATAACTCTGTGAAATTTTATTACCTCGGTCTCCTGATACATTGTTTGGCCTCTGGGGTTCACTCTTACTCAATTGGTGCCTTAGAACAAATCTTCGGTGTTTGGCACCCAGTATTTGTAATTCTCTCACCTCTCACCGTAAGCTATTTAGCTTTTGTTGACATGTTTTTCCTTCTAGAACCTAAAGTGGAGTAATTGCTTACTAAGAGTACTGGTTAATTCACAGACATGTAAGTTTATTAAGTAGGGCCAAGTTTGTGTTCCATAGATGGATAAGAAGCTGATTGGTTGTCTTTTCATCAGGATATCTTAATTGTTTTTCCTCTACTTCGAGTTTCTGTGGGGTTATCTGATCGGGATCGTCTACTGTTTGGATACTGCTCTTGTCAAGTACTGGCCAGATTATTCCATCAGCATATGAGTATGCTGACACGAGGAACCTGGTTCTCTTTAATAGAACTATAAAAGAGCCCATGCTCTTCTTTCATTTGGTAGCAGATTGTTGGAGAATGCCTTCCGTAGCCTGAGTACAGGAAACCGTCTATTCTTTTTATGCTGTGTCCAAACCCCTTGCCAATCTCTTGCTGACCACAGGCCCTCTAGCTAAGGTTTACACTATGTGGAAAACTAATGTTCCCCCATTTCATTCCCCATTCTTTGCAATCAACTTAAATCTTCTTGGTAGATTACAGTTTAACATGGCACCCCTCCCAGAGGGATATGTACGTTAGATGTTGTTGCTTAGAGGCAGCATAACATCTTGAAATTATAGCACTAAAACTGGAAAATAACAGGACCCTTTTGTAACCCCCAGAGGAGGGAGAAGTGACATTCATAGTCTCCTTAAATCACATTAGATTTAGTGCATCTCTGTAGTCCATCTTGTGAAATCTAAACATACATGAAAACAAACACCACAATCCTCAGCCAAAGAGCATTTGGGGACCACAGACTAATTTTTCCAATTAAGCTAAGCTTTTTAATTTTACAGTGAGAAAATTGAGACCCAGAGATGAAAGAAAGTCTAGAACCCAGGGTCTTTGAGTTACAGCCAAAGAAGAGTCGTTGCACCTCAGTTCTCAGATTCTCTACCTTTAAAAGAAGTTGGCATAGGATTTTTAATATTATTTCACAGATAAAAGTGGTCCAGCAGAGTCGTGTTTTGCAGATGTGCCTATTGAAATTCAGAGTAAACTCTCATAGGAAGGCATTCTAATAACCAGGATAAGGCGGAGCAAGGAACTGGAATAAACAGGTTAAGCATGGTGGTTGGATTAATGCAAGGCCCACAAAGGTCTGAGAAGACTGAATTGAAGATGAAGTCATGGTTAAGGTTACTTTTCAAAGTTTCCCAAGTAAGTACTGTTGGCTTTAAGGAAGGCTATCTCTTGAAATCAAGACCAGGGTAGCTTGGGCAAAGTTCCACACTGTGTATGAGTGCCCAGGAGGCTCATTTCCTCGTCGTTATCATCTTCAGAAGACCAAATAGCCAGAATTCTTGTTCAACAAATTTCTGAAGTCTCCTCATCATACTGTGGGTCAAGGCAGGCCAAGCCTTCTCATGCATTTTCAGTTCACTACTGCAGAGTAGCGCAGAAGCTGGGGACTGTTTCTCTTACTGTGGAGGAGGAGAATTTAGGAGAAACTCATTTCTTTCTCTGCCTTCTTGCTTCAGGAAGAGGATGGTAGAGGTGATGGGACACTAAAGGTTCAACTTTTGGTATGATTTAAAAAATTCATAACGTAAAGTTTGTAGGGAAGGTTCTGTTCAATGTCCACAATCAAGATATTAGAAGATTTGAAAGTCTTTGGTACTGATACTACACAGAAATATCTGAGGATCTCGCACTAACGCTAGCCTTCTCTGTGCGTTTGGGTTTGCCTTTCTTGCCCATCACACTTCCCACAAATTCTAGTCTTCCAAATGACTGCAGACAACCTCTGACGGTTAACTGTCTGCCTTGAACACATATGTGTACCTCCCTCTGTACCTTGCATTCTCTCATTTCATAGCTGATACGGTGGGTAAAGGTACTGTACTCATGGAGTCCATTTCCAATTAGCGCAGATTGACCCTGGGCTGAGCTTCAAATCTCCTCTTCTTGGAAGCAAAGAGAGCAGGTCACTGATTCGCAGAGCTTTCGCAATCGCAATCACATGCTCCTGAATTTCTGCCGTGGGAATCCTTTGGGGGGAAACTTGACTTCCTAGACTGGACAAAGTCACACACCATTTCTGGTAACTCACTTGAGAGACAAATGGAGTAAGGCTGGAGTAGGAAAGGGAAAAGATGGACTCGTGTCATGGAGTGAAATCTGCCTTGCTGAACAGAGCTTTTTATTTCCAGTATCTTACTGGGCATGGAATACTGGCAGCGTTGTCACAAGGGAAGGGACAGATGGGAAAGTGACATAGCTCTTGGCAACCAGGACAAGATATGGGAAATCTATAGAAGGGGCTGGGGATAGTGTTTTGAAGTCAGTATAAAA
The DNA here is from genome assembly GCF_000313985.2 of Echinops telfairi. NCBI lineage: Eukaryota > Metazoa > Chordata > Mammalia > Afrosoricida > Tenrecidae > Echinops > Echinops telfairi. The sequence continues at coordinate 301,509 of NW_022111327.1, forward strand.
CAGTTTATTCAGAGACATTCCTGAACATTCTGAAATTTCCAAACAGCTGAAGTAGAAAAGATGCCGATAGTTGCCATAAATTGTTAATAGTGAGTCAAACTTTACTCAGTTTAAAATCACAATGCTGTCTAAAGCCTTGAGGCTGAGGCTGATCTAAAGCGTAAATTTAGTTGAGTTGCCTGTTCTAGACTTTTTTAGCTATCAAGCTCTGAAGTTGGCTGTGTGTTATCCATAGAATTAGACACTTTGGGAAAAGTAGATGCTTTCATTTTTTGTTCCTTTTTTTTAATGGCTCTTGGCTAAGTGGAGAGATTTAGTGTCAATTAAGTAGGAAATGAGCATGGAATCGTTGATTTACATCAGGACCATCCATTAGGTTGTTTTTTTTTTAAGCCTTTTGGATCCCAGTAAAATATAAATCACTGGCATGAGAATGAACCCTCTAATCTATATGAATTTTTAAGAAGTCCTCGTGCAGCTAGTCATATTTCCTTCAATGAGACAGTGGAAATGCTTTCTGAAATTATGAATATTTGGAATCTCTAAATTAATAATATTGGTCAACCCTCCAAGCGATGCACTGTACTCCAGAAATAGGATTTATCATTATGAATTGGAAGGGTGGAGTATACAAGTAATGGTTTCTAGGAATAATCCAGCAAAATCTTTAATGACAAGGAGAGCTGAAACAAGTGTGTGAGGTGGAAATTGTGGGAATTAAAGAGGCAGAAATAGAAAAATGACAATAAATGAGTAAATGAAAGAAATGGAATAGAGAAACAGAGACAGACCCCAAAGAAGAGGAAGAGATGGAAGATGTGCATATGGTTCAAGGATCACCTTAAGGTTTTAATACGTTAACTTTCTTTCCCTTGCTTTTAGATTTTTGGAGGCAATTGGGCCTCGTATCTATGCTCAGAATCATAATGTTGTACACATTTTGGTAGCATCAATCTGGCATCTGACTATTAAAAATATCCATGGCATCTGCCACTTTCTGTCACCACTATCACCTAGAATTGGTTTATTCATTCACTCAACAAATATGTGTTGGGTTCCTATTAAGTATGCGACACTCTCAGAGAGGGTAGGGGTACAGCATTGAGAGGGGGAGAAGGTAAAAATCCTTCCTCTACTTAGTGGAGTTTTCATTCTGAATGGGGAGGGAAATAATACACTTATAACAAAAGATCATTTCAGATAATGGTAGATGCTCAGAAAAAATAAAATATATAATAAATGACCAGGGGCACTGCATGTGTGTGTATGTGTGTGTGTGTGTGTACTTACACTAATTTAATGTGGGTGCTAAGAGAAGGGATAACAAATGAGGTGACATTGAGCTGAGCCTTTAATGACAAGAATTCAATGACTAACAGCCTGAAGGATGGGCCTGGCCTGGCCGCCAGGGGTGGGGGCGCCATGGGCGCCGGGAGCGTCCCGCAGCATCTGCGAATGAGGGCGCCCAGGAAGTGATCTTTCTTTGCCACCACAGATCCCGCTAGGCACAGGGCAGGCGGCACCAGCAGGCTCGCGCTGCGCTACTCCCAGCCCTTGTCCTTGATCCTGTGGGCGAGCTCAATGATACATTTTCCTTCCTTATATTTCTGACTGCTCTCAAAGGCATGTTCGTATTTCCAGCCCAGGGTGGTTTTGCAGTTTTCACAGTAAATGTCCGAGACGGCGTGCAAGCCTGTGATCAGGACACGCTCCTCCGCTGGACCGCAGCTCACGTTCACCACAAAACTGAAGAGGTAGGCACTGCCCTGGCATCCCTGGAAGCATTTGGAGATGAGCTCGTCGTGCTTGGCCAGGTGGGCCCTGCAGTGGAGACAGCTATATGTGCGATGGCAGTTTGGCAGATAAGCTTGGAAGGTTTGGGATTTTGTCACCTGTGCCATCTCTGCTGGACACGCCTCACTCAGGGCAGGGCCGGCACCGGAAGAACGGCAGCTCTGCTGGCCTCTCTGACAGAAGGCAGTCCGGAAGATGCTGGCTAGAGCCAGCGGTGGTCCTGGAGGACGGGCGGCTTGTCCGGCCCCAGCCCTGGGGATGAGAGGAAACGTCACCACTGACGCCCCCGGCTCCGCGCCTGGCGCGCATGCCCCTCAGCCCCGCCCGCTCAGCGCAGCCCTGCTCCCGCGGCTACCCCGGCCTAAGTAACTAATTAACCCCGGGAGAATTTGACACACGTGGGTTCAGCATGAGTTGAAATTTACTCAATGAAAACTGGTTTTTGATTTTGTAAAGTATCAAATCCTACTTTTTACTGAAAAAGAAAAAAACGAAGGGAAGAACATTTGAGGTATAGGGAAGTTGTTCTTGTAATTAGGTGCTGCGCAGTCAGTTTCCACTCAATTGTTGTGACCTCGTGTACAACAGAATGAAACATTTCCCAGTCCTGCACCCTCTGTCTTCTAATCACTTTTAACCTATAGTCACCCCGTAGGATGGAGAAGAACTGCTTCTTTGGGTTTTCAAACTTTAAATCTTTTAAATGCTGCAGAGGGACTGGTGGATTCAAGCCATTGATCTTTTGATTGGCAGTTCAACTAGCCACCATGGGTCAATGTGCTACTTCCATTGGAAGTCGATTAATACCTAATTCTTTTTCAAATATTCCCTGCTATTTTTGTCTTATCTTATAATTTGTGGGTCTGAATTTTCTCATTTTTAAAAAACTCAGTTGATAAATTGATAAATTAGTTTAACTTCATAGCTGAAAATATAGTGGAACACCATATCTAAGAAATTAGAGCTGATTTGGTCTACCAATGAAACTTTCTGAATCAGTGCCCCAAATAACTCCAGGAACAGGTCTAAAAACCAAGACACCAAGGTTGGCTTGGAATGCAAAAGTTGGAGACAAAGAAGAAGGATTGTCAATTGGGGAAATATAAATGGCCTTGGTGATAGAAATGATACCAGAGACAGAATGATAGAATTTTGCAAGACCAATAACAAATACGTTTTATTCAACAACACAAACACATGGCTCTCTTAGAATGGAACACACAGCAATGAAATGGACTACATTTGTGGTAAAGACAATGGAGAACATTAATATCATCAGCCAAAACACGACCAGAGGCTGACTCAGGAACACATCATCAATTGCTCATATATAAGTTCAAGATGAAGCAGAAGAAAATTAAAACAAGTACAATGACATTGAGTATATTTAATCTGAAATCAGAAACCATCTCAAGAATACATTTGACATATCAACCATTAATGACCATTGACCAGATGAGCTGTGGGATGACATCAAGGACATCATACATCAAGAAAGCACAAGGTCAATAAAAAGACGGGAAAGTAAGAAAAGGCAAACATGGCTACCAGAAGAGACTCTGAAACGTGTTCTAGAAGGTAGAGTAATTACAGTGAACAGGAAGAAATGATGATGTTATGGCGCTGAGCTGAAGATTTCCAATGATGACTTGAGAAGACAAATTGAATAACATTAATGCCACCTAATCGTACACTTAAAATGGCTAATTTTATAGTATAGATTCTCCAGAATAAAAAAAAATAAAGGAAAAGGAAGACCTAAATACCTTCTCTTGAGAAATGTTTTTAAAATTGTATTATTAATTGGGAGTCAATGCATGTGTCATATTACTCCACTGTCCAATCACATCAAGCCTAATTGCACACTTGCTACCAAAAAGGAAGTGTTTGGATAAGATCACGGCAGGAGAAAGTAAAGATGGAGAACAGTAGAGATTTAACTGGCATGAACACTGGGTAATCCTTTCATTTCCAGGTTGAACAAAGGAGGGGAATAAACAAGGGAAATTGATGAAGACCAATCAGCGAAATAGGAGGAAAACCAGCAGATGCCCTGGATATAGAGAGGAAACTATTTCATTAAGAAAATTTCAATAATTTCTAAAGATGGCCATAACAATGACATCCATAACATAGATTTTTTTTTTCTTAACCTTTGATTCTGACACTTTCTCTTTAAGAAATGGATGCTATATCCTCCCACTTTTGAATCTGGGTGGACATTTTTATTGTTCTGATGAGTAAAGTATAATGGAAGTGAAACTACGAAGGGAGTACCCCCCAAAAAACCCCTGGAAGAAAGCTCTTCTGGGTGGAGCTTTCGTAGTATGCATTTTTCCAACTAGGTGAGCATCCAGCCCCTCCCCCCTCCCCCGGGAGGTTCTCTCTGGTCACAGTTTTTTCATAAAAGCAGTTTTGCTTGAACCTGGTATTTTGTGATGACCAATTTAAGAGGACAGCGTGCAGCTGTGAAATTTTGATTCCTGCTCAGTAAAAAAGCTGCAGAAACTGTTGTGATTCTGAAGACAGCTTACAAGTACAGCACTATGGGGAAAACTCAAAGGTATGAGTGGTTTTCTCGTTTCAAGAAAGGTGAAATCTCAATTAATGGCAAACCTCATTCTGGACGTCTGTCAACTTCCAGAGTGTGTGAAAATGTGGACAACATTTGTGCACTTGCCCTCAACGGCCAATGACAGACCCTTGAAGAGATGTTGGGCCACTGAAGGAAAGTTATTTGGACTATCTTGGAGCTCAGTTATTTTAATGGAAAATTTGGGAATGAGAAGGGCCCCTGAGAAATTTGTGCCTAGGGTACTGACTGACCAGGAAAAATAATGCCAAGTGGAAACATGCTGTGCTTTGAAAGAACAGCTCCGAAGCGACCCAGTTTTCCAATGTCATTCCTAGTGCCAAGACATAGTGCTATTCTTATGACCCTGAAAGCAAACATCAATCTAGTCAGTGGAAGACACCATCGTCACCTCGCCCTAAAAAAAACTGGTCAAGTAAAATCAAAGATCAAGACGATACTCATTTGTTTATTTGATGTGTGGAGGATAGTGCACTTGGAGTTCATTCACCAGATCAGACTGTTAATCAAGCTTCCTATTTAGAGGTTCTGAAAAGATTGCATAACAGCATATGACAGAAAAGGCCTGATTTGTGGCAGACGGGACTGGTTTTGCCACCACGGCAATGCACCTGCTCACTCAGCAATCTCAGTGCACCAGTTTGGGGCAAAAAAACAGCATGCCTCTCTTGCCCCACGCACCTTACTGACCTGACCTGGTCTGTGAGACTTCTTTTTGTTTCTGCGAATCAAGAGGGACATGAAATGACAGTGATTTGATGACTTAGAAGAGATGAAGAAAACAAATGAAGGAGGTGCTGTGAGCCATCCAAAAGATGAGTTTAAAAAATGTTTACAAGAATGGAATCGCAGATTTGACAATGTGTTAAGTGTAATGGAGAGTACTTTGAAGGTGATAAGGTTGTTTTTGTAATGAAATTGAAATACATAGTATTGAAAAAATCCATATTTTGGGGGGGTACCCCCACATATGTGAATTCTGAGTGTAGGTCACAATTTGCAATTCACCTTCTATTTAGCTGTCTATTCTCTCTCCTGGAAAATAAGCCTTGGAACTCTGAAGTGCCATATCATGTCTGGTTACTCCGACACCACTATTCTGGAGAGACTATGTGAGATAGCCACATATGGATAGGAAGAAAGGCCCTTCACCTGTTTGAGCCTTTCCAGGGAAGGCACCAGACACATGAATGCACAAATCTTCCAGAGATTGCAAACTCAGCTACCATAGGACAGCAATTCTGATAGAGATTTGGGAACTACTCAACTGAGGTGTTTCAAAATACCCAATATTCAGAAACTGGGAATGATAATAAATGTCTGTTGTTTTGAGCCACTAAATTTGGAATGATTTTTTCCCAGCAATAGATCATTAGAATAAGGATGGAGAGAGAAAGATGTCTATTGGACCTGGCAGCATGCAGATCCTCGATAACTTTAGCAAGATGTATGGACACTAGGACTAGAAGTCCAGTTGGCACCATTACTGGGAGTCAAAAGGAGTAGACCTAAGTAGTAACTAGGATCTGAATAACAGTTACTCACTTTTTAAAATCTGCCTGGGTTTCTCTCTAATTCCATAGCTACTGTCATAGCTCAAGTCCCTATCACTTCTCATTTGTACAATCACAATAATTCCTTACATGAGTTGATTTCTATCTCCAACCACCTCTTTGGGAGGCAGCATAGCACTACAGTTAAGAGCATAAGCATACTCCATTGAAGAGATTTCTGGAGTTTGAGTCCCACCTCTGCTACTTACTAGTTGGGCGACCTTGAAAAAGTTAAATAACTCTGGACACCTCAACTTCTTTAGGAAATAGGTATGGCAGGGAAGATTTCCACCCAAGTCCTACTCATTCCAGCACAGCACTCTTATACAATTAGCATAATTAAAACTACCGCTAATATTTATTGAGCTCAGGGCAAGAATACAAATGAAGGCCCACATACCATGAATACACATTAAATAGTGACTAATCAAGGTAACAACAAAAACTTGTTCTGTTCTTCTACCTTGACAAATATATATTAATAATGACAGGATTTCTAAAAATGTATAAAGTGATTTTATGAAATAAAATATCACGATAGTTGGAGGTATTATTGTACATGCCTGGATATTGTGTGGCTATGGTGGGACATTTATATGAATAATAAAATCAAAGATTGTATAACTAATTCATTATTGTATATTTATAACATACAATTAATTAGTGTTCACTTTTATGCTAGTGAAACAACAGATTGGATTGTTATAATCAAGATTTTTATATGATATGTTTGGTGGAGAATAATGATCTAAATAATTAAATGAAAACTAATAATATTAAAAGTATGACATTTGAATACATTCTCATTGAAATGTAAAGTAAAGCATGAAGAGGATAAAACATTAAGATTATTTTTCATCTGCTGCAAAAAAGTAATATTTCTTTAAAAATATTCTAGATTATCAATTAACAATAAGAGTAAAATTATGATCAACTAGTTTCAAATTTTAAATGAAAATGATACAGCTAAAGTTTTTCACTCAATAATTTGAACATTTGATTAAATATTAAAAAATTTACAAGACTAAAGCTATTAGCATTTCTGATGCCCAGTTTTCATCTGGTTGCAATATAAAGGAATTGCTATCATCTAGACCTATATGTAAGTATTATGAGCAATGACTATTGTTTAATGTTGTGAAATATTCCTCAATTACTTTGTGCTATTCTTTCAGACATTGTGATAGCTCATGAATGCTTCTGGAACCATGAATTGGAACTCAAAGTGAAGCAAGAAAATGGATGATTGGCATTATTTGGAAAAAAATGATTCATTATAGAAGAAATTGATTTGTCTTTTCTCTTTTCAATGAATTTTATCCTGCCCAAACTCTCCCCATAGGCTAAGGCATTGTCAATCTCCAAAACTGGCAGAGGTGCAACCCACAAACCTTCATGACTTTCAGAAACTGTCGCCTTTTGTTTATTTTTTAAAAATTTTTCCTTCATTTTATTGGGGGCTCATACAACGCTTATCACAATCCATACATACATCCATTGTGTCAAGCACATTTGCACATTTGTTGCCATCATCATTATCATCTGCTTTCCAATTGAATCCCTGACATCAGCTCTCATTTCCCCCCTCCCTCACCTTTCCCCCTTCCCTCATGAACCCTTGATAATTTACAAGTCATTATTATTTTGTCATATCTTACACTGTCCAACATCTCTCTTCACCCACTTTTCTGTTGACCGACCTCCAGAGAGGAGATTATATACAGATTCTTGTAATCAGTTCCCCTTTTCTACTCCCACCTTCCCTCCATCCTCCAGGTATCACTCCTCTCACCACTGGACCTGAAGGAATCACCTGTCCTGGATTCCCTGTGTTTCCAGTCCCCATCTGTACCAGTGTACATCCTCTGGTCTAGCTGCATTTGGAAGGTAGAATTGGGATCATCTTAGTGGGGGAGAGGAAGCATTTAAGAACTAGAGGAAAGTTGTATGTTTCATCGTTGCTACACTGTCCCCTGACCGGCTCATCTCCTCCTCGAGACCCTTCTGTAAAGGGATGTCCAGTTGCCCACAAATGGCCTTTGATTCCCCACTCTGCACTCCCCCTCATTCACAGTGATGTGATTTTTGTTCCTTGATGCTTGATACCTGACCTTCGACACCTCGTGATCACACAGGCTGGTGTGCTTCTTCCATGTCGGCTTTGATGCTTCTGTGCTTGATGGCTGCTTGTTTACCCACAAGCCTTTAAAATCCCAGATGCTATATCTTTTGATAGCCGGACAACGTCAGCTTTCTTCACCACACTTGCTTATATCACCATTTGTCCTCAGCGATTGTCGCCTTTTGTTTAATGACGAACAAGAGATGTAGCCAGTATAAAGATGTTGAAATTATTGAACACTGTTAGTCACAAGATTGGATACAACTGTGCTGAGTTCTGTATCAGAAGTGACAGAAGCAATTATGTATCCTTTAATAAATGCTGTGTGTATATGTGTTAGTTATATGCTTAATTTTCTAAAACTTGGGGTCCCCTGTTGCCTGAAACTAAAGGTGAAACTGTTTAGAACCCCTGTCACATATCAGGTTGCTTTGCCCATCTGCCCGTCTGTGTCTCCCACTAGACGGCCAGTTTCTTAAGACATTTATTAATATTTTATTCAGATCTTCAATTCACCCTGTATAGCATGACCTTGAGTTTAGGTCACCATCATCTCTTTCCTGAATCACCGCAACAGTTTTGCCACTAGTCTCTGTGTTTTGCCTCCTCCAAGGCATGGTCCATAATCTGACTTCCACAGGGATGCTTCTAAGATGCGTAACTTCTGTGCTAAGAAAGTATTAGAGCTTCTATTTATATTTGTTTTCATTGATGTTTAATTTTGAACATTTTTATATTTTACAATTCCCCTGGTATATTAGAATAGTAATACTTGCATGTGGTGTTTGATTAACAAAAATATTTGTAAAGCAGAGGCACATGCTTAAACTCTGCTTTCAGGAGAAATATATCAAGAGTGCTGGATATCACAGGTCTCTAAGATCAAGTTCAAGCTCCTTGGTATTGCCATGAAGGCTGGCCCTGCTGGATCTTTTCCTGTTTCCACTCTCACCAAAGGCAGGAGTAAATCCTGGGAATCAAACAGTGCAGGTGATGAAGTAATTATGATCCAGTAGACAGAACACAGCATTACAGGTCTTGACATGTGCAATCTACATCTTCTGTGTCTGGGTCTTCAGTGCAACATAGTTTTGACAGGCGAATGGAACATGGTGACAGGACTCGAGGCACAGATGCTAGACTAGTGATACAGGCAGGCTTGCAGTTGACCAGAAACAAGGAAATAGTTCAAAAGTTACCTGGACCCAAGTCTATGGCTGAGACTGAAGCTAGGAGACGGGATGACTCTCAGAATGTGGCTTTAGTCATGAGAAAGGAACAGGGGCTGAGGACCAACAGGAACACAGCCCATATTGTCCCTTAGCCTGGCATTCAAAACCTTCACAATCTGCCTCCACAATACTGATAACGTCTGGTGGGCTCTTCATATGTGCCAACCACTATTATAAGATTATATATATTAAGGCCTTGAATATTCAAAACAACCTTATGATGATTCTGTTATTGTCCTCATTCTCAAGATGAGAAGATTGAGGTACAGAAATTTAGTCCTGTGGCCCGTATTACACAGCTAGGAAGTAGAGGAGTTAGAGCTTATAATTAAGTAGCCCACGGCTCGTATGTACTGCAGTGTGCTGTTTTTTTAAAATGTAGGATGCCAGCCTTAGCACCCATCACATTTTCCATGCACCCACTGCTGCAGCCGAAATGAACGTCTCACTGTCTTCCAAATATTTTGTATTTTTCTGTGTGAAACGGTGTTTCCTTCCTGTCGTTCCTTTCTCCCGGATGATGACCCGAGTGCCCTTCTGGTTGTTCTCAATGTGTCCAAATGATGCCCAGACTCCGGGTTCCAGCTCAGCTGTTTTCCCCGATTAGCTGAGCTTATATGTCGTAGCTGGAGCTTTACCTGTTTAACAGTGAATTGAAGCTAAAAGTGAAGAATTCTGGTCCCAAGCCTGACAACAGCATCTGGGGGGCTCTGTGAAACTCTCCCCCTTTCTACCTGGAAACAGAATACATTTATATTATGTATATAATATAGATGTGTAGGTATGATATATATATGTACATAGATTATATAGATATGTATATCCATATATAGATATGTATAGATAGTGAATGCACATAATATAGATGTGTAGATATGATAGATAAAGAATTTTTGTTAGTTTTTTACTAACAAGGCCAAGTAAGACATAAAGAGCTTTGTGGAAGCCTCTGAAAGTGGTTGGGAAAGGCTCTTCTCCAAAGAGACTTGCTCTTGGGTGAATATAGCAGGAAGTTTTCTCAGGTGTGCTGAGGAGACATTAGATTTGGACTTAGCTTCCTCTAGTGTAGCTTTTTGACCACAGTGTGTTTCCATTCCCTCAAGAGTGTTGACTCTGGGGTGGCATCCCTTGTGGTTTTTCCCAATAATCTTTACAGAGCATCTAATTACAGACTGGCAGCAGAGAGAGAATATCCAGGCAAGTGCATGCCGTGACAATTACTAGACACAAAAGGACTCTTTGCCGAGAAAAGCAGCTGTAAAGGGTGGGGTTTGACTTAGTTTGGGGGGAGGGTAGAAGGTCATCCAAAGTGTATTCAAGAAAGAGGATGGTGACACTAGTGCGAATTGCTGTTGAAATCGAATCAGAACCTCTTTGCGTTTCTTAAGGACTCAAGCAGTTTTGCATGAAAGGGAATAAAAAGTTGCCCTTCTAGCATTTTTATTATTTCACCTGCTCCAAAATTCTCCACTTTTCCTAGGGATTTATCTGGTAATTAAAAAGTACACACTCTCCTTGACAGCTAGGCCATAAGATCTTCTTTTGATAGGCTTGTTTGATTTGAGAGGTACCCGGTCCCGACCCCCGCAACCAGACTCTGTAAGGAACCTGCCGGTGGAGTGCTGCTAAACTCAAGGTTAGTAGTTTGAAACTACTCCTTAGGAGAAAGATGAGGCTTTCTATTCTCATAAAGATGTCCAGTCGGGTGTTTATGCTGCCAGTCCTCTGTCACAAGCTTTCTGGAGCTACATCTGCTGCACTCCAACCTCCATGTCCTGGACTGCGGACTTCGTGACCCATCCTCTGGCCCTGCTGCAGTGAAACAGCCCGGGACTGTGCAGCACCCTGCGTGTCCACATGGGTAAGTATTTTTCTCATTTTCTTTTGCATTCAAACAAAGAAGATCCTTATGAAGACTCCCAATTTCCATATGTGGAACTCATAGGAAGAGAGAGTGTCCCATTTGAGAAGGGAGAGGAAGAATTCCTAAGGGCCAAGAAAATCAACCTGTGGCATTGATTCCCTACAGAAATCAGAGATCAAGGCCAAGAAGAAAAATGTTGTATGTGATGGCATCTGTGTTTGTCTGTCTGCTCCTTTCTGGATTGGCTGTGTTTTCTCTTTTCCTCCACTCTATGACATGCAATATATTGAGATAAAGTTAGCATATGTCAGTATGATGATGAAAAGCATACAATATATTTAAATATCATGAGCACATGCAATATCACGACTGATTGATAGCCCAGCTATCAAAAGATATAGCGGTCTGGGATCTTAAAGGCTTGAAGATTAACAAGAGGCCATCTAGCTCAGAAGCAACAAAGCCCACATGGAAAAAATACAACCAGCCTGTGTGATCATGAGATGTTGATGGGATCACGTATCTGGTATCTAAGACCCAGAATAAAACTATACCCAATGTGAATGGGGGGGGGGGGCGCATGGAGTGGAGACCCAATGTCCCTCACAGAGGGGTCAAAGAGAAGAGATGATCCAATCAGGGTGCTGTATAGCACCGATGAAACATACAACTTTCCTCTAGCTCTTTGGTGCTTTCTTCACCCCCTATCATGACCTAAATTCTACCTTACAAATCAGATTAGACCAGAGCATGCACACTGCTACAGTTAAGAGCCCACAACACAGGGAATCCAGGATAGATAAGCCCCTCAGGACCAACAAGGAGATTAGAGATACCAGGAGGATTAAGGGAGGGTGTGGGGATGGGAGTGGGGAGAATCAATCACAAGGATCAATCTAGAACTCCCTCCCAGGGGGTCAAATAATGGAAAAATGAGTGAGGGGTGACAGAGGATGATGAAAGATATGGAAAAAATAATTTATAACTTATCAAGGGTTTGTGAGGGAGGGCAAGCAGGGGAGGGAGGGGGAAGAAATTAAGAGCTGATATCAGGGGCTCAAGTGGGAAGAGAATGCTTTGAAAATGATGATGGTGGCATATGTACAAATGTACTTGACACATTGGAGGAATGTATGGATTGTGATAAGAGATGTAAGAGCTCCCAATAAAAGTATTTTCTTAAATTTCATTTTACTTGTATACACAGTCAACACTCATGGCAGCAGCAATCAAGAAATCAAGTGTTACATTACATTGGGTAAATCTGCTGGAAAAGTACTTTTTGATGTGTTAAAGAGGAACAATGTGACATTGAAGACTAAGGTGTGACTGATTCCAGTCATATATTTTTGGTCACTTTATAGGCATGTGAAAGTTAGGCAGTGATTAAAGAAGACTGGAAAATAATTAATGCATTTGAATTGGGGTATTCACAAAGAATGTTGAATTACTGTGGACTACCAGAAAAATGAACAAATCTCTCTTGGAAGGAGTACAACTAGACTTCTCCTTACCAGCAAGAAGAGCGAGATTTCATCTGACGTATTTTGGAACATGTTGTCAGGTAGAACCAGCATGGAGAAGGTCATCATGCCTGGTAAAATGGAGGGTCAGCAAGAAAGAGGAAGATCTTCAATAAGGTGGACTGACAAAGTGACTGTAGCAATGGGTACCAACATAACCAATAATTGTGCAAGTGACAGAGGACCAGGCAGCGCTTCATTTTGTTGATCAGAGCGTCCCTGTGAGTTGGATCCAGCTGGATGGTACCTAACATTTAAAGCTAGTGCCTGACTAACACTTAGAAACCAAATCCATCTTTGTAAAATTTTAACGCCTAAAATTTTATAATACCCCTGAATAATGTGTTTCTTGTCTTTTCATGTGGGTTAAAGTTTTGTGAAATTTTTGTGTAGTCTTCAAAAATATTAATTTATTGTGCAAGATTATAAACAAACTCTGCATGGCTTTTATATAGCTTTAATAAATGTCAAAGAAAGTGATACAGATTCAAAATTAAAGTTGTTTAGAAAAATAAATAAATAAATGAAGTCAGAAACCTATAGAATGGGAATAAAGTAGATTTGAAAAATAGATTTGAAAAAAAATAGATTTGAAAGCACACGCACACAAATTAATTTACAGTCTTGGAAACCCACAGGGTAAGTTCTATAGCATTGCTAGGATTCAGAATAGACTCAGTGGCAGGGAGTTTATATTGTAGATCTTATTCAATGGGTAGTGTAGAGGTTGGAAAGTCAGAGTAGCAGAGTGGCAATAGGCCATAGGAGTCACTGAGTTAAGTTCTGAAGCTAGGGCAGAAGTGATTTATATGCGCTTCTTGGTGCTTGTTGTGAAAGAACCAGTGGGTTCATATTGGATTGCTAACATCAAAGTTTGTGGTTCAAACCCACTAATTGCTCCTTGAGAGGAAAAACAAGGCTGATTGCTCATATACGGATTTACGGCAAACCTATCTGGATTCACTACGAGTTAGAATCAACTCCATGAGGATTTGAGTAGTGTAACTGTAGCCAGAAGAAAGTAGCTGAGCCCTAATCCTGCTCGTGTTAGTCATATAGGTGAGGAATCTCCTCACGACCTTTAAATATTTTTGCCCAATGTTTCACTTTTTTCTGCCACAGAATCAGGTATAGTATAGATGGTCAAGAAATACATATAAGAAAGTATTGCTATAACATTCTAGAAAACTCATTAAAATATAAAAATGTGAAGCTATCATTTCTTGGCATATTCTCCATCAAGGTCTATACATTTCTGAAGGTGATATTTCCATTTCTAATTCTGCCCTAAAGAATTCGGCACTCTTTGATTTATACCACATCAGCACAACAGTTTTAGTATCTGCAAGAGGCTCAAATACCGCTTTTTTCCCTAAGAGGCTTTGAGTTTAGGGAACTGAAAGGACAAGATCAGGGCTGTAGGGTGGATCGAGTAAGGTTTCTCAATTAAATTCTCACAGGATTGCCCTTACTGCCCTGGAGAATGAGAAAATGCATTGCCATGATGCACGGGAATTCTGCAGCACAGCTTTCCTTTGCTCACCAATGCAGATTTCTATTCTTTTAATACTTCCTCCTAATAAACCTCCATGATTGTTCTGTGTCATTTGAGGAAATATATCAAGCCTCATATTTCCCCCAAGATTTATGAGGAAATATATCAAGAAATCTTCCAAATCACAAACAAAACAAAGCAAAAATCCCACCATCACCACCCCCACAACAACAAAACCTTCAGCATTACTTTCTAAGCTGACCTCTCTCTCTAATTTAATTGGCACAGTTGATCTCCTCAGTAGTTACTGTTCTGATGAAGACTTTTTGTTTTTTGAAGACCTCCTAACAAGACTATGACAAATATTAAGAAAACTTGTCTGCAACCATCCACTCATCCAGAGACATATTTAAATATGTTTTGTTTAGAGTAAACCTGTGCATGTATGAATCTAGCAACAATATGTGTTTTTTTTTAAAACATTTTATTAGGGGCTCATACAACTGTTATCGCAATCCATACACACATCAATTGTGTAAAGCGCATTTGTACATCATTCTCAAAACATTTTCTCTCCACTTAAACCCCCGACATTAGGTCCTCATTTTCCCCCTCCCTCCCCGCTCCCCCCTCTCTCATGAGCCCTTGATAGTTTATAAATGGGTATTTTGTCATATCTTGCCCTGTCCGACGTCTCCCTTCACCCACTTTTCGGTTGTCTGTCCCCCAGGGAGGAGGTCACACACAGTTCTTTGTAATCGGTTCCCTCTTTCCTACCCATTCTCCCTTTACCCTCCCTGTTTCGCCACTCACACCACTGGTCCTGTAGGGCTCATCCGCCCTGGATTCCCTGTATTTTCAGTTCCTATCTGTACCAGTGTACATCCTCTGGTCTAGCCAGACTTGCAAGGTCGAATTCGAGTCATGGTAGTGGGAGCGGAGAGATATGTTTTGACTTATCTTCAGATGTTGAGTAGTCACAGATAGATAGATGCTATTGAGTTTACTTTGATTCAAGGCAAATTTTTATATCCAACAGGATAGAAAGATTCCCTGGTCTTATAGCATCCTCACAGTTGCTGACATGTTCCAGTACATTGCTGCAGCTATTGTGGCAATCCATCTAACTGAGAATCTCTCTTATTCTTACTGGCTATCTAATTCAGCAACATGATGTCCTCCTCTAGCAATGTACCTCGCCTGATGAAATGCTCAAAGAAAATTTGTTGGACAATATTCTGTTGTAGTCCCAAATAGATTAAAACATCTTTCCAATTATAATAGCAACTTCCCACATAGCACTTCTTCATATTACCCTAATCATTCAGACCTTACAAGCAAAAGGACATAGTCCTTCAGGCTTCCAAGTAGGCTCAAAACTTAGATGCCAACCACAAACTTGAGAGTTCCCAGGACACCTACATTTCAGACCTGCTGGCTGTAAATTTGGAGACTCCCTCTACTTCCTCAGGACACCAGCAGAGAGCTCAGGGGTTCCAGTCCCACTTCATTTCTAACCTGCCGGTTATCATTCCTCTTTTAGGTCCAACCAATCACAAGAATGAGTCACAGAAATTGCAGAAACCACTGTACTTAAGATTGTATCTTATTTATAACAGAAAAAGTAACAAATGGATTAATGAATAAGGCAAGGTCTGGGAGGGCTTCCAACATGAGCTGTCTATCTCAGAAAGGGACAAGGTATGCCCCATATCTCATGTGCATTGATGTGTTTCACTAACCAGGAAGTAAATGGAGCTTTTTTGTTTTTCGTTTTTGTCTGGAGCGTTTATTTGGGAGGCTCATTATGCAATGCAAATTCTGGCCCACTTCACCTATCCTATTCGTTAGGTGTCCTCTGAATTCCAAAGATAGTCACCCTCAGAAAACCAAGACAAAGACCAAATTACTTCAGGTAAAATTAAGTTTGCAACCCCACAGATCCATAAGGTTGTCACTGGCTAATTTATGGAAGTATAATATGTCTGAATTCATTTACTCAGCAGGATAATTTAGAGATCTATCTGTTTTATTGAGTATATCAATAGGTAATTACATTTTTGTTTTGTTTCTATGTATAAAACTTAATTAGTTATTACAAGACATACAAGTATGACCACAGGTATTCATTTAAGACCAGCACATTATGACACTATAATATTGTCATTTGTGTTACCCGCTATTGAAGTGATTTGAATGCATCGCAATCCTGTGAGTACAGAAGAGAACTTCTCCATAGGGTTTGATTATTACATGTTATTGCTGACAAGTAGTCCACTGCGTGGGTATGCCTCAATCCATAATCTGTATTTTTTCCCCTTGCCCATTATAAATAATGCTTCTGTGAACTTTCAAATGTAATGTTGTGTATGGGCATAGGTTTAAATTTTTCTGATGTAAATAATGTATGTTAAGGAATTGTCAAGCTGATTTGAAAAGTACTTGTAAAATTTTACATTCCCAACATCAGTGTTTGAGCATTCCAGTAGCTCTATATGCTTATAAAGACTTGGCATAGCCAATAATTTTAATTTTAGACATTTTTATATGTTTGCAATGGTATTGACTACACAAGGACTTATGATGTTGAGCAACTTTTCATGTATCTATTGGCAATGCCTCATACATATTTTGGCGAAGGATTTTTTTTTGATGTTTGGGTTATTTATTTTCTTATTGGATTTTGTGAGTTGTGTATATATTGAATTCTAGATAGAGGTGTTTTTAATCAACTGTATTAGTTTATTCCTGTATAACAAGCTACCATAAACTTACTGGCTTTAAACAACACACATCTGCTAGCTCACAATTCTATTTATCAGAAGTCTAGCATCGTGTAACTGAGTTCACTACCTAGTGTCTCACATGGCTGAAGACAAGATGTTGGCTTGGCTGAGTTCTTGTTTGGAAGCTCTGAGGAAAATTTGCTTCTAAGTTTATTTTTACTGTTGGTAGAATCTAGTTCCTTGTGTTTATGAGACCTTGTTGCCTGTCAGCCAAGGCCCATTCTTATTTCCTAGAGATCACTGCCGTTCCTTGTCAATGACTCTCTTGATCTTCCAACACCTTTAATTGAAATAAATGATGATCACTTCTTCATTCACTTGCCTTTGCACTTTGCCAAAAATTAATTGTCCATATATGTGTGGACTTATTTATGAGACATCTGGTTTGTTTCACTAATTTGTCTGTAATTGGGTCTATCAGTTGGCCAGTGGTTCTCAACCTTCCTAATGCTACGACCGTTTAATACAGTTTGTCATGTTGTGGTGACCCCCCAACCATCAAATTATTTTCATTGCTACTTCATAACCATAATTTTGTTAATGTTATGAATTGGGGGACTCCAGTGAGAGGGTCATTTGACCCCCAAAGGGGTCTTGACCCACAGGTTGACAACCACTGAGAGCTTTCTAGAGAAACAAAACCAGTGACACTCATATATAAAAAAGAAAGACTTTTATATCAAGAAAGTGTCTCAACCTCTCAACCCAGTGCAACTCAAGTCCATTGGTCAGATTAGCTAGCTGGAGGATGATGCAAGAAGGCACAGCGGGGATCTGGGAGATCACAGGCCAGTAGGTGCAGAGCCTGAGGAGTCCCAGGTCTGCAGAACATGGCAGAGCACCGACAATTCCCAGAGTTAGTGGACCACATGGTCCGCCAACTCCAGACATGAGACACAGGGCTTGATCAAGCAGTAAGATGTAGGGAAGAGAGAGAGACCTGTTCTCAGTTTCTTTCTTATAAAACTGCCACACCCCCAAAGAGACATCATTAGGTTTTTACCTGAGTGAAAAATTTGGACTCCACTCCTACCCTCATACAGATACAATTGACATAAAATCGAACCATCATGACCGAACTACTTAGGTCAGGCATCCTCGAACTACGGCCCGTGGGCCACATGCAGCCCGCCGAGGACATTTATTCGGCCCGCTGGGTGTTTTTGCCCCATTTGTTTTTTTGCTTCAAAATAAGATATGTTCAATGTGCATAGGAATTTGTTCATAGTTTTTTTTTCAAATATAGACTGGCCCTCCAACTGGTCTGAGGAACAGTGAACTGGCCCTCTGTTTAAAAAGTTTGAGGACCCCTGATAGGTTATCATACTTTTAGGTTACATTTTGAAATAAGGTAGAGAAGTTCCTCTAAATTTGTACTTATTTTTGAAAGGTGTTTTGCTAATTTAGAACATTTGTATCTCCATGTACATTTTAGATGTAACTTATTCTTATCTACAAAAGTCTATTAGGATTTTGAGTAGGACTGTGTTCAATGCATAGATCAAATTGTGTGCTAATATTATAGAGGTTTTCTGCTGCCCACACTAACAGTATGTTTCCCTCATTTATTTAGGTCTTCTTGATTTCTTCCATCACAGGTTTTGTGTGTTTTATCATGAAAATGAACCACTTGTCGTACTGTGCTGACTTGTGTTTTGCTAGAAGCTATGTCACTGGTCTTTCAAATACCAGCAAGGTCACCCAAAGTGAACAAGTTTCAACAGGGTTTCTGGACTAAGAAGAGATTATGAAGAAGGAATAGGTTTTCCACTTCAGAGGAATTAGCTATCAAAAACCTTATAGGAAGCATTGAAGCCTTTTCAGATACTGAAAGCCTCATGAAGAGAAGGCGAACATTATCAGAGATAGAACCAGAAGTTGAGTCCCTCAGGTGTTAGTAGAGTCCACCATGACATGGATGGAGTAAAACCTGTGGGAATAGTCTTTGAACCTTCATTAGCTGTTGAGACAATTAGTTGATGACTCAAAATAAGAAAAAATAGATGCAAATAAGTATTAATAATTGGAACATGGAATAAATGAAGTATGAATCTAGGAATATTAGAAGTTGTAAAAAATGAGATGAAGCGCTTTTTAGGATATTGCCATTCTAGACATGATGGGATTTTGCAAGACCAATGACTTGTTCATAGTAAATACCTTTTTTCAACAACAAAAACTGTGACTATGCACAGGGGTTCTCCATATGGAATGCACAGAAATAAAATTGACAATAGCGATAAGAGGAGACAATGAAGAAGCTCAATATCAGCAGCTCAGATGAGGACAGGGGTCAACTGTGGAACAGACCATCAACTTCTCATAGGTTAAGTTCAAGTTAAAGTTTAAGAAAATTAAAACAAGTCCATGGGAGTCAAAATATGACCTTGATCAAACCTCACCAGGTCTTCCAAGCCAGGGTGCAGTTTAGCACTGCTGAAACACACAACATCCTCCCAGTTCCACCTCACAAATACTGCTATACCGGAGTATGTATATCAGTACAGATAAGAGCTTTCAACACATGGAATCCAGGACAGATAAACCTCCCAGTAATGGGAGCAACGATACCATGAGGGTAGAGGGAAGGTGGAGGCATGGAAGAAAGGGGAAACTGATAGCAATGATGGATGTATAATGCACACACACCCAAGGGGAATTAACAACAGAAATGTGGGTGAAGGGATACAGCAGAGGGCATAATTTATGAAATATATATATACATATAATTTATCAAGGGTCACAAGGGTGGGAGGGTGGAGGAGGGAGGGAAAAAGAGGAGCTGATAAGTGCTCAAGTAGAAAGATAATATTTTGAAACTGATGATGGCATTAAATGTACAAGTGTGCTTGATATCATTGATTTGTGGATTGTTATAATATCTGTAAGAGCCCGCAATAAAATGATTTAACTTTAAAACACAAAAATTAAAAAACAAAATACGACCTTGAGTATATCGCACCTGAATTTTGAGATCATCTCAAGAACAGATTTGAAACATTGATTAAACACCAATGCCAGAAGATCCAAATAGCATCATACATGAAGAAAGCAAAGATAGGAAAGAAGTAAAAGATCAAAGTGGATGTCAGAAGAGACTCTGAAACTTACTCTTAATCATAGCAGTGGAATCATTGTGGCAAGTGGATGTCTTTTTATCACAGAGACAAGTGGAAGAAATGATGAAGTTAAAAAGTTGAACAGAAAAATTCAAAGGGAAGCTCAAAAAGGCAACATAAAATAGTATAATGACATGTGCCAAGACAGAGAGAACACACTCGGTATATCTTAAGCTGAAAGAAATGAAGAAAAATAATCAAGCCTTGAGTTGCAAAATGGAATAACTCTATTGTTAAAATATTCAATGATGCTGGAAGCATCAAATGAAGATGGAAATAATACAAAGTCACTGTACCAAAAAGGGTTAGTCGACATTTAGTCATTTCAGGAGGTAGCAGCATATGAGCAAGAACCAATGGTATTGAAGGAATAAGTTCTAGTTTCACGAAAAGCATTAACCAAAAACAAGGTTTAAATGTTTCAACAATCTCATGAAGCACTAGAAGCATCCACTTGTTTGTGCCAGGAACTTTGGAAGACAGTTTATGCCAGCAACTTTGGAAGCCAACTGACTGGAAGAGATGCATGTTTGTATCCACTCTAACGAAAGGTGGTCCAACAAAATACTCAAATTATAGAACAATATAATTGATATCACATACAAGTAAAATTTTGCTGAAGATCATCCAGCAAAGGTTGCAACTGTGCATTACTAGGGAGCTGCCAGAGGTTCAGGCTGGATACAGAAGAGGTTGTTGAAAAGGATAGTATTGCTGATGTCAGCTTATCTTGGCTGAAAGCAGAGCATAACAGAAAGATGTTAACTTAAGTTTTATTTACTATGAAAGACACTTGACTATATGTCATAACAAACTGTGGATAGTCTTGAGAAGAATGGGAATTCTAGAAAACATAAATGTGTTCATTTGTCACATATACATGGATAAAGAGGCAGCTCTGTGAACAGAATAAGTGAATACTGTATGGATCAAAATCAGGAAAGGTATGAATCAAGGTTGTATCCTCTCAACATACTTATTCAAACTGCAGGCTGAGCACATAATCAGAGAAGCTGGACTATATGAAGAAGATGTGGCATCATGATCGGAGGGAGGCTTATTAACAACCATCAATGACATTAACAACCATGCAGATGACACAGCCTTGCTTGCTGAAAATTTGGAGGACTTGAAGCACTGAATGGTGAAGTTCAACGATTGGAGCCTTCAATATGGATGACAACTCAATGAAAAGAAAACTAAATTTCTCACAACTGGGCTAATAGTTCATGATAAATGGAGAAAAGTTTGACATTGTCAACCATTTCTTCTTGTTTGGACCCACAATTAATGTTCATGAAAACAGCAGTCAAATGATCAAACTATTCATTGCCTGGGCTAAATCTGCCACACATGACCTCTTTCAAATGTTGAAAAGCAAGGATATTACTTAGAGGACTAAGATATGCCTGATTCAAGCTGTAATGTTTTCAATGGCCTAATATGTATGTGAAAGTGGGCCATTGAATAAGGAAGACAGAAGAACAGATGCTTCTGAATTAGGGTGCTGGTGGAGAATATTGAAAGTACCATGAATTGTCAAAAGAACAAGCAAATCTGTCTTTGAAAAGTACAATCATAATACTTCTTAGAGACAAAGATGGTGAGATTTAATCTCATGTCCTTTGGACATGTCAGGAGGGACCAGTCTCTAGAGAAGGACATCATGCTTGATAACGTAGAGGGGAAGCAAAAAAGAAGAAAGCTTTCCATAAGATTGACTCAGTGGCTGCAAAAATGGGCTCAAGGATGAGAACCATTTTGAGGATGATGCAAGATCAGTCGGTGCTTTGTTCTGTTGTACGTAGGGTTGCTGTGAGTTGGAACCGACTCATATCTTGTATCACTTTGACCTTGAGTTTTTAAAAACGTTGGTGTTATTTAAAAAAATTTCAATCTCTAATTTTTTGTCTCTAAAGATAGTTGACTTTTGTATGTTGAGCTTTTATTCTGCCACCCTGTTAAATTAAGTTATTCCCTATGTTGGTGTTACCCTATTTCCCCCAAAGTAAGACACACACCCGAAAATAAGACCTACTTACAGTTTTGCCTCTTGCTGAAATATAAGGCATCCCCCTGAAAATAAGACCTCCCTGAAAATAAGGGTTTGGATTGCTATGATGATGTTCCAGAAGATGATGACATGACTGTCATTGAATAAATGAGTAAATGTACCATAGATCGTTGTATATGGAAATAATGGTAGTAACAAGAAGTTCTTGATACTGTAGGATTCACAGTTTGTCTGGTTATGCTGGTTTGTGATGACAACTACTACCGTACCATATGCAGGTAATAAATTTCCTTTCCTAGTGCATCTTTGGGAGCAAAAATTAATATAAGACACTGTCTTATTTTTGAGGAAACAGGGTAGGTACCATGAAGTTGGTTCTTCCCCATATGGACCATACACACAACAGAACCAAACTCTGTCCAGTGCTGCACCACCCCTCAACTGTTCCTAGGCTTGAGACCATTGTTGCAGCCTCTGTGTCAGTTCATCTCCTTGAGGGCCTTCCTCCTTTTCACTGACACTGCTTCACTAAGCATGATGGCCTTCTCCAGGGACTGGTCTCTCCTGTCCGCATGTCCAAAGTACGTGAGACACATGTCCACTCATTCGCCCAAGGAGCATTCGGATGGTGTTTCTTCCAATACAGGTTTGTGTGCTCTTCTCGCAGTCCGTGATACTTTCAATATGCGTCACCAGCGTCATAACTCAACTGCGTTGGTTCTTTGATCTTCTTTTTTCAAATATCCAACTTTCACATTCATATGAGGTGATTGAAAATATCATGGCTTGGGTCAGACACACTTCAGTCCTCGCAGTGACAAACTTGCTCTTTAATAATTTAAAGAGGTCTTGTGCACCAGATTTATGCATATTTAAATATCCGGGTTAATATGGTTAATTATATTGATTGATTTTGGAATAAATTTTACAACTCTTGTCATGTTATTAACCTTTTACATGCTGATGCCCATTTGCTAAAACTTTGTTTAGTTTTGCATCTATGTTCATGTGAGATATTGGCCTTTGGTTTGCTTTCTTTTATCTCTGTCTGGCTTTAGTATAAAAGAAAACGCTGACCTCAAAGAATTAAGTTGGAAATATTCCTTCTGATTCTATTTTCTGGAAGGGTTTGGGTAGACTTGGCACTATTTATTTTTTTAATCTTTTTAGAATTCACCCATGAAGCCATCTGGGCTTAGAGTTTTGTTTGTGGAATTGCTTTTAACCACAAATTTAATTTCTTTACTACATAACAGGGCTGTCTCTCCATGATGAGAATATGCACTCCCAAAGTTGTGCAAGCCCTGGAAAAAGTTCAGCCCAGAGCTATCAGACCATCAATATTTCTAGTAGCTGAGGAAATTAGTGCTTTCATACTGAAAGGTGAATCTGGGAGGCACGCCATAGTATCCATTACACTGTTTAATATACAGTAATTAATTCAATAGCATTGATACAGACATTTAAAAATTTCTGTCTTTACAAAGTGAAAGTATTTTTACAAGGGTAGTGCTTAAGTTGGATGGATGCAACTATCAATTGCACTCAAGATTTTGGTGCCCAGAATATCCAGAGCTGGGATGTAATCTCTCCCGACTCTCCAAAATTATACTTACTGTAATCCACTTAACAGGACTAAATTTGCCAGCAGAACATTAAGGTCACAGTGCAGATATAAGTTTCAAGAAATCGGGCACAAAGTCCGGGTGTTAGAGGGTTATATGTATAAATATAAACATATAAATATATATGTATATAAAATTTATATCAATAAAATGACACACAGTTGTAAAGCTTGTAAGTCCAAGTTTGGGCAGGTTTCAAGTCCATGGGTCAGATGTTAGGGTGGAGGCTTTTTCTGACTATTGTAGCTTTGGGGCTGATGAATCCAAAGTTGGCAAAAAGACCACAGGCTTGTGGTTACAGATGCAAATGAACCCGAGGTCAGCATGTTAGGCTTATAGCTGTATAGATTAATGAATCAAAAGTTGTCAGGTCAGATGGCAGGCCGCTGATGATTCTCATAATTAACATGCAATGCGGCAGGTTGTTAGCTCAAACCCAAAGAACCAAAGGGCAATCACCCAGATGCAAGATCCAGATCCAGAAAAAAAAAGAAGGGTTTCTTTGGTGTTCACTTATATTAGACACAAGCCACAGGACTGAGAAATCTTCCTCTCAATTGATTTCATCAGGGCTGTGAACTGAGTAGGGGTGTTTGTGTTAGTCTGGGTGACCAGAGAAACAAATCCAAAGGCACTCAAATATGTGTATGAAAAAGAGCTTTATATATGAGAGCAATTGAATATTGAGAAAACATCCCAGCCCAATCCAGATCAAGTCCATAAGTCTGATATTAGCCCATATATCCGATACCAATCTATAAATTCCTCTTCACACTCACGAAACACATGCAATGATGCCGAAAGTAGAAAGATCACTAGGCCAGTAGGTGGAAAGTCTTGTGGATCCATCAGCCTCTTTTCATGTGTCTTCTCAAAAGGGATGTCTCCCAGGGAGTCTGCCTTGTCAGTAGAGAGTCTCCAAGGAAGTGAATGTATGCCCTGGCTTCAATGAGCTATTTAACTCCTTAGTGCCTCCAAATGAGGTCATCAAGCTGCGACCTGATTGACGGGCTAAATCGACAACAGATTATATAACTACCACAGTATTATATTTCACCCTAATTTTCTTACCATTGCTTGACTGTGTTTGCTCAGGTCATGGGAGATTACTATGTTTAACTGCCAAACCACTGTGATTCCTGGTGCAGCCAAGTCATCACAAAACATTAACTATCACATTGCCTCTACAACATTCTGTGGCTGGCCCTGCTTTGAATTGTAGGTACAGTGAATGTAGGCCATGGACGCTTCTTGCCCAACTCTTGCAGAGTAGGTAGTGACTTTTATTTTCATTTCATGGTTCAATGAAAACACAAAAACAAAACACAATTCATTGCAATCCAGTCCATTCCAACTTGTGGTGACCCTCTAGGTCAGGATAGCACTTCCCTGTGGGTTTCTGCGACTGTTAACTTGTTATATGGTTAAAAAGCCTCTTCATTTTTCTGCTGAGATGCTGGTGGTTTTGAACTGTCAGCCTTAGCAGTTAGCAGTGCATTATGAAACCTCTATACTACCATGGCTCCTGGTCCAGAGAAAAGCAAAAGAAAATTCACGGTATGTGATAGTATTAAAGTACATTATGAGGGGGTATCTTTGAGCAGCTTGCATCTACTGCTGTCTAAAATGAAAGGGACATTTCCATAGAAAGACATAATTTTAATTTCAACAGAAATTCAATAGTCATATTTTATAATATACACATACATGATGTAGTAGATAATGAAATGCTCATAAATTTAAATTATCCAAATTATTATTTGCCATGTCCTCAACAGAGAGATCTTAAAATCTAATTATAAACATATCTTTCATCCTTAGTTATAATCCTACCAGGCTTCCTGCTTTCACTGCTAGGACTACTCAATTTTTACAGCATGAAAACTCATTCCAACCTAATGTTTTCTGTGTAGTCAAAGATCTATGGAGTCCTTGATGTATAGCCTATAGCTCGGCATTGAATCAACCTTGTGTTCTCCTGATGGATTCTTTCCTTATATGCCTATCATTTAAAAAAAAAAACAACATTTTATTGGGGGCTTGTACAGCTCTTAGCACAGTCCATACATACATCTATTGTGTCAAGCACATTTGTAAATATGTTACCATCACTCTTTTCAAAATATTTTTTCTACTTGAACCTTTGGTATCAGCTCCTCATTTTTTTTGCTCTCTCCCAATCCCACTCTCCCTCACTCATGAACCCTTGATAATTTATAAATTATTGTGGGTTTTTTTCATGTCCTACACCGATCACTGTTTCCCTTGACCCACTTTTCTGTTGTCCATTCCCCTTGGAGGGGTTTATATGTTGGTCAATTTTATTGGTTCCTCCTTTCTCCCCCCACGTTCCCTTTACCCTCCTGGTATCACTATGCTCATTATTGCTCCTGAGGGGTTTATCTGTCCTGGATTCCCTGTGTTTCCAGCTCTTATCTGTACTGTGTACATGCTCTGGTCTAGCCGGATTTGTGAGGTAGAATTGGAGTCATGATAGTGGGGGGAATGAAGCATTAATGAACTAGAGGAAAGTTGTATGTTTCCTTGGTGCTATACTGCACCCTGACTGGCTCTTCTGTACCTTGTGACCCTTTTATAAGGAGATGTCCAATTGTTTACAGATGGGCTTTGGGTCTCCTCTCCCGGCTCCCCTTCATGTACAATGATATGATTTTTTTTGTCTTGGGTCTTTGATGCTTGATACCTGATCCCATCAATACCTCATGATCACATAGGCTGGTGTGCTTCTTTCATGTGGGCTTTGTTGCTTCTCAGCTACATGGCTGCTTGCTTATCTTCAAGCCTTTAAGGCCCCAGACACTATAACTTCTTATAGCCAGGCACCATTAACTTTCTTCCACACATTTGCTTAGGCACCCATTTTATCTTCAGGAATCGTGTGGTGAAGGTGAGCAACATAGAATGCTGGGTTATTAGAACAAAGTATTCTTGCCTTGAGGGAGTACCTTAGTTGAGGCCTAATGTCCATCTGCTACCTTAATACTTAACATATAAACATGTGTACATAGATCTATTTCCCTATTGTTACATATAAATATATTTACATATGCACATGCCTATATTTAGACCTCTATAAATGTCCTTTGCCTCTTAGTTCTTTCCTCTATTTCCTTTACTTTCCTCTTGTTCCACTATCATGTTCGCACTTCATTTGGGTTTCAGTAATTCCTTTAGTTTACATTGCCCTTGATCAAGCCCAATCAGGCATCCCAATCCCTTCTTGGCATGGGTTTTAGGTCACTTGTTGTTCCCTTGTCCCTGGGTTTATTAACACCCACTTCCTTTCCCCCACCTACCCCTCTCCTGTGTTCCTTTGGAACCATTGGTTCCATTGTTTTCCCCTCTGGATTGTTTATCCCACCTATCTTATCAAGATAGCCATGCAGAGACAATAATAAGCACAGAAACAAGACAGAGTAAAACAAAACAATAACAATAAAAACCAACAACAAAAAAAGAGGAAATCCTATAAATAGGTCCAGGTTTGTTTGTCGATCTTTAGTAACGTTTTCTGTTGAGTCTGATGGGGTGCCATACCCTGGTCCCAAAGTCTATTTTTGGTATTCCCCGTGGACTTCATTGTTTTGTTCCCCTAGCTGCTCAGTTGCACACCTTTAGTGTTTCGCCCCAGTTTGTTGGGGTCAGATCAGACACAATTCCTGCACTGTGCCTCCAGTGTTGTCCCTTGTATGGGCTATGGGTCAGTGAGGTACGTAATCTCTTGTGGTGGGGCCAGCCCTCTGTGTAAATGCCTATCTTGATGTAGCATATTCTTTTCTTGTACTTGCTGGTTCTCCTGGGTACTTGAGACCTACTTCTTTGTTCCAAGCTTAGTGATAAGGTCTTTCCTAGGTATTCTTCCATTTCTTTTACGTATTGCCTGTTTGTCTCCTTCTCATACCTTAGTTCTTGCTGGACATTCCTGATGTCAGTTACCTATAATCCAATCAATTCTTTGCCAATTTCTTTCTGATTCTTTTCTGGCCCAGATGTTTTCCTGGTACCACAGCAACATGATATAATGTTTAAGGGTAATTGGTTAGTTACTCTATATTTGAGCCTGCCATTTACTTGCTACAATCCTTGGCAACAGTACCTACTATTCAAAAACTATTATGAAAGGTCTTTATCATGGTGTCTGACAAAGCTCTATTGACATGGAGTCAATTCTGAGTCATAAAGACCCTACAGGATAGAGGAGGACTGCCCCATATGGTTTTTAAGGCTGTGAATTTTTAAAGAAGCAGATTGCTACATCTTCCTCCTGGAGATAGCTGTACGTTTGAACTGCTGAAATTTTGGTTAGCAGCTTAGTGCTCAACCACTGCACCACCGAGACTCCTTGACATGTGGTTACCGAACACAAAATAATTGTTGATTATTATACTGGTAAGAAGCCCTGATGGTGCTTTGGGCTAGGAATTGGGCTGTTAACTTCAAGATTGGCAGTTCAAACCCACTGGCTAAGGCTGTCTGTTCCTGTAATGATTTCAGTCTTGGAAACCCTGTACAGGGTCACGATGAGGTAAGATCGACTTGATGGCAGTAGGTATTGCACTGATAAAATAGAGGGTCAGTGAAAAGGGTGAAGCTTCTCAATAAGATGGATTGATGCAGTGGCTGCAACAATGGACTCAAACACAGCAACTCTGTGAGGATGATGCAGGACCGGGCAGTGTTTGGTTCTGTTGGACATAAAGTTGCTGAATCGGAACAAACGTGATGGCACCTGACAACAACCTTGCAATGGGAGCTTCTTGGATCACCTATTACCTCCCGGTGAATTTATTTCATGACCTCCTTTTATCTCTTTTTGTACTTATCTACCTTAAATATGATGTTCTTAATAGACAAAGTCACTCTTGACTTTCTTGCTCAAAGGGATAGGGGAGAAGTGAAAAGAGTCTAACACAGGATCTGCTTGGCTATAGGTATCTGGTGGCACTATGATTCTGAACCAAGTGACAGGCTGCCTCAGCTTTGGGAGAGAAGAGCCGGCATTTTCAAAAAGCTTAAACTCATTTCCCTACAAGGAGCAAAAATGAATGAACTCAATTAGTTTCCAGTAGAGATCTTTTAAACCTTAGTAATAGGACAAAGGGAAAGGGAAACCCATAAATTCTTCACTGAATGCTTGATAAAGACCCTTCTAGGTACCTGGTCAGTTGGAAAGAAACAAAACAGCTGGTTAAGTCTGGAAGGTAAGTGTAAGACATGCCCATAAAAAAAGATGTTGTTTACAAGTGAAGCTTAGGATTCATTGTCAGAAAACTCTAACCATGTAACCAACTGGCCCAGAAGCATGCTAAGAACTCAGCTTTGTGGAGTCCTTCAGAGCGTTCCAGAGCTCTAAGTAAAGTGATATGACCCAGTCCATTGAGAGTCTTTTCTGTTCTGTTGATTGAAATTCTCCCTACCCAGGCAGACCCAACAGAGACTATAGGGTTAAAATGAATCAAAGTCCTCAAATAGTTTCTACTTCAGTATTGAAGGCATTGTCTAAAACCCCCACCAATAATTATTCCTTAGGGGGTTTCTGGAGACTTTTTCATTCAGTAACCTGATCAAATCAGTATATTATTTGGGAGAGATAACACACTAAGAGGGATTATTTGGTGACTAATCCATTAGTACCCACTGACTCACCCAGCAGAGAATGGGGGCTTGTGGGGTACACACTTAAGTGGGACCTGAAATACATAAGAGTTGATATAGTACAGAGTGGTGAAAAGGTGGCAGGGAGAATCATGCGGGGACAATTTCGACAATGTGGGCTTAGAAAATGGAAACTCATTTTAGCATCAGAATGAGCAGAACATAATTAGGGAAGTTAAATCTGCTGGGGAAAATAAAAAGGAAGAAAAAAATTACACGACACCTTCCAAAGCCAAATTGAAATACTTCTTGGATTATTCAGAGTTTTAGATGAGCTGTACTAACTCTGGCTATGCCTTCCCTGTCACTGAGCCCAGGAAATGGAGTCTATCAGTGGGCAGAGTTGCCCAGGGAGTCTATAATGGGGGAAAGAAGTACTTAGGACTCCCTACTTTGTTTTCTCTGCTGTTTAAACAAACTCCAAACAAAACAGAATTGACTCTCCCTCCAACTCAAATCTTTTCTTGTCTTCATGGTCCTGTTCAGAAACGACTTCTTTGAATCCTTCCCTATCCACTCTCGTCTAAAGTGCCGTTTCCATTGAATTCCATACTGTCAATGGTAGTTTCTTGCTAGAGATTTTTTTTTCATGTATTCATGCTCTATTTTTCTATCTAGAAGGGAAACCCTTGGAAGGCAGAACATAAATACACGAAAAGATTTCAGTACATATTTGAAATCTTATGTGGGTGAATCTGCAATCAATTCCAGCTTTGTCCCTGAAAATGTATGCAGGAAATAAATATATACACTCACTGTATCACCCAGCAGAGAATAAGCATCTTCAATATGTATTGGAGGTCTAGTGGGACTATCGGTAAGCACTGAACTTTCAATTGCAAGGTCTGAGGCTCAAAGCCACAAGCAGTTCCATGGGAGAACGAAGAAGAAGGTCTATGCTCACATAAAGATTTATACAGGAGAAATCCAATATAGGATTGATATAAGTTGGAATTGACTTTGTGGCAGTGCAATGCATGCACCTGTGCATGTGGGTGCACACACACACTCAACGCATACCAACTATGCACAACAGAATGAAACACTGCCTTGTCCTGCACCATCCTCATAATTGTTCCTAGGCTTGAACCCATTGTTGTCACAATGCCAATCCATCTCCTTGAGGGCCTTCTTCTCTCTACCTTGCCAAGTATAATGTCCTTCTTCAGGGACTGGTCTCTCCTGATAACTTGTCCAAAGTATGTGAGATGAAGTTTTGCTATTATTGCCTTTAAGGAGAATTCTCGCTGTACCGCTTCCAAGACAGATTTATTTGTCCTTTTAGCAATCCTTGATACTTTCAATATCCTTGTGGTAGTTACATAATCTGGTGTCAATTTGAGAGGATTATGAGTGAAGGGGTGGAGTCTGGTCTGTCAATCAAGATATAACTAATGAGGCCTCTGTGTGGGCAAGGCCTTCTCCTGAGAATTCTGGGAACTCCTGTATTTTCCTCCTTGGAGGCGGGAGACACTTCTCTCTTTCTGCTCATTCCCTGAGATGATACTCTACTGACAAGACACATAGTGCTATGCTCTGGGACCTAGAGAAGCCACATGGACCTACCTTGATGCAACCAGACCTGTGCAGCCGAAGAAGCCACATAGAGATCCCTGCCAGTGCTGAGATGCTTTCAACACCACTAGCCTGTGACCTTCATGCATTAGGCATCATTACAAGTGTTTTGTGAGTCTGAAGAGGAATTTATAGATTGGTATCAGACCTAAGGTCTAATATCAGACTTATGGACTTCATCTGGACTGAGCTGGGATGTTTTCTACATATTCAATTGCTTATATGTAACCTTCTTTCTTATTCATATATGAGTGTCTATGGATGTGTTTCTCTAGTCTACCCAGGCTCACACATTATGGTACCTTTGGAGTGGGGTGCTAGAGAAACAAATCACAAAGGTGGAGAGTGGATGCTTGTTTGACCTCTCCCTCATGGTAGTGTTTCTTCTTTGGCTAACCAGAAGTCAGATAGGGCCATGCAGTTTACTGGGTTGTTTTCTGGAAAGAATATGGCAAGTTAAAGTTTTGATTATTTTGTTTGGTTGTAGTTTTAATTATTCTTGTGTGAAATGGCAAAAATGAATCTGATTAATGTATATTTTGAGTCCAGGGGTAGAAATCGCTGTTTGAATGTCTCAGAAAACATGCTACTTAAGGAAAATGGCTGACAGAAGGTCAAAATGACTGACAGAAAGCCAGGCTCTAGCTTGATACTCCCAAGAAGCCTAATCCCATAGTTTTGTATAAATAGAATAGTTTAGATAAGGATTTAGATAAGCTAAATAAGGATTGAACTTGACTGTTTTAAGAATTTAGATTAATATCTGATTCTATTATGTTTATACTGATTTCTTCTGCTTATTATCGATATAATGATTGATAGAAATGTGTATTGGGAAGTATGAAAATAGAGGACTTGTAAGCCCACTTGAAATTGGATTCTTAAATGGGTTTAGGACATGCCTACAAAGAAGTCTCTGAGAAGATAAGCTTGACCCAGTGCTTTGGAATACTCAGAACATTCAAAGGTGAAGAGACATGTCTATGGGCTGTTGACAGATTGAAGAAAAAAGGAACTCTTTGGATTTGAAGTTTGAACTCTAGTGGTTTTTGTCAGAAGCTGGAAAACATCCTGAATCATGAAGAAAACTCCTCTCTTGGACTGAACATTAAAGAAAAACTGTGGGCAGGCTGAAATGCTTGCTAGGTGACCACTTGGATCCACTTGTTGAGTGGAAGTGGGAGAAATGCAGGAATAAAGAGACCAGTTGACGGGAACTAAGGAAAGGATGAGAGTGGGTTGACTGGTCTGAAGTTTATGACCTAGCACAAGGGGGCTAGGATTGTTGAGAATTTGTGATGAGACCATGGTCTACAAACTCAATTAAAACACGGGCCATTTGGTGCAACAGGCAAGATTCACACGGGACACATCACATTTACAAATATTGTTAAATTTATATTTTGAAGTGAGGATTGAGGAATATGGATAGGATAATTTTAAAATACTATATAATTGCTTTTATTTAAACATTTATTTTATTTAATATATTTAGAAAACTAAAATTATTCATTTTTACCCAAAATTTTCCAGCACTTTCCTCCTACTAGTATTCACTTACCTCTTATGTTGTGACTGGAAATATATAACAAAGTAACCCATAAAAAACACAAAATGTTGGACAGCTGACAAACGTGATGCACAATCACAATGGCTTCCCTCTAAAAATGTGAACTACCACTGCTGCTAGGTATGATTCATAACAGCACCACACAGAGTGCTCTTTTTAACCTTTTCGCTATTGGGATCTGTCTACATGAAGTGGCACTGAGAGTGCAGACATATCGCTTCCAAACGTCCTGAGTCAGCACATTTATACATGTCCACAGGTCCCCAGGAAAGGCACTGGGCCACATGTACACTTGTCTTCAGTAGTTAAAGGGATAACGAGGGAATTGTGTAAATGGTATTGCCTCGATCTCCCCTAAGCGCTGTTTTCTTCATAACAATTTTTTTCTATTGTCATTTTATTTCAGAGAATCGCAGGCCACAGAAAATTACCTCGGGGCCACCAGTTTGACACCTGTGGTCTAAGGCAAGGTGACCATTGGAAACCCTGGTGAGTCAAAGTGAGGTAGCCCACATTGAGTTGAGGAGAACCCGACTAGATGAAGAGAAGACTTTTGAGCCTGTGAATTGGTGCAAATTGCTGCTGACTTTATGGTCTACCTGTCCTGGTTAGACTTTGTTTATGGATGCAGACTCACAAGGTTCCAACTGGAATGAAGTTTCTTCAAGTCAAAAAATATGTTTGTCTCATCAGAGCACTGGGTTGATGTAAGTGGGCAGTATAGAAATTGGATACCCAAAATGGGGCGGATGAAGGCATGAAATGGCTGGCTTAAAAACTTTCATAGATGGGGGAATATATTCATCGGATTATAGGATTAAGGTGTAGGTGTTACTTAACTGCAATTGGTAGGCATAGAATATTGATGTTTTGTTCACTTATAGAATATTATGTTTAAATGATGATTGTACATATTGAATTGTATGTATTTTAGTTTTATCCTGTTAGGTACAGATATAATTCTATTATCATTTTTTATTATATATGGCTAAAGAGTTGTGTAAAGGTGTCAAGCTGACATGGGGTGGTCTGTGCCAGTTACATAATCTTCTGTCAATTCGAGCGAAGGGGTGGAGTCTAGCCTGTTGGTCAGGTCGCAGCCTGATGGATCTCTCCTTGTGGACATGGCCTTCTCAGGAGGATTCTGGGAACTTCTTTCTCCCTGGAGTCGGGACACACTCTCTCTCTGCTTTGTCTTCCTGCTGACAAACCACATGGAGCCATGTTGATGGCAACCAGAGCTCTGGAGATGCTTCCACCGCCACTGGATCCACAAGACTTTTCACTCACTGGCCTGTGATCTTCCTGCATTCCACACCATTGAATTTCTTGTGTGAGTCTGAAGAGGAATTTATAGGTTAGTATTGGACATATGGACTTGATCTGGATTGGGCTGGGATGTTTTCCTAATATACAATTATTCTTAGATATAAAACTCTCTCTTACACACATATGAGTTCCTTTGGATTTGTTTCTTTAGTCAACCCAGACAAACATAGTTGTCTATTGGTCCAATTGTGAGGATTTTTGTTTTGTTTTGTTTTTAACATTTAGTTGTAATCCATACTGAAGGCTACGATCCTTGGTCTTCATCAGCAAGTGCTTCAAATCTTCCTCATTTTCATTAAGCAACATTGTGTCCTCTGTATACCTCTGGTTGTTAACCCTTCCTCCAATCCTTATGCCACATTCTTTTTCATAAAAGCCAACTTCTCTGATGATTTGCTCAGCATACAGATTGAACCAATGGTGAGTGGATAAAACCCTGATGTACCTTTCTTAATTATAAAACATGGAATATTCCCTTCTTCTATTTGCACAACTGTCCCTTGATGCATGTTGGAATTCCCATCCTTCTCAATGCTATCCATAGTTATATTATATTCTATATCGATTCACATATATAGAATATAGTCATGTATATGACTATATTCTCAATATGCCATATATATATAACTATATTCTCATTATAGAATTTCAGACAGTGCAGGTAGTCCTAGAGTCCTCTTGATCTTGATCACTGTCCCATTCATTAGTGATATTTCTAGAGGTAATCGCTGTTTGCTATTTGGTAGGTATCCTTCCAAATATTTTTTCTGCATTCACACAAGAGGACTTAAAATGTTCATGAAAAAGTAGAACTGAAAAATCACGAAAAATTTCCATGAACTTTTTGAAGTCCCGTTGTACATACATGTACAAGGGGATAACCCCCCCAAAACCAGAATTTATTTTTCAAAGCTATGTATTAAACATTTTTTTTTACAAAGCAACCTTATCACCTTCAAAGTACTCTCTAGTGCAGGTAATATATTTGTCAAATCTGTGATTCCATTCTTGGAAACATTTTTCAAACTCATCTGTTTGGATGGCTGGCAGCACCTCCCTTGTTTTTTCTTCACCTCTTCTAATTCTCCAAATCACTGTCCTTTCATGTCTCTCTTCATTCTCAGAAATGAAAAGTAGTCTCACAGAGTGAGGGCAGGTTAGTAAGGTGCATGGGGCAAGAGGGGCATGCTGTTGTTGCCCTAAAATTGTTCACTGAACCACAAATTAGGCCTTTTTTACATACTGTTATGAAATCTTTTCAGGTCCTCTAAGTAGAAAGCTTGATTCACAGTCTGACGTGGTGGAACGAAATCCAAATGCACTATCCTCCTCATGCAAAAAAACAATACAAATGAGCATATGGGGGTACCCCCTCATATTTATATTTATATATATATATATATATACACACACACATATAGATTCACATAAATAATGTGTTTCCCCGAAAGTAAGACATCCCCCCAAAATAAGACCTACTTAAAGTTTTGCCTCTCGCTGAAATATAAGGAATCCCCCGAAAATAAGACATCCCCGAACATAAGGCCTCCCTGATAATAAGGCTCCTCTGAAGCTACCGTAACTCTGGACTTTGGACTGTAGCGACGGGTGCCACCGCGCAGCTCACTGTTGGCCACAGCGCAGCCAGAGCATACAGGAAGTGCGAGTAAATGTACCATAGATTATGAGTAAATGTACCATAAATTATTGTACATGGAGATAATGGTAGTAACAAGAAGTTCTTGATACTGTAGGATTCACAGTTTGCCTGGTTATGCTGGTTTGTGATGATAACTACTACCATACTGTATACAGGTAATAAATTTCCTTTTTTTGTTCAATAATAAATGTGTACCGTATTCTTCTTCATGGAAAAATAAGATGTCCCCTGAAAATAAGACCTAGTACATCTTTGGGAGCAAAACTTAATATAAGACACTGTCTTATTTTCAGGGAAACAGGGTATGATCATAGAGTGGCTGAAACAATGGGCTCAGGCATAGGAACATTTGTGTGGATGGTACAGAACCAGGCAGTGTTTGTTCTGTGGTGCATCAGGTAGGTATGAGTCAAAATCAACTCAATGGCACTTAATAGCAGCAGCAGCAGCACTACGATCATACTATCCTATACCTTGTCTTTTAAATAATTTAACAACATATCTGGAAGCTCTACCCAGGCTATACATACATTTGTACTTCATATTTCATTCAATATTTGGAAATGGAATTTCTTTTAATTTTTGGTTCAGTAATTGTAAGCAACGGTGCAATAAAATATGTTCTAAAACACAGTCCCTTGAACATACATCTGAGTGTTTCTCTGGAGCGAATATAAAAAATGAAAATGCTAGACCATTGGATATGTGGTTGGTTTGTTTTGTTTTGCTTTGTTAAATTCTTAATGAAACCTTCCAGTATGGATCAGCTAGACCTTCTAACTCATGTGGCAGCATCATGACAGTGTGTCTTTCTCTGAGACACAATGCTCACAGCGTCAATAGTATTTTTTCAAATTCTCGTTAATGAGGAAATAGTAAAACATTTATACAAGTCATATCCGGGAGCTTTATGGCTACTATTTGGAGACTCCTAAACAGTGGGGTTTTATTGCCACTGTAATACCCTATGTGGAATTTAGAATAGCTTTTGGGTTATAAAGCAGTTAGGTAGTGGACTTTCTTACTGTGGAAATTTGACTGTTCTAATTTGTGCCTTAGAAAGGAAACGGTTGTCAGCCTAGATAGGCAGTAAGTGAATGTGTCTAGAAAGTTTAAGGACATATGCCACTGCACATTGGACAAGCAACTGAATATCCAGCTTTGGTGGCATGGCAATAGTAAGTCATTTTGGATGAAAAATGCTGACACAGTAAAATGCTCTATAAGCGGTAATTTTAAAATGATTGTGGTTTAAATAAAATAATTATAAAATTAAGTTTTGAAGCAGTCTTAGAAATTTGAGTACACATACTAGGTGTTAGATCATATCAAAGTATTGCTAATTTTCTTTGGATAATGATATTGTGCATGTATAATGAAAATATCTGTACTTTTTAGCAGGAGCACTACTGGCATTATGATTAAATACTTGGTTGCTATCATTTTAAAAAAAATCATTTTATCGGGGGCTCATACATCTCTTATCACAATCCATCCAGCCATCCATTGTATGTCAAGCACATTTGTATATTTGTTGCCATCATCATTCTTAAAACATTTGCTTTCTACTTGAGCCCTTGCTATCAGCTCCTCATTTTCCCCTCCCTCCCCACTCTCCCCTCTCTCACAAACCCTTGATAATTTATAAATTATTACTATCATGTCTTCCACTGTCTGACGTCTCCCTTCACCCACTTTTCTGTTGCCAATCCCCCAGGGAGGGGCTTATATGTAGATCCTTGTGAT
Organism: Echinops telfairi; assembly: GCF_000313985.2. Classification (NCBI taxonomy): domain Eukaryota; kingdom Metazoa; phylum Chordata; class Mammalia; order Afrosoricida; family Tenrecidae; genus Echinops; species Echinops telfairi. The sequence goes on from NW_022111327.1 coordinate 338,785, forward strand.
CTGTTCCCCATTTCTACCCCACCATCCCCTTAGCCTCCTGGTATCGTTACTCTCATTATTGGTCCTCAAGGCTTTATCTGTCCTGGATTCCCTATGTTTCCAGCTCTTATCTGTACCAGTGTACATCCTCTGGTCTAGCTGGATTTGTAAAGTAGAATTGGGATCATGATAGTTGGGGGGAGGAAGCATTAAAGAACTAGAGGAAAGTTGCATGTTTCATCACTGCTATACTGCACCCTGACTGGCTCGATTCCTCCCCACGACCCTTTTGTAAGGGGATATCCAGTTGCCTACAGATGGGCTTTGGGTCTACACTCCATGCTCCCCCTCATTCACAATGATATGATTTTTTGTTCTTTGACGCCTGATACCTGGTCCCATCGACACCGCGTGATCACACAGGCTGTTATGCTTCTTCCATGTGGACTTTGTGGCTTCTCAGGTAGGTGGCCAGGTTTTTATCTGTAAGCATTAAAGACCCCCGTTGCTATATCTTTTGATAGCCAGACACCATCAGCTTTCTTCACCACATTTGCTTATGCACCCTCTTTGTCTTCAGTGATCGTGTTGGGAAGGTGAGCATCATGGAATGCCAATTTAATAGAACAAAGTTTTCTTGTGTTGAAGGAGTTCTTAAGCAGAGGCCCAATATCCATCTGCTACCTTAATACTAAAGCTATAAATATATGCATATAGATCTATTTCCTTGTCCTCATATACAAATGTATTTTATATGTACATGCCTGTATTTAGACCTCTATAAATGCCCTTTGCCTCCTAGTTCGTTACTCTATTTCCCTTTATTTTCCTCTTGTCTCACTCTCATGCTCAGCCTTCATTTGGATTTCAGTAATTCTTCTCGGTTACATTGCCCTTGATCAAGTCATACCAGGCATCTTTCACCCTCCTCACCACTGATTTTGGATCACTTGTTATTCCCATGTCCCTGGGTTTGTATTTTCAATCACTCACCCCACCTGCATGTGAAAATTGGACATTGAATAAGGAAGATCAAGAAAAATCAATGCATTTGAATTATGATGTCAGCAAAGAATATTGAAAGTACCATGAACTGCCAAAAGAACAAACAAATTTGTCTTAGAAGTACAGCCAGAAAGTTCCTTAGAGACAAAGATGTTGAGACTTCATCTCATCTACTTTGAACATGTTGACTGAAACACAGGACTCAAATATAAAAACAAGTTGGAAGATGGAGCAAGACCAGCCAGTATTTTGTTCTGTTGTTGTTTTCTTCTGTTATGAGTCAGAACTGACCCAATGCCACCTAACAATAATTAATCCTCTTACAAATAATTGGATGATTATATAATTATATAATGGTCAAATTGCATCATTACATAATTTCCTATGAGAATTATGGTCCAGCTAAGTTGGCACATGTTTTGGGGGACACATATTAATTTATGGTATACTTAACAAACTACCAAAGTTGTGACTTCATGTCTATAGATGCATTTTAATATAAGATCATATATTCTGTCTTTGATGAAATTTAGTTTAGGCTTGTTCTGGCAGTGTGGCCCATAGTATTACAAGTAATCATGTATCTATACACAGCCCCAAGGTAATACAATTGGAATTCTTATAGAGGTAACATTCAGTTAATTTTGCTTACCATAAAATTCATTTTTTTATTTCAAAAGCCATGCAAATAGCCTGCTTTCTTTTTGTTTACTGACTGTATTTTTACTATTTAAAAAAAAAAATTTGTAACACAGTATACAACACTCAAGTTTTAAAGTGGCCGCAAAAATTGTTGGAAAAACTCCATGATCTTTTCCCGTCATAACTGTAGTAATCTAGGTATGGGGTTTATTAGGGCAGTCAACAGATTACAATCCAACATCAGATATGTTCAGGATGTAGCCTTTGGTCAGAAAAGCCTCACTCTGGCCTCTTGGTCTATCTTCTGTCATGCTAAAACAGTTACCAAGTCCTTTTAGTGCTGCTGATAAATGCCCAATAGGCATTCTTCTCCACCAAAAGGCTTAACCAAAAGATATCCAGCTCTAATGACATGGATCAGCAAACCTAGCTTCCCAATTAAATTCCTTGAGCAATTCTACTTGAAGGTACCCAGCTGTACTTGCTACTTGGGCAGGGATGGCCAATACAGTGTTTTGCGCTCTGGCTATTGTTTCTTCTGCTGCTGCTCTTCTGCCACTCCATTGCTGTTTCTTGTGTCACAGCTTTTTCCCCTGGATTGTTGAGGCTCAATGCTCAGGGATCTTGGTGTCCAAAGGATTCACTCTACTCCCGGCTCTTCTTTCTTGATGATAGTTATATATCTCCAAAAATTTCAATTTTTAAAAAATTCTATTTTTTCCCACAGACTTTTTGAACTCTCCTCATATTAAATCTATGTGAATTTTAAAGAATGAATAAAGCAAAATAAAATGAGCACTATAGTCCTCCATTTCCACCGTATGAAAATAGAATATTTCAAATAATTCTAAAGAATTCTGTATTCTTCTGAGTGCATCCCTCTTTCTCCTAGTCAGAGGTTACTATTTGCCTGAAATCAAGCTAAATCATTGCATTGCTTTTCTCTAGGTTCATCATATGTGTGTGCAATCCTAAACATTATTTCATTGTATAACATTTTTGAAGTATGTATAAGTTAAATCATATTGTATCCTATCATCTTTCTCAGTATTAGAATATTTAGATTCATTTATGTTGGTGTTAATGGATTTGTTTTAATTATTGTATAATATCCAGTCACCTATATATTAGGATTTATTCACTTTTTCTCAGGATGAGTATTTTTATTATTGCCAGGTTTTTTATATTAAAAACATTCGTGCTAAGTGGAGTCTTTAAAGTATATGAGCAGCCATCTAAGGTGCAACTATTGGTCTTTCTCTGTCTTGGGGGAAGAAGTCAAAACCATAATCACTGCCATCAAGTCGATTCCAACTCATTGTGAACCTATAGAACAAGTAGAATTGTTCCCGTGGTTCTGGAGACTGTAATTCTTCACAGGAGTAGAAAGCCTCATCTTTATGCAACATCGTCTTTCTCCTGGGAGAACAGGAGAGTGAAAAAAGTAAAGACAAATGGAAACAATTAGTCTAATAGTCCATGAAAATATCAGTGTCTAAGATCCTGAGATGAGAAGAACTAGATGGTTCCTGGCTAACAGTACCCACTTCATTACAAAGTCCTGGAGAGACTATAGGAAAGTATAGAATAAAATTCAAAATAATAAAACCAGGCCAGGCTTACTGGTCAAATAGACTGGCAAAACTTCCAATATTGTAGCCCTTAGCCACCATTCCGGTCTGGAAACGAACTCATCCCCATGGCTCAATTTTCAGCCACACAACAGACAGGTCTATAAGGGGAACAATAACACTAGGGTTGTATGCACACACATTAGAATAATCAACCACTCTAGATCAAAATGGCAGCATTTACTCAAGGACCAAGTTCCAAAGGGTTAGGAAAAACGGAGGATTGGAAATCAGAAAGATAGGCAGCAAGGTGAATAAATGATGTTACATTGTAGAGATTGAAATCAATGATATCAAACAATGTGTATGGATGATTGAATGGAAACTTGATCTGCTCTGTAAACCTTTGTCCAATTCACAATTTAAAAATTATTTTTAAAATAGCTTGAAATTCTTGTACATTTTTTTCCATTGCATATACACTAGAATTTCTCTAGATATGTTTCTGGGTGGTTTCAACCTACATAGTGGCACCATGAAAGAAAGGCCTGGTGATAGGCTTTTGTGAAGAAAACACTGTGGAACAAGTCTACTCGACCACAAAGAGGTTTCGACAGTTGGAGTGGACTCCACAGCCTTGCATTTTTTTGTTTGTTCATTTGTTTTATATCTAGCAAAGGAACTGCCAGATTGGTTACATGATATATGCATAAAAATTCACCCGTTGCTTTTGCGTGGACTCAAACTCATATAGATCCTACAGGACACAGTAGAACTGCATCTTTGAGTTTTCAAGATTGCAAATATTTACAGGAGCATACAGCTTCCTCTTTATCCCAAATGTTTCATGCATATTTAACCTGAATTCAATTACAGATCTTCCTGAGATTATTTCAATTTGCCTCTGCCAATATCCTGAAGGATACTATCATACTTGAACTACATTAAGTTGACATTTTTGCTAGAGGGCTTTTTAAAAAAAATTTTTTTACAATTAGTAGGAATTCTAGGAATCTCTAGATGGTGCAAATAGTTAACAAGTTTGGCTTTGAATCTTAAGATTTCAGATATTAGTCTACCCAGAGGAACCTTAAAAGAAAGGCCTGGCAATCTACTTCCCCCAAAATCAGCTATTTACAACCTTCTGGAACATACGGGGTTCTACTCTGAAACATACGGGGTTTTCATCAGTCCAGCGGTTCTCAACCTGCCTAATGCTGCGATCCTTTATTCAGTCCAGTGGTTCTCAACCTGCCTAATGCTGCTCATGTTGTGGTGACCTCCCAATCATAAAATTCTTTTCGTTGCTACTTCATAACTGTCATTTTACCATTGTTATGAATTGGGCGACCCCTGTGAAGGGGATGTTCGGCCCCCAAATGGGTTGTCGCGGCCCACAGGATGAGAACTGCTGCATTAGTCAGAACACCTCCATGGCAACTAGCTTTTGGTATGAATCCCAATGGGAAACTCACATGGTATCCAATTGTAGTTACACATTCTCAGAGAATACTTTTTATTTTGAGTGCTTTTATTTAGTGTACAGAGCCCTTAGTTTGGTGTTTTGTGTGTGTTGTGCTCTGAGTTTAGCTTTATTATCTTCAGGAGGGTTGATTTGTTAGGATCTTACTCCTCCATACTTGCCAGAACATGTGTTGATTGAAAAAAAATTAAGTACAAAATAGTATAAATAAAATTATTCTATAGCTTAATAAAGTTGATAAGAATAAATAAAATTGTGAGAGGTAGAGAAGTGGAATAATGAAGAAATTCAACTTTACACTTTTTTTTGTTTGCTCACTTCTATACTGATATAAAAAAGATAATTTTATTTTGAAGGGGAAAAAAAGCCTTGTTTCAGGTTCCACTCTGGCATTAAAATCTCAACTGAAATATAAGTAAATGTGTTTACCTAGGTTCTCTAGAGGAGCAAAATCAGTGACATATTATATATCACATATAAATTTCTTTATATATATAAAATGATTCACATAGTTGAGCTGTAGAAGGGGATGAGTAGTGTTAATTTGTGGGTCAGAGGGTAAACCCAATGGGTTAGGAGGATTCTAACTCAGGTAGTTGTGGGGGCTGATGAGGCAGGAATCAGGAAGACCATACATTGGTGGATGCAGAGTCGAATTAATCCAAGATTGGGAGGTTGCTAATGACCCCAGAATTAGTAAGAAATATAGCAGGCCATAGGCCAAAGTCTTGAGGAACAGAGGTAAACAAACCTGATGCAGGATCCACACTCAACAGAAGTGAGCTAGCTTCCCCATAGCGTCAACTTATATAGGAGTAGGTTGCATCTCCAATGAAATTTTTTTCCAAATGCACCAGGGCAATGGCTTAACTAAAGGACATCTCATTGTGTAGTTGATTATATTATATTAGGAGGAGGCCTCAAGTATCAAACTACTGAGACTCCTGGACCTGTCCAGGTGACAAATCTAACTATTACACTTTCCAAGGGATATATGTATTCTGAGTTATCTCTCAATTACAAAGTGGTAGATCTTACCTAAGGAAAAGGGAACCTTGGTCTTCCTGGGAGAGCGTAGGACTTTTCAGCAGTGGGACCTTCCCTGGCTTTCTGAAATTATACTTTGGCCCTGAGCTTGGGTTTAGACTGAGGTGGTTGATAGATTAAGACTTTGAACTAACTAATCTCTCTTCATGGGAGCTGTCACAGTATTGCATTGCTTCTGTTACAGTAGTAACCTGGGAGATGTTAGTGTCAGCAGGATAATGAATCCTCTTCCATGTATTCTTACAAAAATATGTCCCACGGGTCTCATAATGGGCCTCAATAGGAGTATAAGGTGGATAGAAGTTGTCTTCCAGAGGGTCTTCACTGCCCTAATTTCCCTCCTCACTAGATGACCACATTCTAGTTTATCGTTTTGGGGCAGCACATTGTGTCCTGCAGCTTTCCAGATCCCTGTGGTGTTTCAGTCCTGTAGGGCCCCAAGCCCCTGATGTAACAAGCTAATATGACATTGTGCTCCACGCAAATGTTTTGTGGTTATCACTGGGCATGGAAAAAGAATTTCTTCAGAAAACACTGCTTAATCGAGATAAGTGACTCTAATAATTGAAAACAGAGGGACAATGGCTGGCCTCTGGTGGTGGAGAATGTTCTGGGTATATAGATCAGGAGGCAGCACAGGGATGATGTTTTAGGCTGTAGACTGAGAGACCTGAAATTCGCAATGATCTGAGCCCACCCTTAGAAATTTCCAGGACCCAGGGCGACGTCTAATACTGGACCTCACTTATGGACCAGAATTTGTTTTTTATGTAAATCTCAGCGCTCTAGCACTCCTAAAATGGATGAGTCCTGCAGGACAACACACACACACACACACACACACACACACACACGCGCGCACGTGGTATAGTAACTTCTTTGTCAGGCTTTACTTTCAGACACTTCTCCTGAGTAAGTGATATTCTCAAACTCAGGACAAATACAAAAGGCCCAGTTTCAATTTCTGCGGAATTAATGAGAAATCATGATGAGGAATGGCACAAGGGCATGAAGATGGTGGAGGGAGGAGTCTGGTGCTTTCTTGTTGTGACTGCAAATAAAGTAGGCATTCTTTCTTTCAGCGATTTATCTGACATACACTTTGTGTATCTGCCATGTGACAGGATAGCAATTCCCCAGTTCTCTGGGTTGCCTTGAGGCCTCTTTCTGCTCCTTCAAGAACAAAGAGATTGGTAGACCCTCAAAGTGTCTTAGTATCTGAGTTACCAGTGCAAGCCCCTTTGTAGGCTCAGCAATCCCCTGCCACAGCTGCCTGTCGCTCAGCAGCAGCAGCAATGCTCATTTACCCGAGGATGGATTTTAAAAGCCTCACCCTAAGATACAAAATTACCCACATTGCATCATTTTGAAAATACCACTAGGACAAGGTGGGAGGAATGATCTGAGTGTAATTTATTTGAAAGTTTGGTTCTGGCAGAAGAAATTTAAGTTAATGCTAATAACAGAGCCTCTAGAGAAGAGGTCAAGGGGGTAACATAATGATACAAAATTCTGTTTCATAATTCTGTCCATTTATAAGGAGGAGGAGTACAGTTTGTCTGAAGGAGTCAGGGGGGAGGCATGGCCTCCAGTCCTTGCTTTGAACTTCAGAGCTTATTAGGAAAGGGAATCAATATTCAGAAAGATTTCACTCCAAGTTGCAAGAATGTGGACTCTTCGTTCAATGTGATTATTTCCTACCCGCTAGCTGTCCATAAGAGAGGCTCTTAAACATGCTGTTTAAGCCTTGTGATGTCTGAACATGCTAGGCACCACCGGAGTCATTAATCATGGAGTTACTGACAGATGCTAAGTACAAGCATCTGTAGATTAAGATTTTTCTTTTACTGCTCAACACTTAACAGGGCCTGAGGTGTGTGTGGGGGTAGGGGTGGGGGGAGATAAAGTATATTTGAGGATCTGTGATACATGCAGAAATGGTCCAGATTCAAGAGCCAGAAAATAAAATGCAAAATAACATACTTGATATTAGCAACTATATTTGAAATGTATTGTTGTTAGGTGACATCAGTCAGTTCTGAATCATAGTGACCCCATGCACAATAGAATGAAACAGTGCCCAATCCTGTGTTGACCCCACAATCATTGCTATGCTTGAGTCCATTGTCACCAATGTATCAATCGATCATGTTGGAGATCTTCCTCTTTGTCACCTACCCTCTGCTTTAACAAGCATGATGTCCTTCTTCAGGTACATGTGTAAAGTATGTGAGATGCAATCTCACCATCCTTACTTCTAAGGAGCATTGTGATGGTACCTCTCTCAGGACACATTTGTTGATTCTTCCATTAGTTGATGGTATGATGAGTATTAACCAGCTTAATTCTCTTGATGATCCTAAGCTGAGTGTCTTAAGGATAACTAAAGTTAACTAAAAGTGCCTGCTCTTTATAATCCTTATGATGAGCATTTCTAACAGATCGAGTCTGACAATAGGAAATTGTACATTTCTGTTTCCCAGGTCAGACATTGTAGAAAGAGTCCACCAGCAGAAAGTGATTTATTTAATATTCCCATTTTAGAGGGCACCAATTACTTAGAAATCTCCTCAGTAACCAAGAAAAAATGTTTCTGTATTATTACACTAGTCTAACAGATCAGCATGTTAGTCACTTTAGCCTACAGGAAATGCATTTATTAGAGCATAATCTATGTTACTAAGTACTCTGGGGAATCACTATGAAATTATAAATCAGTGTCACTGTTGTCTCAGGAAACACACAAACACACACACACACAATGCTGCTTCACAGATTTTTCTCACTGATCTCCAGGAATCTTGCAAAAGTGAGGACGATATCAACCTTGGGGCTTAAATATATACATACAATATGACGCCTTTACAAGGAAGAAAAGAAGTCCCTTCAGGGCTATCATATTTTAAGCCCAACTATATGCATGGGATTATGAGAAATCTGTTATATAACTGTGTTGAGGAAAACAACTAGCTTGAAATGTGTTTAAGAGATTAACAATGAGGAAAGGATAAACCCCCTTAAAGAATCTAGGCTCAAAAATAAAACAAGTACCAGAATGTATTTGTTGTGGCAAAGGTTGTCAAAAATTCTGTATGGGAGGGGCCAGACCCAATCCAGGGATACATATGGCAGCTAACTAAAAAGGAAAGGAAAATAAGAAAAAGAAAGAAAAAGACATAGGTAGTGGGAGAGCAGGGCACAACCCACCCAAGGGAAGGGTATTGTTTACATCTCCACAGGAGAGGGAGAGAGGGACCAGACGTCAACCCGGTGCATCAAGATGTGAATGCAACATACCAGCATGAAGCAGGGAACAACCCCAACCCCAATCCCAATTATGTGGACACCCCACTCCACCAGAAGAATGTACTTCAGAGGACAGCACAGAAGCTACAGCTCAGGGAGAGGGGCGCTTCTGATCAGAGCACGCAAAAGCAAATGAAGAGGGAAGGAGCACATCCTAGTCCACCATCCCCGAGGACAATATTCCTACTCAGAGCAGCCAATGCACAGAGAGGACCATAGGACCTGCCCCACCATGAGACAGGACATCCCTCACGGACCCATAGCGCTACAGGAAACAACATTGGAGACACAGTGCAGGAATTGTGCCCGATCTGACATCACCACTCTGTGATGAAACACTAAGGGTGTGCAATAGAGCAGCAAGGGGAGCAAAGCAATGAAGTCCCAGGGGAATACCAAAAATAGGCTTTGTGACCAGGGTGTGGCACCCCATCAGACTCATCTGGAAAACACGCATAAGGGTCAACAAACAGATATGGAGCTATTTATAGGCTTTTCCTTTTGTTGTTGTTTTGTTTTCTTTCGTTGTTTTGTTTTGCTCTGTCTTGTTTTTGTGCTTATTATTCACTGTATGTCTATCTAGGTAAGATAGGCAGGATAAACAATCCAGAGGAGAAAACAATGGGACCAATGATTCTGGGGGGGGACACAGGAGAGTAGGAGGCGGAGGAAAGGAAAGGAGGTGTCCCAAACGAGGGACAAGGGAACAACCAATAATCTAAAATCCATGGCGGGGAGTGTAGTGGATCCATGGTGGGGATTGATCAAGGGCATTGTAGCTGAGAGGAAGTTCTGAAACCTGACTGAAAGCCAAACATGATAGCAGGACCAGAGGAAAGTAAAAGGAAATAGAGGAAAGAAAAAGGAGGCAAACGACATCGATAAAGGTCTAAATACAGGCATGTACATATGTAAAAATATTTTTATATAATGATAGGGATATAGACTTATGTGCACATATTTTTGTTAAGTATTAATGCAGCAGAAGGACATGGGGCCTTCACTCAAGTACTCCCTCAATGCAAGAACACTTTGTTCTAGTAATCTGGCATTCTGTGATGCTCACATTCCCTGACAGGATCACTGAAGACATAGTGTCTGGGGTCTTAAAGGCTTGAAGATAAACAGGTTGCTATCTAGCTGAGAAGCAACAAAGCCCACATAGAAGAAGCACACCAGCCTGTGTGAT